>NW_016805390.1:1441227-1459670 GCF_001698545.2 Rhinopithecus bieti
AGCTTAAGGAGATTTTGGTCTGAGACGATGGGGTTTTCTAAGTATACAATCATGTCATCTGCAAACAGAGATAATTTGACTTCCTCTCTTCCTATTTGAATACACCTTATTTCTTTCTCTTGCCTGATGGCCCTGGCCAGAACTTCCAATACTACGTTGAATAGAGGTGGGGAGAGAGGGCATCCTTGTCTTGTGCCGGTTTTCAAAGGGAATGCTTACAGTTTTTGCCCATTCAGTATGATATTGGCTGTGGGTTTCTCATAAATAGCTCTTATTATTTTGAGATATGTTCCATCAATACCTAGTTTATTGACAGTTTTTAGCATGAAGGGGTGTTGAATTTTATCAAAGGCCTTTTCTACATCTATTGAGATAATCATGTGGCTTTGGTCATTGGTTCTGTTTATGTGATGGATTTCATTTATTGATTTGCATATGTTGAACCAGCCTTGCTTCCCAGGGGTGAAGCTGACTTGATCATGATGGATAAGCTTTTTGATGTGCTGCTGGATTTGGGTTGCCAGGATTTTCACATTAATGTTCATCAGGGATATTGGCCTAAAATTGTCTTTGTTTGTGGTATCTCTGCTAGGTTTTAGCATCAGGATGATGATGGCTTCATAAAATGAGTTAGGGAGGGGTCTCTCTTTTTCTATTGTTTGGAATAGTTTCAGATGGAATGGTACCAGCTCTTTTTTGAACTTCTGGTAGAATTTGGCTATGAATCCATCTGGTCCTGGGCCTTTTTCGGTTGGTAGGCTATGAATTACTGCCTCAATTTCAGAACTTGTTATTGGTCTATTCAGGGATTTGACTTTTTCCTGGTTTAGTCTTCGGAGGGTGTATGTGTCCAGGAATTTATCCATTTCTTCTAGATTTTCTAGTTTATTTGCATAGAGTTGTTTATACTATTTTCTGATGGTAGTTTGTATTTCTATGACATCAGTGGTGATATCCCCTTTATCATTTTGTATTGTGTCTATTTGATTCTTCTCTCTTATCTTCTTTATTAGTTTGCCTAGCAGTCTATCCATTTTGTTGATCTTTTCAAAAAAACAGCTCCTGCATTCATTGACTTTTTAAAGGGTTTTTTTTGTGTGTCCCTATCTCCTTCAGTTCTGCTCTAATCTTAGTTATTTCTTATCTTCTGCTAGTTTTTTAATTTGTTTGCTCTTGCTTCTCTATCTCTTTTAATCATGATGTTAAGGGGTCAATTTTTGATCTTTCCAGCTTTCTCTTGTGGCCATTTAGTGCTATGAATTTCCCTCTAAACACTGCTTTAGCTGTGTCCCAGAGATTCTGGTACATTGTGTCTTTGTTCTCATTGGTTTCAAATAACTAATTTATATCTGTTTTAATTTCTTTATTTACACAGTAGTCATTCAGGAGCAGGTTGTTCAGTTTCCATGTAGTTGTGTGGTTCTGAGTGAGTTTCTTAATCTTGAGTTCTAATTTGATTGCACTGTGGTCTGAGAGACTGTTTGTTATGATTTCCATTCTTTTGCATTTACTGAGGAGTGTTTTACTTCTAATTATGTGGTCAATTTTAGAATAAGTGTGATGTGATGCTGAGAATAATGTATATTCTGTTAATTTGGAGTGAAGAGTTCTGTAGATGTTTATTTGGTCCACTTGGTCCAGAGCTGAGTTCAAGTCCTGAATACCCTTGTTAATTTTCTGTCTCATTGATCTGTCTAATACTGACAGTGGGGTGTTAAAGTCTCCCACTATTATTGTGTAGGAGTCTAAGTCTCTTTATAGGTTCTTAAGAACTTGCTTTATGAATCTGGGTGCTCCTGTGTTGGGTGCACATATATTTAGGATAGTTAGCTCTTCTTGTTGCACTGATCTTTTTACCATTATGGTAATGCCCTTCTTTGTCTTTTTTGATCTCTGTTGGTTTAAAGTCTGTTTTATCACAGACTAGGATTGCAACCCCTGCTATTATAGCTTTCCATTTGCTTGGTAAATATTCCTCCATCCCTTTATTTTGAGCCTATGTGTGTCTTTGCACATGAGATGCATCTCCTGAATGCAGCATACCGATGGGTCTTGATGCTTTATCCAATTTGCCAGTCTGTGTCTTTGTTATGCAGCCAACAAACATATGAAAAAAAGCTCATCATCACCGGTCATTAGAGAAATGCAAATCAAAACCACAAGGAGATACCACCACATGCCAGTTAGAATGGTGATCATTAAAAAGTCAGGAAACAACAGATGCTGAAGAGGATGTGGAGAAATAGGAATGCTTTTACACTGTTGGTGGGAATATAAATTAGTTCAACCATTGTGGAAGACAGTGTGGTGATTCCTCAAGGACCTAGGATCAGAAATGTCATTTAACCCAACAATCCCATTACTGTGTATATACCCAAATGATTATAAATCATTCTACTATAAAGACACATGCACACCTATGTTTATTGCAGCACTATTCACAATAGCAAAGACTTGGAACTAACTTAAATGCCCATCAATGATAGACTGGATAAAGAAAATGTGGCATATATACACCATAGAATACTATGCAGCCATAAAAAAAGGATGAGTTCATGTCCTTTGCAGGACATGGATGAATCTGGAAACCATGATTCTCAGCAAAGTAACACAGGAACAGAAAACCAGACAGAAAACCAGACACTACATGTTCTCACTCATAAGTTGGAGTTGAACAATAATAACATGTGAACACAGGGAGGAGAACATGACACACCAGGGCCTGTCAGGGGCTGGGGGGCTAGAGGAGGGACAGCATTAGGAGAAATACCTCAGGTAAGTGATGGGTTGAAGGGTGCAACAAACCACCATGGCACATGCATACCTACATATGTAACAAACCTGCATGTTCTGCACATGCATCTCAAAACTTAAAGTATAATAATAAAAAAATTAGAATGACTTAATGTGTGAGATTTTATTTGTAATTAATTAATATTCAATTTCTATTTCAATAACAAAAGTCTATTTCTTACAAAAATTCTAGTTTTGTACAAGTAATGATATATATCATTTGTACACATGACTTAAAGCAGCATCTTGGAGTGCAGTGGTTATCACACTCTGTTCCACAAATGGCAGTTTCTTTACTATGGCAGAGGTGCAACATGACTTCATTTGGTGGGACTGTGAGATGCTATGACTATCTAAGTGAATGTTTCTCTTAATGCTTTAGATTTCAGCACAGTTTATTAATTCCTTCTAACAAAATTACTTTTAAAAAAAGAAAATCAGTTCATGGAGAGAAAAAAAGCTAAAAATCATTGGAGTGAGGAAGAAATATTAGACTTGCTAACAAAATGTATTCTTGTCATTTTTAAAAGCAACAGTAATATATTAGTATTATCTAGTCCCCTTAATGTAGTATTGATACAGGTTAAAAGGTTATAATAAATATATGATACCAACCTTTAAGGAGAATTACATGTAATGCCATATGACATCAAATAAACCTCATTGTAGGAAAGCATATACCAGCTTTCTTTTTGTTTTCTATACAGAGTCTTGCTCTGTTACCCAGGCTGGAGTGCAGTGGGGCGATCTTGGCTCACTGCAAGCTCCACCTCCTGGGTTCAAGTCATTCTCCTGCCTCAGACGCCTGAGTAGCTGGGACTACAGGCTCCTGCCATCATGCCCGGCTAATTTTTTGTGTTTTTAGTAGAGATGGGGTTTCACCATGTTAACCAGGATGGGCTCAATCTCCTGACCTCATGATCTACCTGCCTCAGCCTCCCAAAGTGCGGAGATTACAGGCATGAGCCACCACACCCGGCCTATCAGCTTTTAAAAAATGTGCATAATTATTGTTCTCCAACTGCATTTCAAAAAGTGTCTGTAATGCAAAAATGCAACGATGTTTTACACAGCTAATTAGAGGTAATGCCCACAAAAAATAAAATAAAATCCCAAATTCCAAAACGTAAGTTTTATTTCTTAAACAAAACCTGCAAAGTCTTTGTATGGATGACCCCCACCAACCTTGCAGGGCCCTTCTCTCAACAATGCTTCAAAGTGTCCCCAATGCTAGCAATGATACTGAACTGCTTTCTAGGGTATTGTGTTTTCTTATATCTCTAAATTATGCATAAGTAATTTCCTGTAACTAGAATGCCACCTTTATTCTACATGCTATTCTCCCAACTCACCATATTTTGGTAGCCCCAATTGATGCGCTAGGATGAACTATAGACAGTTTTTCCTTTGAGTTATATTAGTATCCTGATAATAGTTGTTTATTTAGTTATATTTTATAATTAACTGATAGTAATGTATAAAAGACTATTGACTTTACCTTAATATCATTTCTACCGTAAAGGACACCTGGCACATACTATGCAACCTTCATGTTTGTGTGTGTGACTTTGGATACACTTAAGCTTTAAAAATATTATTTCTTGGAGAGAATTGGGGTTAGAGGGATATATAATTTTTATCTTGTTATACTCTAAAGAGAGAATAATTTAGGTATATCTAAGAAGGTTTGGGATTCTATATTCCTCTACTGTGTTTGAAGGTTACATTGCAAAGCAATTACCAGTCTCTACGCTTGAAAGGGTGAGTGAGTACATTCTAAAATTGTTAATGTAACACACTAAGTTCTAAACTGTTATCATGTCATAGCTTTTATGACAAAAAGGAGTTTGCACAGAGTGATGGTTTTGCGTGCCTATTTCAGTAGGCTTTAGTACTCAGTTATTTAATCAAATGCTAGTCTACATGTTGATGTGAAAAATACTTTATGGATGTGGTTAACACCTACAATCAGTTGATTTTAAGTAGGTTATTCCTGATAAAGTTGGTGGACTTCATTGAATCAGTCAAGATACCTTAAGAGCAAAAACTGAGAACTTCTGTGTCAAGACTGCAGGTTTAAATCCTGAATGATTTCCCAGCTTGCAGGCCTGCTGTGAAGATTTTGAACTTCAAGTTTGCCTGCCCCCTCGATTACATGAAAATATTCCTTAAGTTTACATATATATATGCACATGATTTAAAAGCACATAAAATGTGTGCGTGTGTATATATATGTGTGTGTGTGTGCATATACATATCTTTACATATATATATACACTTTCTCTGGAGAGTCTTGACTAATACATACACCATAAAAAGTAACAAAGAATGAAACAGAAAAAAAAGTCAACAGGAATCATTGTAAATGTTAATGAAATGCTCATGTTGTAAGTTTCAGTACAAAGTACTGTAAATGTTGATGTTCTAATAATAACATTAATAGAGGTGCTCCTTGACTTATGCTGGGGCTACAAACACAAGATTCAGGTCCGTGATAAGTCAAGGAGCATACTGAATGCATTACCAACTTTGAACCATGGGAAAGTTAAGCCAAACTGTTATAAGTCATAGGCAGTCTGTATGCTATGAAAATGTAGACTGCTCTTTAATACACAGTACTTAGATTGATGACAAGTGATGTTTTTTGCATAAAGAATATGAATGTGAAAACAGATAACAAAGGACATCCTTATTCATATTAAATATGAAAACAATCAGGGAATATAAAGTGAACTTAACATTTCTTAATTTTAAAACTTGCAATATTTACGCTGCTAGATGTAATATATGGTAATAATAATTTAAAGCATTACACTGTGCTTACATTTGGATGTCATGAACTTCCAAATGAAATCTACAGAAAAAACATTATTATGTTCTTAAATCATGTACATTAACAATACAGCATTTGATCTATTTAGAGTGTTTTCAGGCCATAATATTATTCAGAAACCTCTGGTTTCTTCAAAATCAAAATAAAAAGAGTGGAGGAGGAGGAGGGGAAAGCGGAGGGGAAATTAGAAAAGGAAGAGGAAAGAAATAAGTTTTGCTTTGATGAATAGACTATTCCCAACGTCTGTCCTTGAGAATTTAATCATGCATTTATCAAAAATTCCATTTTCTCTACCCACTTTTAATAGCAAGTGTGAACTTCTGTTTTTAAATTCATATTGCTGGCCGGGCGCGCCTGCTATCCCAGCACTTTGGAGAAGGCCGAGACGGCCGGTCACAAGGTCAGGGAATCGAGACCATGGTGAAACCCCATCTCTTACTAAAATACCAAAAATTAGCGGGCGCCGGTGGCGCGGCGTCCTGTGCTCCCAGCCTCTCAGGAGGCGCTGAGGCAGTGGAGAATGCCCGGTGAACCTGGGAGGCGGAGCTTGCAAGTGAGCCGAGATTGGCGCCACTGCACTCAGCCTGGGCGACAGAGCGAGACTCCGTCTCCAAAAAATAATAAAAATAATAATAATAAAATAACTAAATAAATAAATAAATTCATATTGCTGTTCCAAAACCCCAGTGTATTGTATGACTACTCCTGTCACACTCTGACCTGGTACACAATTCTTTACACATCACTGATGGCCCACAAATGCTAAGTCCTATAGATTCTAGAACAAATCCTGGTCAGGGTATAAAATATATTAGAATTTCTAGCCTCATGGTAGGTGAAGCTTGGAAAGACGTTTTACATTTGGTTTGGAATCGATAATATTTGTATACGACTCTGCATGGCCCCATGCTGCTAAGTCATTAGCCTGCTCCTATTCCTCACCTTATTGAACCAAACAACAAAACTAGGCTTCTGTGAAGTTTTCTCATACAGAATTTTAGGTTTTTGCTAGGTGAAAATTACTGTCTGAATCTCAGACTCCTGGAGGAATGTCCTAGTGTGTTATACACCAATCTAATCTCTTTCTCTATATTTTATTCCCATATTCCCAATTAATTAATCTTGTCCACATTTTGAATGGATTAATTTTCTAGAACCATTGAGTTGTTAAGTACATACTTCCAGGGTCTAAGAAGCTGAAAACTGCCCAGCCAATTCCATCCAGTTCCATCTATCTCTCATTCCTCACCAATCTCTGTTGTTAAGATTCTAGAATGCCTGGAGCCTAAACCAAACTGGATAATAAAAGTATACTTTCAATTAATAATTAATGTATAGAAACTTTGGATATTATAGGTATAATGGAAAATATATTATGAAGCTAACACTATGCAGACAGCTATAATTTCAAATGAGCTTTATTTTTCTCTAAAACCAGTAACTGGTTGAATATTTATATATACTGGCCAGACTGGTCTCAAATTCCTGACCTCAAGTGATCCGCCTGCATTGGCCTCCCAAAGTGCTGGGATTACAGGTATGAGCCACCATGCCCGGCCTCAGATGATATTTTCAAACAATTTTATTCCTATAATAACTTTTAAGTTCAATGTGAATAATTTAATTTTTTAAAAAATTTATTGCACACAGTCAAAACCTGACAAGGTTATTTTTATTTATTTATATTTCATTGTGTATTTAATTATGCATTCATGCATTCATTTATATCATACAGAGACAATGAAGACTCAGAGGCAGTAGTGTTTTCTAGATTTTTACATACATATCTTTTGATCCTAAGATTTTGAAAGCTCCTGGAGCAAAGCACTTAACAATAAATACTAAATGTATTCAATAGTAGGGGGACAGAGCAAAATGACTGAAAAGAAGCCTTCAATTGTCCCCTACAAAGGAACACCAAATTTAACAACTATCTACAAAAAAAAAGCACCTTCATAAGAACCAAAAATCAGATGAACATTCACAGTACTTAGTTTTAACTTCATATGACTAAAAAAGGCACTGAAAAGGGTAGGAAAGACAGTCTTGAATTCATGATGTTACACTTTCTCGATCCCCAAGCAGAAGCCATGTGGGGCAGAAAGAGAATGTCTGCTCTTGGGAGAGGGAAAGTGCAGCAACTATGAGACTATGCATTGAACTCAGTAAGGCCCTGTCACAGTAGAAAGGAAAACCAGGCTGAACTCAGGTGTAGCCCCCCAGAGGGGGCATTTAGAGCAGCCCTAGCCAGATGGGAATCACTCATCCCAGTCATTGGAACCTGAGTTTTGAGAAGCCTTGCCATCATAGACTAAAGTGCTCTCAGGGCCTAAATAAAATAAATTTGAAAGGCAGTCTAGGCCATAAGGACTGAAACTCCTAGACAATTCCTAGTGCTGAGCAAGGCTCTGAGCAGGTGGACCTTGGGGATATGTGACCCACTGAGACACTAACTGAGATGTCCAGAAATACTGTCTAAAAGACAAAACCTGGAATTGAGGGTCCCAAGAACCTGCCTGTTGCTCTACCCCCCTACTTTCACCTAAGGTGAAAGACAAAGGCCACTTTACTTTTCCCTCTGCTTTTCTGAAGTAGATGGAGTCTCTCACCATAGCCATCACAACTGGGAATACACTCATCTCACAGTCTCACCCAAGGCCCATGGTATATACTACATGGGTATTACCGTTGGATATTCAGGGCCTAAGAGCTCTTTAGTCAGCAGGTGATGAATCCTGCCAGGATTGGGACCTTCCCTTCAAGACACTGGGTTCTTTTCTCGCCCAGTATATGTCCAGGTATGTCACCCAGAGCAAGATCTGGAATAGGGACCTCTCAGCCGTGACTAGTTTTCTATCCTACTGTGGCTGAGCTGGTGCCCAAATGCAAGAAAAAGTCTTTTTTACTCTTCCTTCTCTACTCAAGCAGAAGGAAGAGGTCTCTTTTGGAGTCAGGAGCTATGCTGCTGCTGGTTGGTGGAGAGGTGGCACAAGCACCATTCCAGCATTTCTGGATATGTCCTGGGCCACAGGGGAGCCCACTACCCTGAAGGCAGAGTCCCAGGCCTGGCAGCATTAAGCACAAACTGACGTAAGAGCCCTTGGTTCTTAAGTGAACATCAGCAGTAGCCTGGCAGTACCTCTGTGGGCTTGTAGTGGTGGTGTTCATGGGGTGAGGCCTCTCTGTCTGTGGAAGGGGAAGAGAATAGTGGAAAGGACATAGGTAGCAGCCAGGGAGTGATTACATCAGGCCTTGGATGAGACCCAGTGCTGTACTGGTTTCAGAACTGACCCAGCGCAGTCATAGTAGTGGTGGCCACAAGGGTGCTTGTGTCACTCCACCCCCAGCTTTAGGTAGACCAGAACAGAGAGAGACTCTATATGTTTGGGAGAAAGTAATGAAAGAGAACAAGAGTCTCTGCTTGGTAATCCAGATAATTCCCCCGGATCTGGTCCAAGACCATCAAGGCAGTAGGTAACTCCGTGAGTCTGAAAAAAAAACAGTGTCACTGAGTTTCAGGTGCCCTCTAAAGAAGATTAGGCTTAGATCATAACACCCAAGTTTCTTTAAATATATGGAAAGTCTTCCAAAGAAGGATGCCTACAAATAAGGCCAGATAGTAAAGTCTAAAATACCTACCAATTCAATGCTGAGACACCAAAGAAAGTTTACTAGAATCAACATCATCCAGGAAAACATGACCTCACCAAATGAATGAAATAAGCTACCAGGGACCAATCTTGGAGAAGTCCAGATATGTGACCTTTTAAAAAGATAATTCAGAAGTATAATAATAATAATAATAATAAAAATAAACAAAAAAAAAACAAAAAATAAAATAAAAAGAGAATTCAAATAGCTGTGTTGAGAAAACTCAATGAAATTCAAGATAACACACCAAACAAATTCAGAATTCTATCATATAAATTTAACAAAGATGTTCAAATAATTTAAAAGGATCAAGCAGAAATTGTAGAGCTAAAACATGCAATTGGCATACTGAAGAATTAATCAGCATCCTTTAATAGCAAGGTGGATCAGGCAGAAGAAAAAATTAGCTTGAAGACAGGCCATTTGAAAATACACAGTCAGAGGAGACAAATGATAAAAAGAGTAAAAAAGAATGAAGAACACCAAGAAGATTCAGAAAACAGGCTCCAAAGGTCAAATCTAAGAGTTATTGGCCTTAAAGAGGAGTTAGAAAAAGAGATAGGAATAGAATGTTTACTCAAAGTGATGATAATAGAAAAATTCACAAACATAGAGAAAAATATCAACATTCATTTATAAGAAGGTAACAGAACACAAAGCAGATTTAACCCAAAGAAGACAACTTGAAGGCATTTAATAATCAAACTTCCAAAATTCAAGGATTTAAAAAAGGATCCCAGAAGCAGTAAGAAAAATGAAACAAATAGCATAAAATAAAACTCCAATACATCTGGCAGCAGATCTTTAGTGGAAACATTATAGGCCGAGAGAGTAGCATAACATAGTTAAAAGGTTAAAGGAAAAAAAAAAAATCCTGAAACAATACATCCACCAAAAATGCCATTTGAAGATGAAGAAGACATAAAGACTTTTCTAGATAAGCAAAAGCTGAGGGATTTTGTCAACAACAGGTCTGTTCTCCAAGAAATGCTATAGGCAGTACTTCAAACACAAAGAAAAAGACATTAATGAGAAATAATGAATCATCTTAAGGTAAAAAACTCACTAGTAATTGTAAGTAGTTAGAAAAATACAGAATATTATAACAGTGTAACTGTGGTGTAAACTACTGTAAACAGCATGTAAACTACTCTTAAGTAGAAAACTAAACCATAAAAAATCAAAATAAAACTGCGATAACTTTTAAAGACACAGTACAAATATATATACACATATATATGTATATATACATACATATATATGGAGAACAAGTTAGGGTATAAAGTTATTATTTTCTATTTTCAGTTTGTTTTGGAGTTATCAGTTTAAAATAATGGGTTATATAATAGTGTTTGTAACTCACAAGGTAACATCAAATTAAATAATGTGTACATGTGTATATATATATACAGTATTAAGAAATATATAAACACCGACATGAAAAAAACAAGAGAAATTTTAAATTAACAGTGAGCAAGCATCTTAAATAATTAGAAAATCAAGAGAAAACAAAATCCAAATTTAGTAGAAGAAAATAAATAATAAAGATCAGATAAGAAATAAAGGAAATTTAAATGAATAAAACAATGTAAAATATAAGGAAAGAAATACTTTTTTTTGAAAATATAAACAGAATTGACAAACCATTAGCCAGGTTAAGTGACAAAAAAGAGAGAAGACACTAATAAATAAAATCAGAGCTGAAAAAGGAAATATTACAACCAGAAATTCAAAGGATTATAGTGGCTACTATAAGTAGTAATTAAACGTAAATTTTTAAAAAATCTTGAAAAAATCGATATATTCCTAAACAGATAAAACCTGCCAAAATTAAAACATGAATACATCAAAAACACAAACAGACCAATAACAATTAATGAGATCGAAGTCATAACAAAAATTCTCCCAGGAAAGAAAAGCCTGGGGTCCCATGACTTCGTTGCTGAATTCTACCAAACGTTTAAAGAAGAATACCAATCCTACTCAAACTATTCCAAAAATAGAGGAGAAGGGAATATTCCAAACTTATTCATTGAGACCAGTATTACTCCAATCTCTAAATCAGATAAAAACACATCAAGCAAAGAAAACTATAGGCCAGTGTCACTGATGATACTGATGCAAAAGTCCTCTACAAAATACAAGGAAACTGAATTCAACAACACATTAAAAAGATCAATCATCATGGTCAAGTAGGATTTATACCAGAGATGCAAGGATAGTTCCAAATATGCAAATCAACTAATATGATACATCATATCAACAGAAAGAAGGAAAACATGTGATCATTTCAATTGATGCTGAAATAGCATTTGATAACATACTACATTCCTTCATAATAAAAATAAAAAAAACTTTAAAAAACTGGGGATAGAAGGAACATGCCTCAAAATAACAAAAGCCATATATGAGAGACCCACAGTTAGTATCATACCGAAAGGAAAAATCTGAAAGCCTCTCGTCTAAGATCTGGATCATGACAAGGATGCTCATTTTCACCATTGTTATTCAACATAATACTAGAAGTTCTAATTAGAACAGTCAGACAAGATAAAGAAATAAAAGGCATCCAAATCAGAAAGAAAGAAGTCAAATTATCCTTGTTAGCAGATAATCTGATATATTTGGAAAAACCTAAAAACTCCACTGAAAATCTATTAGAACCTGATAAACAAATTCAGTAAAGTTACAAGATACATAATCAACATACAAAAATCAGTAGCATTTGTACAGGCTAACATTGAACAATCTGAAAAAGAAATTTAAAAGTAATCCCATTTACGGTAGCCACACATAAAATTAAATACCTAGGAATTAACCAAAAAAGTGCACTATCTATACAATAAAAACTATAAAACACTGATGAAAGAAATTGAAGAGGGCAAAAAATGTAAATATATCCCTTGTACATGGGTTAGAATAATCAATATTGTTAAAATGTCCATACTGCAGAAAGAACCTAAAAATTCAACACAATATCTATCAGAGCACCAATAACATTCTTCAGAAAAAAAAAAAATATATATATATATAACAACTGCCCCTGGCTGGGCACAGTGGCTCTCGCCTGTAATCCCAGCACTTTCAGAAGCCAAGGAGGCCGGATCACGAGGTCAGGAGATCGAGACCATCCTGGCTAACACGGTGAAACCCCACCTCTACTTAAAAAAAATACAAAAAATTAGCAGGGCGTTGTGGCTGGCACCTGTAGTCCCAGCTACTCAGGAGGCTGAGGCAGCAGAATGGCCTGAACCCGGGAGGCGGAGCTTGCAGTGAGCGGAGATCGCGCCACTGCACTCCAGCCTGGGCGACAGAGCGAGACTCTGTCTCAGAAAGAAAAAAAAAAAATACTGCTCTAAGATTTATATGGAACCACAAATAACCCAGAATAGCCAAAGCTGTTCTAAGCAAGAATAACAAAACGAAGGAATCACCTTACCTGCCTTCAAATAATGCTACAGAACTACAGTAACCAAAATGGTATAAAAACAGACACATAGACCAATGGAACAGAATACAGAGCCCTGATATAAATCCATAAATCTACAGTCGACTCATTTTTGACAAAGTTGCCAAGAACGTACATTGGTGAAAGGATAGTTTCTTCAATAAGTGGTGCTGGAAAAAAAATATTCATATGTGGAAGAATGAAACTAGACCCCTATCTCTTGTAACATACAGAAATCTAATCAAAATGTATTACTGACTTAAATCTAGACCTAAACTATGAAAATACTATAAGAAAACATTGGGGAAACTCTCCATGACATTAGATAGAATGAAGACATATTGAGTAGCAGTCCACAAGCACAGGCAACCAAAGCAAAAATGAACACATGGGATCACATCAAGTTAAAAAGCTTCTGCAAAGCAAAGGAAACAATCAATAAAGTGAATGGACAACCCACAAAATGGGAGAACATTTTTGCAAACTACCCATCTGCAAAGAATTCATAGCCAGAATATGTAAGGAGCTCAAAGAACTGTATAGGAAAAGATGTAGTAATCTCACTGAAAAATTGGCAAAATATCTGTGTAAACATTTCTCAAATGAAGTCCTACAAATAGACAAATATACAAAAAGGTTCTCAATGTTATTGATTATCAGATAACTATAAATGAAAACTATAATGATATGCTGTCTCAGCCTATATAAATAGGCTTATATCCAAAAGACAGGCAATAAGGAATGCTGATGAGGATATGGAGACAAGATAACCCTTGTACATTCTTGGTTTCAATGTAAATTAGTAATATCACTATGGAGAACAGTTTGGAGTTTCCTCAAACAACTATAAATATATCTACCATATGATACAGCAATCCCACTCCTAGATGTTTGCCCAAAAGAAGAGAAATAAGTATATTTCTGGACTCCCATGTTTGTTGCAGCACTATTCACAATAGCCTAGATTTGGAAACAACTTCAGTGTCCATCAACAGATGAATGAACAAAGAAAATGTGATACCTATACACAGTGGAGTGCCAGTCATGGAAAATAATGTGATTCTGCCATCTGCAACAACATGGATGGAACTGCACATTATGAAGTTAAGTGAAATAAACCAGGCACAGAAAGGCCAACTTCACATATTCTCACTTATTTGCGAGAGCTAAAAATTAAAACAATTGAATGTATGGAGATAGTCTAAGGTTGGTTACTAGAGGCTTGGAAGGGCAGTAGGGGCATGGAGATAGAAGTGGGAATGGTTAAGGGGTACAACAAAACAGAAATAATGATTAAGACCTTGTATTTGATAGCACAAAAAGGTGACTATAGTGAAAAATATTTAACCGTAAATTGTAAAATAAAGACTATAATTTGATTTCTTCCAACACAAAGAATAAATACTTGAAGAGAAGGATACTCCATTTACTCTGATGTGATTATTATGCATTGCATGTCTGTATCAAAATATCTCATGTACACCTACTAGATGCCCACAAAATCTAAAATTAAAAAACATATCCAAGTATATAATTTCAGTTGTATTAAATAACCTAAATCTTAAGGTTTATTATTATTATTAAATGTACTAAAATGGTTTTCTTGTAAACAAAATGTATTTTCCAAATTAGTAAATATTCAAACAAAAATACTTTAAAATGGAATTATCAAAAAAGTCTAGAAATCAATTCTTCATTGAACAAAAGGGGAAAAATCAATTTTACAAAGACAAGGCTTTACTAGTTAATGTATATATTCAGCTTAGACAAAGTTGTTATGAAACCTCAAGGTTCTATTAATTATCTTTATTATTCTTACAGGAAATTCAGGTAGATTTGCCTTTCATTTTATTATTGTAACTAAAAAGATTACCTGTGCAACCATTGAATAAGGTGTTAAAACTTTTTTGTTAATTCCATGTACAGATGCAGTCCTACTCTTTGAGATGTTATTTTATCATTAGAGAAAAAAATGTTGTTACAGGTGGAAATTCACAGGCTCTTAAAATGTCTCAAGATATAATAATACATTTTAAGAACAATATAATCGATATTAACTGAGTGTTTAATATATGCCACAAGCTGTACTGAGCAGAAATTTTATATATTATCTCATTCAAACCTTAAACGATTCTGACTTGCATATGGTTATCTTATATTTGTAAGTAAGTGATTTCAGTTCAAGGAGTTTAAGATACATGGTTTACACTACAAGGATAACTATCAAAACAGTATTCACATATAGGACTCTCCAACTGTAATACGTGTGGAAGTTGGCATTTAAATGTTACATACTTTGTATTTTATTATCCAGAAAATAAATATAGTTATCTACTGTTACTATATTATTTGGGAAATTTTTTATGAACACTTCAATTTCCTCAAAATAAATTTTCATAATAAAAACAAAAACTGAAACTTTCTTTCTGGCTCACAAAGATTAGATATTTGGAACACTCCAGAATGACTGTGTGAACCTGACAAGTGCTCTTTCCCCAAAAGCAACTATGTAACTTGACAAATTGTCATTAATAGCCATTTAAACCATCTGTGAATTGAGCAAAAGAAAACATGCAAATTGAGAAGCACTTATTCAACAAAATGTACTGAATCTTGCAGTCTATAATTTTAGTTAGGGGCAGCCCCCATCCCAACACATTCCACCACAAGATCTGTGGTCCTACCTAAAGAAATTGACATTATTTGGAGCAGACTATGGAAAAATTCATGCCCAAGAATGTTATGGAAAAAAATATATAGATCTCAACAGCAAATGATTAGTGTAGGCCAACATCTCAGGGTAATTTGTTCATTCAAGCTTTAAATTTACAGACAACTCAGAAACTTAACATGGAGATAAAAGGAAAGGGAAGGTAAAAGACCACCATGTTGATACCACACAGTACTGGTGGTTCAGAACCTATGCATATGTGTAAGGCCACAATTTTATCATGAGTGACTACAGAGAAATGTGTGAGCTACTAGTTCCTGACTGAAAGTGGAACACAGCTGTCAGCTCCCTAAACTTGTATTCTTTTCAGCTACAAACAGATCCAATGGCAAAAGGTGGGAGACGTATCAGATCAAGTTTAAAGAAAACCTATGACTAATCATTAGGTAGTTAGTTGTCTGAGTTGAAACAGGGGGATCCAAGCTTAAAATAAATACAAGAAAACAAAACTTAGCAGTGAAATCAGAAGCTATACAGTTTGGAAGAAATACATTTTAAATGAATAATTCAGGGTAATCATTGAATAAACAATCAAAAAACAACAACAAAGGAAGTCACTTAGAGATGAGAAAAATAATCTATACTTGTTATGATATATTATTCTAAAATGTCCAATATTTAAAAAAAAAAAAAGATATACAAAGTAACATGATAGCATAACACACATTGGAGAAAAAGAGAGTCAATACAAATTATTTTTAAATAATTTGAGATATTTTTTCAAACACAAATATTTCAAACAGAAAAGTAAAGAAAAGTATGTTTAAATATAATAATTAAATGAAAATATAGGCCAGGCTTGATGGCTCACACCTGTAATCCCAGCACTTTGGGAGGCTGAGGCGAGTGGATCACAAGGTCAGGAGTTCAAGATCAGCCTGGTCAGCATGGTGAAACCCCGTCTCTACTAACAATACAAAAAAT
This sequence comes from Rhinopithecus bieti, assembly GCF_001698545.2. Classification (NCBI taxonomy): domain Eukaryota; kingdom Metazoa; phylum Chordata; class Mammalia; order Primates; family Cercopithecidae; genus Rhinopithecus; species Rhinopithecus bieti. The sequence continues at coordinate 1,457,608 of NW_016805390.1, forward strand.
AGCTGGGCATGGTGGCGCACTCCTGTAGTCTCAGCTACTTGGGAGACTGAGGCAGGAGAATTGCTTGAACCCAGCAGGTGAAGGTTGCAGTGAGCCAAGATTGCACCACTGCACTCTAGCCTGCGCGACACAGTGAGTCTCCATCTCAAAACAAACAAACAAACAAACAAACAAAAGCAGAAAATGTAACAACAGTGACCCTTTGATCAAGAATATAAGTAAATAGGCATTTTAAAAATATACAAAATGGAAACTCTGGAGTTAAAAGTATAATAAATGAAAATATTAAATTTTTAAATGAAAAATTTAGCACATGGCCTCAACAGCAGAATTTAACTGGTAGAAGAATTCGTGAATATGAAGATGAAGCAATAGAGATTATTCAATCTCAAAAACAAATTTATATGGCCATAATACCCAAAGTAATTCACAGAACTCAATGTATTCCTATCAAATAATCAACAAATTTTTTCACAGATTTAGGAAAAGCTTTTTTAAAATTTACATGCAACTAAAATAGAACTTGCATAGCCAAAGCAATTCTAAGCTAAAATAAGTTGGAAGCATCACACTACCTGACTTCAAACTATACTACAAGGCTACAGTAACTAAAACATCCTAGTACTGAATCAAAAACAAACTTATATACCAATGGAACAGGATAAAGAACCCAGAAATAAAGTTTCACACCTGCAACCATCTGATCTTCAACAAAGTTGACAAAAAGAAACAGTAGGGAAAGGACTTCCTATTCAATAAATGGTGCTGGGGTAACTGGCTAGAAATACGCTGAAGATCAAAACTGGGCCCCTTCTTTTCACCATATACCAAAATCAACACAAGATAGATTAAAGGTGTAACTGTAAAACCTAAAACTAAACAAAACTTGGAAGAAAACCTAACAAACACCATTGTGGACATGGACCCTGGCAAAGATTTCGTGATGAACAATTCCAAAGTAACTGCAACAAAAGCAAAAATCGACAAGTGAGGCCTGATTAAACTAAAGGGCTTCTGTACAGCAGAATAAGCTATCAACGCAATAAATAGACAACTTACAGAATGGGAGAAAATAGCAAGCTATGCATCGGACAAAGGTCTAATGTCCATAATCTACAAGGAACTTAAATCAACAATCAAAAATCAAACAACTCCATTAAAAAATAGACAAAACAAATGAACAGACACTTCAAAAGAAGACATACAAGTGGCCAAGAAACATATGAATAAATGCTTAACCTCACTAATTATTAGAGAAATGCAAATCAAAAGCCAGTGAGGTACCATCTCACACCAGTCAGAATGGCTACTGTTAAAAAGTCAAAAAAATAACAGATGTTGGTGAGGTAGTGGAGAAAAGAGAATGCTTACACACTGCTGATGGGAATGTAAATTAGTATAACCTCTATGGAAAACAGTATGGAGATGTCTCAAAGATTTTAAAACCAAACTACCATTTAACACAGCAATCCTATTACTGGGTATATACACCCAAAGAAATAGAAATCATTCTACCATAAAAACACATACACATGTATGTTCATTACAACACTATTCACAGTGGCAAAGACATAGAATCAACCAAATGATCATTAATGGTGGACTGCATAAAGAAAACATGGCACACATACACCAGGGAATAGTACACGAACATAAATAGAACAAAAGCATGTCCTTGGCATCAACATGGTTGCAGCTGGAGGCCATTATCTTAAGTAAATTCATGCAGAAACAGTAGACCAAATACCACATGTTTTTACTTATAAGTGGGAGTTAAACATTGGGTATACATGGGTACTAAGAAGGGAACAATAGACACCAAGGCCTACTTCAGGATAGAGGGTGAGGTTTGAAAAAAATACCCATTGGGTACTATGCTTATTACCTTATTACCTGAATGATTAAGTAATTTAGACAACAAACCTCACAACTTACCCATGTAACAAGCCTATGCATGTTCACCCTGAACCTAAAATAAAAATTGGAAAAAACTAAAGAGTAACAAATATATATATACACACTTATAATATAAATATTACATTATATATATTATATTATATATA
>NW_016805390.1:1460226-1464337 GCF_001698545.2 Rhinopithecus bieti
TTATATAAATATATATAATAAATACATACTATATATAACAAATATATGTGTATATATATTACATTCCTATAGCTTCTGTAATAAATTACCATGAGCTTAATGACTTCAAAATTTTCACTTTTTTACAGTTCTGGAGGTCACTCTTCCAAATTCATTCTATATTTTGAAACACTAAGATCAATTTATCTACAGAGGTGGTTCCTTCTGAAGATTCCAGGGAAGAATCCATTTCCTCCCTCCTCTATTCTCTACAGGCTGCCTTGGTATTCCTTGGTTTGAGACATCACTTAAGTCTCTGTTTCTTTCTTCATATCACCTTCTGTCCACATTGATATCTTGCATCCCTCATATAAGCATGCCTATGTTTATATAGGGCCTACCTAGGTAAGCCTGGATAATACTCCTATCACAAGATCCTTCACCTAATCACATCATTGAAGTCTGTTTTCCATGTAATAAGATTAGAATGTGGCGCACTGTGCATGTGTGTCTAGGGGTGTGATTATTCAGCCCACCAAAAACAAGAAGAGCAAGAACGAAGAAAAAAACAAACAGAAATTGAGAAACATACGAAACACTATTAAACATACCAACATACACATAGCATAATTGCAAAAGGAGAGTAATGAGAGAAAGTGGCAGGAAAAATATTTGAAGAATAATGAAAAACATCAAATTTGATTTAAAAATTTACACTCAATAACTAGAACAAACGAACTCCAAGTAAAATAAACACATGATAACCAGTATCTAGATATGTCATAGTACATCATAAGCAAACTGTGTGGGGTTTTTTTTGTTTTTTGTGTGTTTTTTTTTTTTTGGACCAAGTCTCACTCTGTTGCCAGGCTGGAGTGCAGTGGTGCGATCTTGGCTCACTGCAACCTCCACCTGCCGGGTTCAAGTGATTCTCCTGCCTCAGACTCCCAAGTAGCTGGGATTACAGGTGCCCGTGACCACGCCAGGCTAATTTTTGTATTTTTAGTAGAGATGGTGTTTCACCATGTTGGCCAGGATGATCTCAATCTCTTGACCTTGTGATCTGCTTGCCTCAGCCTCCCAAAGTGCTGGGATTACAGGCGTGAGCCACCGCGCCCTGCCAGGCAAACTGTTAAAGACAAAGATAAAAAGAAAGTTTCGAAAGTATCAAGAGAAAATGACTCATAACATCAAGGAAACCACAAAAAGATCAACTGACTTCTCATCAGAGGGAATAGAGGCAAGAAAGCTAAAAGTTAGCACATTAAAAATGCTGAGAAGACCACAATGTCAACCAAGAATCCTGTAACAGGAAAAAGGGTTTTCAAAAATTAAAGAGAAATAAAAATAAGTATTCTCTCAGCCAAACAGGCTGAGAGAATTCAATGCTATCAGATTTGTCTAACAAGAAATCCTGAAGGGTATTTCTCAGGTTGAACAGAAGTGATACCAGACAGTAACTTGAATTTAAAAAAAGATCCCCAGTAAACGTTATCATATAGGTTATTATGAAATATAGTATCAATGCACTTTACTTCTCTCTTTTTTATTAAATTAATATAAAAAGTAACTGCAAAAAACAATTGCTCAAAGTGTGGTCTAATGATAAAGCAAGTTCCTTTGGCCCCATGGATTATGCTGCTGCAGAGGCAAGTCCGATACATGGAACTACAATAGGGCCCCTTCTACCTGTTTAGAGTAAATGTAAAGGTAACAAATCCATTTTCTGGAAATAGCTAGCTACCTTAGGATCCATGTTTTAGTCTCAGTGGCAGTTTGACTATGGTTCTCTTCCGGAGAACCATAGCCTACCTCCTCTACAAGAATATAGATTTAAAATATTTGAATAATTGAGTGCATATAAGCATGTGAGGTTCTTTTACCATTCATTTGTTTCTTTTTAACTTTATCTTCTATTCAAATGTGTTCAACTTTAAACAATTTAATTTTGCTTCTCTTCTTTATGTCTATATCCTCTTTCTAACTTTGATACCTACCTGCTTTCACAGAGGGTCAGTTTTCATTTAAAGATCTCCTTTGACCTTTATTAACACGTTAATAAGAGTTTATCGTCAACAATTTCAAAGGAGCAAAAGAATCATGCAAAGAATATAGGGAGTGAACTGGGTTTTCTCTGAGAATCATCAGTACCATATACCAAACCAATGGTTTCTCACGTTAAGCATATTCTATTTTTAAAAACCCACATTAAGACTATTTAGAGTAAAAATTGCAAATCTCTACCTTACCACTCATCACTTTATTTTGTTTATGTATCTGAGTGACCCAATATATTATAATGACCTTAGTGTCAGATACTGTGTCCTGTTTGCCTATAAGCTTAGCCTAATGTCTTCTATAAAAACAACAATCATGTTTGAATAACTGGATAGTTTCTTACAAAATTAAGTCTGACTCAAGATTCTGTCATGTTTCTGATATTCCCAATCTCCCAAATGAATGCCTTATTTTGACTCACACTTTTGTGGACCCAGCCTTCTTTCTCAGCTTCTAAATGCTATTTATTATTAACATTTCCATGGGTTAAAACCCTTTATCTATTTTCCAAACTGCCATCATTATCTTTTCCCTATTTTCATTACAATTTTGTATTGGTAAAAAAAAAAAAAAAAAATTCAGCTGCAAGCAATAGGAGACTAATGAGCAGAGGTATAATTGAAATATTTATCATTTACTTAATCAGAGGTCTGAAGGTTGATTGTCCCAAGGTTAGTCACTTAGTATTATCAAGAAACTCAAAATACTAGACTCTTTTTAGATTCCAACTCTATCATACATAAGTGTTAATTTTTTTATCATTAAGGTTTTCAACTCATGATTTAAAAAATACCTGTTGTAACTACAGAAAACTCATATGTTACAAGGCAGAAATAAAAGGAAAACTAATGGTACCAGTGAAGAATTTGGTAACGTCTGTCTCTGTTAGAGCCTGGAAAAGGCTTTCTCTGAACTTTCTTATTAGACTTCCCTTTATATTGCATGGGCTATAAATAGGTTGAATAATGATCCGTAAGTGTCAGGGATGTCAAGAAAAAACTATATTTCCTGAGGATTTCTACATTAATTTTGAACAAAACCCAAGTTCAATCAGCTTGGATGCAACAATTTATGTATTCTATTTGTTTGTGATAAATTCCAAAGACCAAGTCTTCTGTTTTGCCAACAGAAAGTTGGATCTATTTTATTTACTTTAGAAGTCTGCAAGTTCAAAGAATATTTCAGTTGAACTTGTACAATATCTCTGATGTTTATGAATGCAGAGAAATGTTTCTTATTTTTGAAAGTTTCAACATGCTGGCTTAAGGAAAATTACTATGTGAAGCAAATTGGAATAGGGTTATCTCCTTCCCAAACTGCCACCAATTGGTTTGGAAATAAATTCTACCAGGTTATAGCACTTAACAACACAATACTTCTAATTTCTAAAGGCATACTAAAACTTTAATATTCACATACATATAAAAACACATGAATCAGATGGTTGCCTATAATTTCAATAGATTCTGCTGTCTAAAATTTTTTGTTGACAATACAAAAGGCTAATTTTATTTTGCACTGAGAAAAATTGCCTAAAATTTTGGAACCACTTATAATTTTCCATATTTATAACAACATCAAGATAATTATTTTTGTTTCGCCAGTGAACTGAATATATCTAATACAACATATAAAGAATGTGCTAATTTAAGTGAATGAAAAATTATACTGTGCAAGTTCATTAATTGCTATATTGTGAAATAGTACAATAAAATGCTACCATTTTATGTATGTATTGAGATTATAAAACAAAATCAATTATCTTTTCCTAAGATTTGCTTAAAAAGGGAGAAAGGTAAGTTAATTGTGTGCATGGTTCAAAGGTAATTTTGCCACTTCATCGTTTTTTTCTAAGATTAGCCTATATTCTGATACATTTGGGAAATGGCAAAACCTAGATTATATGTTTATAAAGAACTCACAAAGTCAGTCACTGGTTTATTGTTGTACAATTTTTAAAAGGAACAATTTTAAAATAGATCATTTTACTCTAACCAAAGACTAATTTAGAAGCTGAATCATCATAATCATCGGTGTATTATAAAATTCAAATGTCTCAGTTTGGAATTCAAGG
>NW_016805390.1:1464641-1476312 GCF_001698545.2 Rhinopithecus bieti
AAAAAAAAAAAAAAAATTCAGCTGCAAGCAATAGGAGACTAATGAGCAGAGGTATAATTGAAATATTTATCATTTACTTAATCAGAGGTCTGAAGGTTGATTGTCCCAAGGTTAGTCACTTAGTATTATCAAGAAACTCAAAATACTAGACTCTTTTTAGATTCCAACTCTATCATACATAAGTGTTAATTTTTTTATCATTAAGGTTTTCAACTCATGATTTAAAAAATACCTGTTGTAACTACAGAAAACTCATATGTTACAAGGCAGAAATAAAAGGAAAACTAATGGTACCAGTGAAGAATTTGGTAACGTCTGTCTCTGTTAGAGCCTGGAAAAGGCTTTCTCTGAACTTTCTTATTAGACTTCCCTTTATATTGCATGGGCTATAAATAGGTTGAATAATGATCCGTAAGTGTCAGGGATGTCAAGAAAAAACTATATTTCCTGAGGATTTCTACATTAATTTTGAACAAAACCCAAGTTCAATCAGCTTGGATGCAACAATTTATGTATTCTATTTGTTTGTGATAAATTCCAAAGACCAAGTCTTCTGTTTTGCCAACAGAAAGTTGGATCTATTTTATTTACTTTAGAAGTCTGCAAGTTCAAAGAATATTTCAGTTGAACTTGTACAATATCTCTGATGTTTATGAATGCAGAGAAATGTTTCTTATTTTGAAAGTTTCAACATGCTGGCTTAAGGAAAATTACTATGTGAAGCAAATTGGAATAGGGTTATCTCCTTCCCAAACTGCCACCAATTGGTTTGGAAATAAATTCTACCAGGTTATAGCACTTAACAACACAATACTTCTAATTTCTAAAGGCATACTAAAACTTTAATATTCACATACATATAAAACACATGAATCAGATGGTTGCCTATAATTTCAATAGATTCTGCTGTCTAAAATTTTTTGTTGACAATACAAAAGGCTAATTTTATTTTGCACTGAGAAAATTGCCTAAAATTTTGGAACCACTTATAATTTTCCATATTTATAACAACATCAAGATAATTATTTTGTTTCGCCAGTGAACTGAATATATCTAATACAACATATAAAGAATGTGCTAATTTAAGTGAATGAAAATTATACTGTGCAAGTTCATTAATTGCTATATTGTGAAATAGTACAATAAAATGCTACCATTTTATGTATGTATTGAGATTATAAAACAAAATCAATTATCTTTTCCTAAGATTTGCTTAAAAGGGAGAAAGGTAAGTTAATTGTGTGCATGGTTCAAAGGTAATTTTGCCACTTCATCGTTTTTTTCTAAGATTAGCCTATATTCTGATACATTTGGGAAATGGCAAAACCTAGATTATATGTTTATAAAGAACTCACAAAGTCAGTCACTGGTTTATTGTTGTACAATTTTAAAAGGAACAATTTTAAAATAGATCATTTTACTCTAACCAAAGACTAATTTAGAAGCTGAATCATCATAATCATCGGTGTATTATAAAATTCAAATGTCTCAGTTTGGAATTCAAGGTTAGCTAGTGCCTGGGCCCACAGAGCTTTTCAGTTATTTTTTTTTTTAATGTCTTTGGTTTCCATTCTCTCTTCTCGTGCTTATTAGTTTCTTTACATTTTTACCTACATACTTAGTTCCAGATCCTTAAAAATAATTATCTCAGTTTATAAACACAATATTTTGCAGGAACTTTTAAAAGCCAAGGAAATATTTCTAACCTCTACATGCCACCTTTATTACAAATTATCTTACTTTTTAACTACCTTATTTTGTTCTATGCTTACCATCTTTTGTTCAGTCTCTACATTTTCTAGCCATCCTGGAAAGCCAGGACATTAGATGGCCTGCTTAAATTTTTACTAGGTTTCCTGTCCCCATGATAAATGCACACACACAGAAACCTTCTGTTTACTGGCCGGATGCGGTGGCAGGCAGAATATTTTGTTGTTCAGCCTTATACTGCATATAATTTCATTCTCACAAAATGAACTCATGGCGCTTCCTTTGGAATAACATTATGCAGCAGTAATCGTATAGTAACGTGGCAGGCTTCTTTTACATAATTACGAATAGGTAATAAAAATTTTAGATAAAATATGTAAATTTACATTCATGAACATTAAAACCATAACATAGAGACAAGTGTGCAATTAATTACTTCATGGTATTACAGCAAATAAGTTAATAATTGGCTGGGTGCTATGGCTCACTCCTGTAATCTCAGCATGTTGGGAAGCTGAGTCAGACAGATTGTTTCAGCCCAGGAGTTCAAGTCCAGCCTGGGCACCATAATGAGATTCTGTCTTACAAAAAAATTCTAAAAAAAATTAGTCAGATGTGGTACATTCATACCTGTGGTCCTAAGCTACTGGGGAGGCTAAGTCAAGAATATCTGTTAATCTCAGGGGTTCAAGGCCATGGTGAGCTGTAATTGCACCACTGCATTCCAGCCTGGGCGATACAGCAAACCTGTATGTCAAAAATATATATATATATATATATTTTATTTGTATATAATTTGTATTACATATATATATACACATACACACACACACACGTATGATTATATATACTGTTCCAATATCTAATATCTGCTTTCTTCAGAGAGACTGCATATGGCTATTCACATTATTGAATTCTAACGCATTTTAGCCTAACTTTAATTAGGCTGTGCAATAAGAACAATCTTATTTCTCTGAAGGTATTCAGTCTCTCGAAGATCAGCTGTATCAACTGTTTTACTACCTTATGTTCCCCAACCTCAGAAATACTCCCACCTCCCTCCTTTTGCTCTCCTTATCTCTCCCCACCTCAAAATATCCTCCTGTCTCTCTCAATCATGTTGTTGTCATCCTGGTATTTAACCACCCCTATCTAAATCTGTTTCTACTTTGCTAGCTGCCCATTTTTTTTTTTATAGTTTCTCAAGACCTTGGTCCTGTTCCTCCAGTTCTCATACCCTGAGAATAAGAAACTGCAGCAACTCAGTTGCCCTCTTCTCAATAAGTTAATTTTAAGCTTTGGTCTTGATATGACTTCTTTGTTATAATAAAGAACTTCCCTGGCTGGGTGCGGTGGCTCAAGCCTGTAATCCCAGCACTTTGGGAGGCCGAGACAGCGGATCACAAGGTCAGGAGATCGAGGCCATCCTGGCTAACACGGTGAAACCCTGTCTCTACGGAAAATACAAAAAACTAGCTGGGCAAGGTGGCGGGTGCCTGTAGTCCCAGCTACTCGGGAGGCTGAGGCAGGAGAATGGTGTAAACCCGGGAGACGGAGCTTGCAGTGAGCTGAGATCCGGCCACTGCACTCCAGCCCGGGCGACAGAGCAAGACTCCGTCTCAAAAAAAAAAAAAAAAAAAAAGAACTTCCCTGACCCATGCCAATACAGACAGAAATTTTTTACATAATTCAAGTTTGTCTCAGGGTCATGTTATTCTGAGCTTTCAGACATTTACCAGTTAACTCAATTCTTGTCGGTTCCACAGATGCTTCTTTATGGTTTGAGGAGACCAATAGATAAGAGTCAACAGACTTACTTAAATAAAAATTCACTAAGGCCTATCACAGAATTGAGAAGACTAGAAAAAAAATCTTAGATTCCATCCTTAGAAACTTCCCATGAAAAATAGACTGGTTAAATAGTCAAAAGTATAAATAACAAACAAATGAATTAGTCACTAGTTATAGGCACCACTCAGAAAACATCTGGAAGAATTAATCAGGCCTAATGCTAGACAATCCTAGATGACCTGGATGCTCTGCTTAGTTACCAGCTTTATTAGTGGGTTCTATGCAGAATTATGAGGTTATTATATCATATCCATTGCCAAAATGTCATTCACTCTGAAATCTATGCTTTAGCACATCATGAAGATGTAGGATGGGCTTATAAAATTAAAATTAAATCATAAAAGCTCATGACTCTTCAACTTAAATAATCTAAGGAAAATTATCTCAAATCCATAGAGCCAGCCTCAATTACACTAAAGTATTTAATGTCAAACACAGGAGTTTCAGTATCTCCCTCCCAAGAGATCTGCTCCTCCCTGCCCCAAGATACTCTTAATACTATAGGGGGAATGATAAGTCCAGTCAATGGGAATGCTCCCATTTCTGGTAGACACCAGAGCTACCTACACTAACCTGAACACCTCAAAATTACCCATGGTAATTCCTTGAAGAACATAAACCACCTCTCTGGTGAGGTAAGAAGGTAAGCTGTATTACCCCTTAGTTGGCTCCTTTTGTATTTCTTGGACTCCATAATTCCTAGCATAGCTTTTTCTTAATCCAGAATAATTGTTAATCTATTGGCAGAAATGTATTTTCTAGTTAAACTGTTAATATTTCATGTTCACCTGAGGGACTAACCTTTGAAATGTCAGTCTTTTCTTTCACTGATCTTTGCCCTCTATTATCTCTGATAGAACACTCCAGTTTTCTCACATACTTATAACTCCCCAAACACTTGACAATGACAATCTCCAAATTCTAAATATGACCATTCACATACTTGATTTAGTTTGTACTATAGGAATAACAGAGGCAGGGCATATTCAGGAAGCAGGGTCCTTAGAACTGGATGTAAACCTCACTTTGGCATCTCAATCTAACAAGGTACACTAAAATCTGGGGCAATTAAAGGTTTCAGACTTAGTATTCAATAGTTGCTTGACAAGGAGCTCCTTATTTCTACCTCCAGCCCATGTAACACATAATTTTATCTGTAAAATATCCTAATGGAAAGAGTTTCTAATTGGATCAAGATTTGTGAGCCATAAATAAAATTTTAAAAAATCAAGGTTTCTTTTTGTCCCAAACCCCAATACTCTTCTTGCTTCCATACCCTCTAACACCATGTTTTTTATATTTGTTGACTTGCTCTATTGCTTTCTTCATTATAACGTTTTGCCCTAATTCCTAATACCTATTTGCCTTTCCATGGAAAATTCAAGGATATGATTACACAGTCATACCCTGGGTATTTACAGAAGCTCCCATTTATTTTGCCCAGTCAGTAAATAAAAATCAAAAGAAGCTGGGTTTAACGTTGCAATTCAACTCCCATCCAATATGTTGTTTTATCTTTCTTTGATTTACATTATTCAAGAATTTTAGAAGACACACAGTACTTATTTAAAACATTAGAACAGAAGTAACATAAGGTCTCAATATATAAAGTTCAATTCATGACCCCCTACTATTTAGACCTGAGGGAAAAAATCTTATTCCCAGACCTTATCAATACAATTCTTAATTATTCCCTACCTCAAACCGAGAGTCAGCTTCAGGGATTTCTGAGACTAATCATCTGTTGTGGAATGTAGATTATTAACTTTTCTGCTATGTCATCCCATTTATATTCATAACAAAGGAGATTATATCTAAACTTCTGCAATGGGAATCACTCTATAAAATTTTGAATTTCTAAAAACATTTTTTTCCTCCACCCTTACTTTGGAATTCCCTAATTACTCCTTGCCTTCTCCCTCATTTTTCATGAAAGAAAATGACGTACCCTAGGTTTCCTATCTGAAAAATGCAATGGAAACTACAGGCTTGTGGGATGTTTTAGCTTAGTCCTACATCCTGTATGTCAAGCTTTGTCCTACTTATATATGATCAGTGGTAGCAAGAGCAGAAATAGTTGAAGCCATAGTAGACCTTTGCTAGGTCTTACCCTGAACATCATGTATCTCATGCAATTTAGACTCTTCTAACACATAACACTCTAAATATTTGACTTCTAAGCTCACCTCTAATTAACCCTTATGCTCTTTTCTTCTCACATCAGTGTTTATTGCTGTCAACTCAATCCTATCACGCTCCTCCTTTTCTCAACTGAAGTAAACACACGGTTGTATTACAGCCAATCAAGCCTCAACCTTTGTCTTCCCTGAACGTTGAGAATGCCCTTGCAAATCCAGGCCTTACCCTTTTTTGTTGATGGTTCATATCTCTGCACCTTTAGGAGGAAATATCAAGGTGCAATATCCCATTATAGATTTGTAAGCCCCATACAATATATGCCTCTATCTGTTTCAGAGTCATCTCAAATCACTGAATTTGTGGCTCCCATAAGAGCTATCTTTCTGGCTGAAGAAAAAAGAGTTATCATTTACATAGCAAGTATATATGACTTTTAGGAAGTACCTGAGTGTGGTATGTTATTAAAACAAAAGATTTTGACCATAGAGGGGTGTGTTGGTTAATATTGTCAACTAGATTGGATTGAAGGATGCAAGGTATTTTTCCTGGGTGTTTCTGTGAGAGTGTTGCCAAAGGAGATTAACATTTGAGTCAGTGGACTGGGAGAGGCAGACCCACCCTCAATCATGGTGGGCACCATCTAGTCAGCTGCCAGTGTGGCTAGGATAAAAGCAGGCAGAGGAACATGGAAAGACTAGACTGGCTAAATCTTCTGGCTTCCATCTTTGTCCTGTGCTTGATGTTCCCTGCCCTTGAACATCAGACACCAAGTTCTTCAGCTTTTGGACACTTGGACCTACACTGGTGGTTTGCCAGTGGCTCACAGGCCTTCAGCTATGGACTGAAGGCTGCACTGTCGGTTTCCCTACTTTTGAGGTTTTGAAACTCAAACTGGCTTTCTTGCTCCTCAGCTTGCAGACTGCCTATTGTGGGACTTCACCTTCGTGTGAGCCAATATTCCTTAAAAAATTTTCTTTCATATATATATATCTTATTAGTCCTGTATCTCTAGAGAAACATAACTAATACAAGGAACATCAATTTAAAATGAAAAACATATGTCCGACATATTAGAAGTTCTGTTATAGCCAAGAAAGTTGGCCATTCTCAAGGTAGAAACACATATGGGTGCCAATAGTCCTAAAATAAAAGGAAACTCACTAATTGATCGATATGCTTAGGTGGGCATCTCAGAAAGCTGTTCCATTCTCAGTACAATCAGTCAAGATTTTAAGTCTACTATATTTACAATCTGACCCCTAACTGAGGAATTTAAAATCTTCCGATTTAAAGTCCATGAACAAAAATGGCCAAGTTGTATATTTTAACCACCCAGTTGGACTTTGAAGACATTCAACTGACCATGTGGCTCCCCTGCCCTAGATTTAGTCTTTGACATTAACAAGATCACTCACCATGGAAGGGAGAAACTAAATAAAATCCTCTGCCGACATTGGTGGGCAAATTTCACTCTCTGTCTGGTGCTGTCTTTGTACCCTATCTGTTGAAAACATAATCCTAGTGAAGATGTAAAGACAAGAAAGGAAGCTAAATCTATTAGCAAGACATTTTCTTAACTGGTAATTAGATTTTAGTCATTTACCTAAATATCATGGATATCAATATTTTCTTAAGTATCTTCTGTATGTTCTCTCACTGCCTTGAAGCTTCCCATTGTAAAAGCGTCATTGCCATACTATTTTGTTAGAAAATGTATTCTCCACATGGGAAATTCCACTGGCTCTTTCAAGTGACAGAGAGACTCATTTCAAAAGTAAAGTAATACAAGTAAGTTAAAGAATTATCCATTTATCTCAAAAATTGCACTATCTTAATCCTCAGTCATCTAGAGTGATAGAAAGACCTAATGGACTATTAGAATTAAATACGACTAAACTTTAAAAGAATTCATTTTCTCATTGCTCTTATCTCTGATTTCCCTTGAGTCCACTCCTGCTGGGTCATTTCAACTGTCTGCACATGAAGTAATAACTGGACAACTGGACAGTCCATGAGAACACCCTATACTGCCTGAACTCTCAAAGATTCTAATCTAGTCTACCCAGACATTCTAAAATACTGCAAAAGATATATTTCAATTATACCCATCATTAATCTCAGCAGGTTGGGTTGATGATTTTCCTCCCATCTCCCATCCAAACCACTCCACAATCAAAGAAATGAAGATTTAGTATTCTGAAGACAGCATCACTAGAGAGCTAATGTCAAACTCTGCAGGAAGGACATTTACATCATTCTTCTTATCACTAGCATGGTTGCCAAACATCAGGGAATCCAACTTTGCATTCATACTACTCAACTAAAAAGGTACAAAATCTAGTATGAATGGAAGTCCATCCCAATGGGAGACCTAAACTAAGACTATCTCTCAGGAGCTCCTAGAATCAGATAGTGTCATAAGTATACAGCTTTTCCAGTAATTTCAGAACAAGTAGATATCATGAGGAGGAGGTAATTTTCCACTTTATATGTGAGAACAAGACAACCTAGGATTCCCTTGCTTATTTCTTATTTTCAGAATTGCATTTGTCCTTTACTGTATCCTTCCTCTTTATCTCCTTTAGTGATAACTTTATTGTCTGCATACTTCTCCTCATTGTAAACACAACCTTCCGTAAAGATTCTTATTTTGTGTTACCTTCCTCTTCACCTTAGCGAAGCTGTTTTCCCTTCACTAAGTGAAATGACTCCCCTTTATTCGAAGGATCCCCAATCTATCTTATTTCCTCACTCAACTCATAGCACAATCTTACAGTCTTATTTCTAATTGCTGGTTATGTACTCTTTTTCCTCTGGAAGCCTTTAGTTTCCCCCAAATTCCTAAATCTGTCTTGATTCAAAGGCATCTTTGTGTTAGCACAAGGAACTTTATCTTCTCCCTCTAGATTTCAAAAGGAACACCCTTCAACATTAATACCTTTTAAAAGGCCAACATTTGTTTCTACCTGAACATAAACAAGGTTCTTTTCATCAGCGTATGTATTTGCAATTGCACCTGATTTCTCACCAACACAAATATCTACGTTATTATAGGATACAAGAATACATATTCCTCATCTTATTATATGCATGTAATAGACTCAGATAACCGAAAATTTAATTTTACATGGCACACTTAGGAATGTCTTACAAAAAAAATAATAAAAGAAAAACAAAAAAACTGGGAACTCTTATCTTTTGAACTTTACAGGACAATGACTCCATCAAAAGAGCTCATAAACCCCAAAGAGCAATCTATTGGACAGTTATACACAGGAACCCTGCATAGCCCTGTCTTTGTATATTTCTGTATAACTGAATACCATAGACTCAGTTTCTTAAACAGCAAACATTGCTTTTCACAGTTTTGGAGGCAGACATGTTCAAGATCAAGTTGCCAAGAGATTCACCGTCTGCTGAGAACCCTCTTCTTGATTCATAGTCAAGGCCATCTTCTTCTGTCCTTGTGTGGCAGAGGAACAAAAGAGCTTTCTGGGGGAATTTAAAGGTATGTAAAGGGACACTAATAACATTTGTGTGCACTCAACCCTCAAGACCTAATCAGCTGCTAAAGACTCCATCTCTAAACACCATCACATTGGGGATTAGATTTTAACATATGAATTTTAAGGATACATAAATATTTTCTCTATAGACTCCCTAATGAGACATTTTATGTGAAACAAACACATTCATCACTGTCTCCTTGCTAGTTGGACTGGATCCTGTGATCTGGCTAATCTAAGTAGGTTTTATTAAACCTTTAAAATACACTTTTTTTCTGATCTTAACCACTTTATTACTTCTGAGTTAAGTTTTTCAGGCACTAGATGATCCAAAAGGTCTGCAAAATGTTTTACAATTGCAAGACTAGGTGCAAAAATCCTAGTCCTATAAGGAGGTCCTGGCTTTCATTTTCCACCAAATTCTCAGAAAGCTTTAGAAGAAAAATCTAAGAAATTGAGAGTAGACCTAAAAGGCTATCTACCATAGCAGTTCTTCTATGGGCAACTTTCATGACTGCTATATGACCACTCAGTAAGTTCACTGAAATTCCCACAATTTCCATGCTATTCTCTGGAAAACAAGCAGAACTACAGGAATTTTCACTGAAACTATCAACATCATTGCCAGAGAAGTACAGAAACTTTAGAAAGTGGTCCTCTGCAATTATCTAACATTGGACATGATCTAGCTTTTAAAGAGGACATTTATGCAGTGGTCAGAAGTGACTAGTGTGCATATGTTCCCTGAAATCTCTTTAATGTTTATGTCTTCCCCAAAAATATTCAGACAACAAACTGAAACATTTGTCAGATGTTTCTCATCCTCATGCTGCCATCTAAGGACACTTCAGGCCCAATGTCCCTTCAAATCTTAAATATTGGTTTTCTTCCCCTGCTCAAATGTCAATATTTATTCTTTTTATTTTATTTCATTTCATTATTTGTCTATTTATTATAGGCCTCTCACCTAATGCCTAACCATGAAGATCCTCCAGCAGCTGTCAGTACAACAACATACTTTACAAATTGCACACCTAGTCCTAAAAGTTAACAAGAACATGAAGGCCAACCCAACCCAGAAATCATTTTGGAAACCTTAACTTCACAATAAGTCTGATTTCATTCCTAATAAATTTTAAGGACAAACTTTGTTTGTGGTAAACAACAGAGGATGGGGTGTGTGCTGATCCCGAATCTGACCAATTGCTCACAGTTACCCATAACGTATTCATTGCTTTGACTTGATCAAATTTTATTCAATCCTGTTTCCTCCTCTAGGGCCTCTAAACTTTAGGTCACTACTTAAGAGTGAAAAAGCACTAAAGTACATAACAACCCTTTAGCACCTTATTCCAAGAATGACCAGATTGCTGAGAGAAACGTTTTCTGTTGAAGCATTCTGCTCAGCCCACTGCCTGCTCTTCTCCCACACAAAGCTCTTACCAGTCCTGCTGATGTTTCTCTATGAAAGAAAACTCTTTTCTGTTTGATTTTAGACACTTGTAGATTCAGAGTTTCGAGCATTCTGCCTTCTGCAATAGTCTTTTTGAATAAAGTTTATCTATATCTGGTTTTATATTTAATTGATACCAGTGAGCTTGGAAGAAGACCTACACACCTCAGATGTTGATTACAGCTTTTGAGACATTGATCTACAAGACCTAGTTAGTCTCCTGACCCATGGAAGTGTGAGGTAATAAATATGTGTTGTTTAATCCACTAAGCTTGTAGTGATTTTTTACTCAACTATAGAAAACCAATAAATGTGAAAATGCACAATGTGAATTTGAGTCCCAGCAGAGATTAGAACTTAAAACATGTTTTTTATTAAAAGAAGTATATCAAACACTTAATACATTCCATGTAATTGTTTTCTCTGTATTTCACTTGGTGTTAACTAGAAAATTTCTTTGATTTCATTTTATATTGTTAATACAATAATCTATATTGACTCAAATCAAATTTTGTATTGAAAAACTGTTTATTTCATGATAAACTCTCTGGAAGATGCCTCAAGAGGATAAATATTCATGATCAAGACATTCCCTATTCAAGCCTATAAGAAAATATATTTTAAATGATATCATATACAGTATTTGAATAGAGTGATTTTCCCATAGTGCATTACATCTACAAATTAAAAAATATTATATTTGCTGGCCAATAATATTCAGTTAAAGTAATATCAGTAGACACGTTTTTCATTTTATTTTCATTACAGAGCCATTTCTGGCATAATAGAAAATAAAGACAGAACATAGTAGAAAAGAGAATGTTTATTCTGAGATGTGAGGACTTAGCACAAAGATGGATTTGATATATAGTAAATAATTTTGTGAAATAATAAAGGTACATTTTAGGGATTTGATTTTGATTTTATAATAAGTAGATAATTATTTTCCTCTGCCTTGGAGTAAATGGCTGCTATGTGGCTTTTTTTTTTTTTTTTTTTTTTTTTTTTTTTT
>NW_016805390.1:1476613-1508999 GCF_001698545.2 Rhinopithecus bieti
TTTTTAGTTAAGTAAAGCAAAACAAATTTAACCTGTAATCAATTATTAATAAGGATGTTGATAATTTTCATTCAAATAAAATAATTTTGTGCCTTAGAATTTGATGGAACACAGACGTGTTAGTTTAAAAGTTTGCTCTAATTTAGCAAAAATGCTCAATATGCATATGCAAACTAAGTAAATTGTAACAGCATGCAGCTATTTTCTGATAATAATTTTAAAAATTAAGGGCACAGATTTAGAGTTAATTCAATAGTACTGCCACCCAGAAAAGGTGCTGATTTACCCAAGCAGAATCTCAAAGAGACTCTGGATTTAAAAACGGGAGTTCAACAGAGGGAAGGAATGAACAAAGAAAGGCAGGTGGAATGAAAAAGGAAACAACAAGTGGAAATCGCTCTGCCACTTTCCCTGTCCTTTCTTCTGTCCTAGAATAGACTCGAAAGTAGGTGAATTGAGCTATCCAGTAAATGTGGATTTGTACCACATTTGTTGGTATCTAGCGTCACCCAGCACAATTGTTCTAGGCCTACAGTTATGCTGAAAAGAGAAAATCCTGCTAATGTGTAAAGAACTTCCAGTCTATTTATTTTTCTTAACTATTAAAAATATGTAGTCACTAGTTAACGGATAAGGAAACTCCAAAACAAAATAAATAAAATAAATAAATAAAATAAATAAAAAGCGCTGAAACAATGTAGGAGAAAATAAAAAAATTTTAAATTGCTACTTTCTGAAGCATTTAGGAAGAAAGTATATCATCTGCTGGAAAATGAAGCAATAGATAAATACACTTTTTTTTTTTTTGAGACGGAGTCCCACTCTGTCACCCGGGCTGGAGTGCAATGGCGCGATCTCGGTTCACTGCAAGCTCCACCTCCCAGGTTCACGCCATTCTCCTGCCTCAGCCTCCTGAGTAGCTGGGACTACAGGCGCCCGCCACCACGCCTGGCTAATTTTGTTTTTGTATTTTTAGTATAGACAGGGTTTCACCGCGTTAGCCAGGATGGTCTCAATCTCCTAACCTCGTGATTTACCCACCTCGGACTCCCAACGTGCTGGGATTACAGGTGTGAACCACCGTGTCTGACCAAGAATTACACATTTTGATATTACAATATAAATGCCAAAAGAAAAAATTCATCATAATATTTGTAAAATAAAGTTGTAAAAATCTCAGGGTGTAAAACAAAAAGAAAAAAAACACAAACAAAATGTTTAGAGACAGAAAATTTGTGCACATAAAAATTATATTAGGAGGGCCATCAAATAAGAAAGATGAGAAAGAAAGACACAATGTGAGTTCCAAGATACAATACCTACCCTGAAAATGTAGAATATAGCATTGGAAAAACCCTTCTAGACATTTGCTTAGGAAAAGATTTCATGACTAAGATCTCAAAAGCGAATGCAACCAAAACAAAGATAAATAGATGGCACTTAATTAAACTACAAAGTTTCTGCACAGCAAAAGAAAGAATCAGCAGAATAACCAGAGTGGGAGAAATCTTCACAATCTGTACATCTGACTAAGGACTAATATCCAGGATTTGCAAGGAACTCAAACAAATCAGCAAGAAAAATACAAACAATTGCCATCCAAAAGTGGGCTGTGGACATGAGTAGACAATTTTCAAAAGAAGATAGACAAATGGCCAAAAACCATATGAAAAAACAGTCACCATCACTAATGATCATACAAATGCAGATCAAAACCACAATGCAATAACACCTTACTCCTGCATAAATGGCCATAATTGAAAAATTACAAATGTTGGTGTGGATGTGGTGAAACAGGAACACTTTTACACTGCTGGTGGGAATGTAAACTAGTACAGCCATTATGGAAAACAGTGTGGAGATTTCTTAAAGAACTAAAAGTAAATCTACCATTTGATCCAGCAATCCCACTACTGAGTATGTATCCAGAAGAAAAGAAGTCATTATACAAAAATGATAGTTGCACATGCATGTTTATAGCAGCACAATGCACAATGGCAAAAAAAACAGAACCAGCCCGAGTGCCCATCAATAAACAAGTAGATAAAGAAATTGTGGTATATATACATTCACCAATACACACACACACACATATTTGTGTGTGTATATGTATATACACACACTGTGGAATACTCCTCAGCCATAAAAAGGAATAAAATGATGGCATCTGCAGCAACCTGAATGGAATTAGAGACCGTTATTCTAAGTGAAGTGACTCAGGAAGGGAAAACCAAACACCGTATGTTCTCATTCATAAGTGGGAGCTAAGCTATGGGGATGCAAAGGCATAAGAACGATACAATGGACTTTGGGGAATTCAGGGAAAGGGTGGGAGATGGGTGAGGGGTAAAAAAACTATACATTGGGTACAGTGTACACTGCTCGGGTGATGGGTGCACCAAAATCTCAGAAGTCGTCACTAAAGAACTTACTTATGTAACCGAACACCACCCGTTTCCCAAAAACCTATTGAGATAAAAAAAAATTTTTTAAGTTAATAAAAGTTCTACCTAAAAGACAGAAAAGAGGAACAAGTGAACAAAGCAAAAATGAAACTAAGAGAACATAAACAAGGTAGATTTAAAGCAAACATATAAAAAAACTACCATAAACATAAATATTCTAAAACTCCAGTAAAAGGCAAAATTGTTAGTCTAGATAAAAAAGTAATGTTATCTACAAAAAGCAAACAACCATACACACAAAAGACCTGTATATGTAACTGCATTAGTTTTGCATTATGTGTTTTAAATTAATACAATCGTTTAAAACAATACAATTGTCTCACAATTTCTGTGAGTCAGGAATAAGGAAGGGCACAGCACAGCTGGATCTTCTCAGCATCTTACAAGGCTGCAATAAAGTCATCAGTTAGTCCATCAGTGTGTTCCTATCTATGGGCCTGACTTAGGGATAATGTGCTTCCAAGCTCATTCTGATTCTTGACAGAATTCCTCTCACTATGGATGTAGGACTGAAGTTTCTGTTTTCTTGCTGGCCCTCAGCTACACTCCAGTGGCTTTCTCATATGCCCTCTCACAGCAAGGCAGCTTACTTCCTCAGTGACAACAAGGGATCTCTCCCTCTTCAGCCAACTAAAATGGAGACTTATATAGTATAACCTAATAAAGATATTAACATCCTACCACCTATTTCATTAATTAGAAGTAAGTTGCAGGTTCTGCTCATACTCAAGAAAAGGAAACCACATAATGATGTGACTCATTCAGGGTCACCATAGAATGTGTCCACTAGAGACATCACAATGCTAAACAAAAGGAAAACAATATACCACATAAACACTAATCAGAAAAGCTGACATAGCTATATTAACATCAGACAAGTTAGATATTGTAAACATTATGGTCAAATATAAAGAAGGGCATTCATAAGGGCAAAGGGGGGTAAGTCATCAAAAAGATATCAGAATCCTAAATACCTATGAATATAACAACAGAGCCTTCATAGTCAGTAAAATAAAATAGAACTAAAGGGAGAAATAACATATTTGCAATTATAATTTGATTTTCCACATTCATTCTTTCAGAAATTGATTGAAAACTTGGAAAATCATTGAGGATATATGAAACCTGAGAAATATTATGAACTAAATTGACCTAATTGTCAGTTATAGAAAACACTTCACCAAAACAGCAGAATACACATTATTTACAAGCCACAGAGAATGTTTAACAAGATAAATCCTATTCTGAACCGTAAAATAAAAATTTTAAAAATTTAAGACCACATAAAACGTTATCTGACCAAAACAGAAGAAAAAGGACACCATCTAGAAGATCTACAAATATTTGCCAACTAAACAATACCCTTCTAAACACCCTGTCGCCCAAAGAAGAAATCATCTGGGCAATTAGGAAGTATTTTTAAGTGAATGAAATGAAAATGTAATATATCAAAATCTGCAACATAAAACTAAATACTTGGAAAAATGTATAAGAATAATTGTTTATAGGCTGGGCACGGTGGCTCATGCCTGTAATCCCAGCACTTTGGGAGGCCGAGACAGGTGAATCACGAGGTCAGGAGTTCGAGACCAGCCTGGCCAATGTGGGGAAACCCCATCTCTACCAAAGATACAGAAAATTAGCTGGGCATGGTGGCGTGCGCCTGTAATCCCAGCTACTCGGCAGGCTGAGGCAGGAGAATTGCCTGTAGAAGAAATATCTCAAATTAAGACCTAAGTTTCTATCATTAATAAAGTAGACAAAGAAGAGCATATTGAACTCAAAGTCAGCAAAATTGTGCATTAACATAGGAGTAGATGCCCCTACAAAATCAAAAAAACTCACAAATCAGAAGAGAAAAAAACTATGTAAACAAAAGTGAGTTTTTACAACGCTAATAAAATTTATTAACCATGAAACAAATTGATGAGAGGGAGAAACAAAGGTAGGGAGAAAAAAGTAGAAACACAACCTTACCATATGGGCAATGAAAGAACAGGCACCAGTAAAGATGTCACAGAGATTATAAGAAATAAACAGAAATATTATAAATATTTTATGGTTATAAATTTGACAAACCAAATGAAATATATACATTCTATGATAACACATAATATAGAAGTTTACTCAAGAAGAAATACATAATCTGAATAGCAACATAATTTTAAGAAAATGGAATAGTTAGTTTAAAACCATCACACAAAAGAAACTTAAATGCCTTGGTGGTGAATTCTACAGTACACTTATATATGAAAGAAATAATGCAAGTTTATTTAAAGTCGGCCAAAAACACAATAGGAGAAAACAAATCTTAATTCATCTTATGAGGTCCACATTGCCATGATACCAAAGATAGGTAAAGAAAGAAAACTATAGTCCAACATTTCACATTAACACAGATGCAAATACTCTGAAACACATAATGGTAAATTTGAATTCAGCACTAGAGAAAAATATATTATGAACAAGTAGAGTTTATCCTATTAATACAAGATTTACTTAACATGTGAAACTTAAGCAATGTAATTCAAAAATTTAATATACTTAAAATTATAATCATCTCAATAGATCCAATAAATTCATTCAATAATGTTTAACACCAAGCCATAATAAATGTTCAGACAACTGTGAATAGAGGAGCTTTGTCAACCTGATTAAGCACATCTATAAGAAATCTACAGTGAACATCGAAGCAGCCTCATTGTCTGGGGTTTTACTGGAGGTTTGTTGTCTCACGGCAGAGGGAATCAGGCAGACACACAAGTAGTGAGGTTAAGAGAGGAAGTTTAATAGGCGAAAGAAAGAGAAGAGTTCTCTCCTGCAGAGAGAGGGTCCTGAATGGATTGCCAGTTATGCGGTGAAATGCAGGAAGTTTTATAGATAAGCTTGAAGAGGCAGTGTCTGATTTACAAAGGATGTGAAAGATTGGTCGGACCAGGTGTCCCCTTTGCATAAGGTGGGAAAAATGGATAGCTCCCAGCCTAATCTTGTATCATGCACATAGGTTCTCTGCCTGGCCTGTGCCATGTTGCCCATTTCTTTACTGTACACATGGTTACAATAAAAGGGAAGATGGAGTCTCCATGTTGGATATGCCTGGCCCCCAGGTAGCCCTTTTCTATTGACACAGCTGCCAGCATTACCCTGTGTAAGCTTCTAGCTTGCCTATCTATGTTTGCAACTCACTTTTTCAGGTTGCTGTTTGTTAGAAAAGATAATAATAATTTATTGGACTGGTTTTTGTTAGAAGGGAAGCTTTGCAAAAGGACTTTTTTTTACCTTCACTATCTGCCTACACAATTTTTTCTACCTCCTCTATCAACGTCATGTTTATTATTCAAAACTAACAGATTTTCTCTTAATTTCAGGAAAAAAAAGATGTTTGTTCTCATTTTTTTATTCTTGTCACAAGAAGTTGTGGAATCAAAATAAAGAAAGATAAAAAATGAAAAGAGTTTACATAAAATGAAACAAAGCTTTCTTTTCATAAACTACATGATCATCTAGGTGTAAAAGCTCACAAAACACTTGCTTGAATTAATAAGCATAGCAAAGTTTCAGGATAGAATATCAATAAAAATATTTTCTATTTTACTGCCAATGAGCAATTGGAAATGAAATTGAAACATACACACCACTTGAAGTAGTGCCAAAATTTTGAAGTGCTTAGTGATAAATTTAACAATATATTCATAAGATTGGTATATTAAAACTAAAAACATGTATAAATTAAATAAACATGACCTAAATGTGTATTGATTGGAAAATTTAGTATAGTTAATATATCAGTTCTCAAGTTGACCTATAGTTTAATAAAACCAATCAAAATCCCTAGTCCTTTTAGGCAGAAATTTACTCCACAATCTCTATGGAAATGTAAAGGACCTAAAATGATAATGATTTTTTTTAAATAACAATTGTGAATTCACTCTTTCTGATTTCAAGCTTTACTCTAAAGCTACATTGATCAAGACAGTGTGGACTGTTTCCATATCTTGGCTATTGTGAATAATGCTATGATAAACATGGAAGCACAGGTATCTGTTCAAGATACTAATTTGAAATCTTTTCAATGTGTATCCAGAGGTAGGATTGTTGGATTATATGGTAGTTCTATTTTTAACTTTTTGAACAACCTGAATACTGGTTTCAATAGTGGCTGCACCATTCTCCATGTCCACCAAAGGTGTGTACAAAAGTTTAAACTTCACCACATCTCTGCACCAATATGTTACTTTTCTTCTTTATTTCTTTCTTTTTTTTTTTTCTTTTTTAGATAATAACCACCAGGCCCGGTGGCTCATGCCTTTAATCCTAGCACTTTGGGAGGTCGAAGCTGGTGGATCACTTGAGCCCAGGAGTTTGAGACCAGTCTGGGCAACACGGAGAAACCTCATCTCTACAAAAAAATACAAAAATTAGTTGGGCATGGTGGCGAGTTCCTATAGTCCTGCTACTCAGGAGGCTGAGGTGGTGGGAGGATAACCTGAGCCTAGGAGGTTGAGGCTGTGGTGAGCCGTGATTGTTCCACCAGACCCAGCCTGGGAGATACTGAGACCCTGTCTCAAAAAAGAAAAATATTTAAGAAACTAGATAATAACCATCCTGACAGTTGTGAGGTGTTATCTCACTGTGGTTTTAAACTGCATTTCCTTGTTAGAAAAGCACCTTTTAAATTGAGCACCTTTATTACAACTCAAATGTCCATTAAAAGATCAATAAGTAAAGAAATTAGTGTAAATATTTACAATGGAATATTATTCAGGCAATTAAAAAAAAAAGGAAATCCTGTTCTTTGCAACAACATGGGTGAACTTAGATAACATTATGCTAAGTGAGACAAGCCAGTCACAAAAGACAAATATTATATGAATCCATCCTTATGAGGTTTCCAAAATAGTCAAACTCATAGAAGCAGAGAATAGAGAATGGTGGTTGGCTGGGACTAGGAGGGGAAAATGGGGTATAAAGTCTACGTTATGCAATATGAATATGTTCTAAAGATCTGATATAAAACATACTAGTTTTAGTTAGCAATATTGCATTGTGCACTTTAAAATATGTTCACAAGAGAGATCTCATGTTAAGTGTTCTTACACAAAAACAAGACACACATAAAATCCTGAAATCCACAAAGAAAACAAGAACATGTATGGATGTGACAGATATGTTTAGTACCTTGGCTGTGATTATAGTATCACAAGTGTACACATATGTCCAGATTTAGCAAGATGTATGTGTGACTTTTAACAAAAACAATATGAAAAGTTGTAAATGCACAGAATAAGATCTCAATGAAAAGCTGTTTCATTGAGAAATGGTGAAGTTTTTGTATTGTGAACTTAAAGTAATTTAATACCATTCTAATATTTCTAATTCAATAAATGTTTTTCTGAAATTTGTAAAAAAAATTTATAGATTATTACACATTGCTAAGCATTCAAATTGGTTACTTACACGTTAATTTTTTTCAAGTTAGTATTTTGTCTTTCAAAAATCTCACTATAGTTTTTCCCTCCAATAACTATTTCATGATTGTATTATCAGTACATAAAATAACATCTTTTCACCTATGCATGTGATTTAAGCATTGTTTCCCTAGAGATGACAGAAAACAAACTCAGATCCCAACATGACTTCATCTTCCTGCAGACTGTCCATACTCTTATCAAATGTTTGCTTCATTTTGTAAGGTCATATCCATAGTTAGGCTTCAATTTAAGATTTAATTCTGGTAAACATGTTCAGTATTTTACCATTATTTTGCTGTCAAATATGATATTTATAAACAACAGTTTTAAAAGCGGTTAAAATGCATAATCTCTCTTCTTATAGAGCATCCATCCTATTTGGGGGAGAGAGAGAAGATAGATACACACACACACACAAACACACACACACAGACACATACCATGCGATACATCAAGAAGTTGTGTGAAAGTAGAAGTAATTTTGCATGTTTTTTTGCCACAAATTCTGGAGGCAGACTGCCTAGTATCCCCCATAACCCCAAACCCTGCATTTATTATCTCTGAGTCACTGGACACATTACTAAGCCTCTGTGTGTTTCTGTTTCTTCGTTTGTAAATCACATATAATAATATATTTCTCAAAGTGTTGTGAGTATTAAATAAATTTATACATATAAAACACTTAGAACAGTGATTTACAGATTAGTTATATTGCATTATCTATTAGCTATAATTATAAAGAAAGGAAATAGAAACCTTAGAGGAGAATAGACAGTATCTTTGGGAAAAGCTATTTTATATAGGATGGCCTTGGAAAATCCATAAGCCACTGAATGCATACTTTAATTGTTCAAAAATATCTATAATGAAAGATTTTATATTTAGCATCATGCTAGATCCCATTTATCTGATACAGTAGCAATTTGTCTCGTTTTCAGTCTTAAAGTTTGATTATCCGTTTGAACAATAAATTGTAGGTTCATTCAATTTATAGGTAAAAGGAGAACTAAGAACACACCTAAAGAAAATGCTACACTATTATTTGGGAAGTATAGAAGGTATAATGATGGATTTTGTGTTCATGGTAAG
This sequence comes from Rhinopithecus bieti, assembly GCF_001698545.2. NCBI lineage: Eukaryota > Metazoa > Chordata > Mammalia > Primates > Cercopithecidae > Rhinopithecus > Rhinopithecus bieti. The sequence goes on from NW_016805390.1 coordinate 1,485,639, forward strand.
TATACACATTAAATTGGCACTCAGAATAATAATACATATCTATATAACTTAACACTTCAGATAAATTTGATTATGCTGTTTATTTTGCTTGAAAACAAAACATCTTACTAAGCTTTTACTGTATATTTTGATCAATAAAAGGATAAATTATACAGATCTTCCCTCAATTATTATCTTACAGATACATCTGCCATCCAACATCTAACAAGAAAAGAGACACAGAAAGTAGAATACACAGAATTAAGAAAAATATTAGTAGAGAAACTGAGCTGATTTTGTAAATGAATAGAATAAGATCATTGGTGTTTTGCAGTGGAAAAGAGTGAAACTTATCCCAGCATCAAAGTGTATGCTATAAAGATTCCAGATCTGGGCCACCGAGGTGTATTTCATTACAACAATAATTTTAGTACTTCAGAACTGGCTGCTCAGGCTGTGTGGTTGCTTACCTACAACCATCACAACATTGGGAAGGACATTAGTGTCTACCCTTTTTCTTTTGTTCTTCTAATATCACTAATACCCTTTCACATACTAAAACAGAAACAGTAAGTGAGGCGTAATTATTCTGCCCAAAATAATACACCTTTTCCTCTTTTCCTACATAAAAAATACGAATCAAACTGTCACTCAGCATTATTGTAGTTTTAAATATGTGATGTCTTAAGAGTTTTTACTTTGGAATCCTGCTCACTATCACAAGCCATGAAAAACTATTTTTAACACGGAAGGTGTAGTTTATTGTACTCTAAAATTTATTAATGTCTTCAAAAAGCCATTATTTTCCCCAATGTGTATGGGGAATTCTTAAAACATAAATTTCTTGTTACATAAACTTTTAATTGTTTCCGTTTGAAAAAATATCCAATCATTTTGATATGAACAGGAGGCAGGGAAGGACTGGGTAGAGGAGGGAGGGGTCCCTGGGTGAGGGCTCCATCTCAAGCCTGGACTCATGGCCCTAAATGAGAACTTCACATCCCTGTTTTCCTGCCCAAATGTTGCCTTTTCAAAACCACCCTGGCCCATCCCACGCCCCACCACGTATGACTGAAAAACCGTAAATTCCACAGGCAGAGGAGCAAGACGGAGCAGCAGAGAAGGAAAGAAGTGGCCGGATGTTGGAGAAAAGCAGCTTGACTTCAGAGGAATGACTTGATGATGGGATCTGGAGAAGAGTTCAGCTGGGAGTAGCAGAACTCCAGGGGAAAATTGTCTTTCCACTGCATCCCTCTTCCAGCTGCCCTTCCGCTGACAGTCAGTTCTGCCACTCAATAAAATCCTCCTCATATACCAACCTCCAGTTCATTCGTGGGCCTGATTCTTCCTGGATGCCGGACAATAACTCAGGTACCAAGAGGGCAGGGTGTAAAAGGCTGTCACCCTTACCCTCCACTGAGCTGGTTGACGCTTACCTCTCCACAAAGGCAAATGTTAAAAGAACACTGATTTTAACACATGCCCTCTGAGGCTCCTAGGGGCGCAGATACTTCCTCCCAGATGGCAAAGCTAAAAGAACATTGTAACATGCTTGGATGCTGCTACAGGACCAGGACAGAGCCTGCTCCTGCCACAGAGGAACAGTGGGCAGGTTCCAGCATTTGCTTGCCCTGGCTCTGGCACCCATTCACCTGCATGCTCCCCCTGCTCTGAGAGAATCAGAGCTGCAGGCTGAGTAAGTGAACCACTCCTTCAGGAGTCCTGTGAAGGGGTCAAGGGAAGTATCCTCTCTCAATATGAATCAATAATCAAAGAAAAATTACAAGTTTAGAGATGTTCATAGTCATGCACGAAACTTCTGTTTTATAAGGCAACTTACCTAAGGTAGTTAGTTGGAACTCAGATCTCACACTCCTTTTCTACCATTTTAATTCAAGCTGAAAATGATTTTCTTTCTTACTTGTCAGGAAAAGCAAACAGATAACAAACCAAAATAATGCTTTTTGTTGATTACTTGGAATCAGATACTAGCTTATTTGTGGTCTCCCTGAACCACAAAAAAAGGGGAACGCTGGGCCCACCTGTATCATGAAGCGCTTGCTCCGCAGAACTAAGGGCCCCTAGGTGATAATGGGTGAAGCCGGGAAGCTCCCAGAAGGAAGCTGGTGAGGGCAGGACTAGGCCCCGCTGAAGGGCAGCTTTACCAGAAGGCAGAGAGATTAAAGAGATTCAAGGCAGCAACTGTGATTGCTGTAACCGAAACAAGTGGCAGAAAACTTGGTGGAGAAATTTGAAGTGAAGGAGAACAGGTTTCTAGTTGTATACCTTTTAGAACTCCAGCAAGATTTCCAGCTTGCTGCTAAGTTTAGAAAGACATAACTGGATTACAGGATTTCGGGATTCTCCTCAGCAAATGCACCTAACCATACAGGAACAGTTATTTGAATTTCAGTATTTGACCAAATACTTTTGAGATGGAGACTACGAGGGATAGATTTATGAGTAATTAAACACTGTAGCAAGAGAAATGGAGATAATTAAACAAAAGGTTGCTCACAAAAAAACATTATAAGCATCTAAGTCTATCTGAAACAATTGATGCATACAAAAACCCACATTGGAGATCTCCAAAACCAGCTACAGAAACACAATTTGGGGCCTAGGGAGAAGGAACTAGGAGAAATGTGACCAGCACAAATCTGCACAACTTCTCATATCTGACAAGGCGTCATGACCTATGGTGAAACAAACAAACACAAACAAACAAACAAAACAAAACAACACAAAACCACATGCTACTGGGCAATTCACTCTGCTGTTTACATATTTCTCCATGTAGCAGATGAAATAACATCTGTGGAAATGAGGTACCTCAAAGATTGCCATGATGCTTTTAAGGATTAAATAGAAGATTTGGAACAAAGTCATTTTCAGAAAAAGCAAAAAAAAAAAAAAAAAAGGAATATGGTAAGATCAGTTGGGTCAATGAGATGTCTGAGTTCCAGAGGAGATCTGCTTCACTTTCTGAGATCACACAAGAATGTAATAAAGAAAGAAATGAATGATAACCAATAACAGCAGCAATGGGCTAAAAATTGGGTAATACCTACATGGCAAAAAATTGGGTAATACCTACATGGCATCAAATATGGGGCCAAAGAAAAGGATTCTGGTATATTCTACTAGTGATGTATTTTTTGTATATTTAATATGCTAAAGTTGACTTTTGTATCTAGTGAATATCACTGTGAACTGTACTCCCTAGGCTTGCTAAATAAAGGTAAACAGACCACCAAAACCACATAATGATGTCACAAGGTAAAATACACTTAGGCAAGTCACCATTATGATAGCATTTCCAAGAGATTCTAGGAAGCAGGTAAGCTAAGAACATAAAGGAACACCACAGAAATCTAAGGACTTGAACATTGCTGTGTCTTAAAGTTGTCTTGAAAATATCCAAAACATTAAAAGCATCTCAGATTATTAAATTAAAATTATATAAGGAGAAAAATATACAGGATTATCTTAGCAGTATATAAACACCCTAAAAAAAAACCCCAACTTTTTGTCGAATGACTACAGATGATCAATAAAAAGTTCACTTTGAGTAACTAGCAGGATGTCTATAAGCTGAAACATTAACTATAATAGATAATACTACACAAATAGTCAATGATTATTCACTGTGTTCAAGTATTGTGTAATTCACATGCATAATCTCATTAAATTTTTACTACAAGCCTTAAAGAAAAAAAAAGGAACAAAATAATGATATCATAAATGTGTTAATTAATGGGTATATAAGCAAATAATATAAATTATCCTGTCATAAAGACACATGCAGGCATATGTTCCTTGCAGCACCATTTTCAATAGCAAAGACAAGGAATCAACATAAATCCCCATCAATTGTGGACAGGATAAAGAAAATGTGGTACATATACGCTATGGAATCCTATGCAGCTATAAAAAAGAACCAGATTATGTCCTTTGCAGGAACATGGATGATGCTGGAGGACATTATTCTTAGAAAACTAATGCAAGAACAGAAAACCAAATTCTGCATGTTGTCACCTATAAGTGGGAGCCAAATGAGAAGAACACATGGACACATGGAGAGGAACAACAGACACTGGGGCCTTTTGGAGGGTGGGAGGTGGCAGGAGGAAGAGAATCAGGAAAAATAACTAATAGGTACTAGGGTTAATATCTGAGTGATGAAACAAACCTGCACGTGTACCCTTAAACTTAAAAGTTAAAAAAGCACCATTTCCAATAGTATTTATAATAACATTAAAAAATAATTAACATTTTTGATTTCCTGAAATGAACCAAGCTGTAAGTTAGGTGTTTTATAGGAGCAATTAATTTTAATCATCACAATAACTCTATGAGGTAATTTATAATTATCATTATACTAATTGAGAAATCTTGCCAAGTGTTAAAGAGAAGTTCAAGATTTTGTAGCTGATAAATGGCAAACTGAGATCTGTTGGAAATCAGCACCTACATTCTTCAGCCATAAATAATACTTTCTCAAAATATGAATTTGCTTATCCATAGAATGTAGGAAGAATAATAATACACTAACTAAAAATGCAACCAACTAAAAATGTACTCAGAATAGTCAGTTATGGTTGTCATAAAGCTATGAGGCCAAATTGGTAAAACAGTAGGAGAGAAGTTTGCCCTCAGTCTGTCATAAATGTCTACCAGTTCATTGTGATAACTAGATTCTTCTGCTGATCATACTTAACATTTCTTGGAGCAGCTGGGAATCAACTTTATGGAGAAATATAATTTTAGATCATTAGGTGGTAGAAAAGGGACTGTTGTTACTTACTGAAAAACAGTTCCCACAAGTTATATTTTTAAGCCTTTCCTTTTGACAGTAATGCTATTTTGTGAGAAAAGGTTTATTTTCCTCTCTGAAAACTGTCATGTGTCTCTACACATTTGAAGAATTACCATATATTACCCTACTCCTTTGTACAGATTGTGTGTAGAGGAGGCATGTGCCATGTGAATGAAAGAAACTATATAAAAAGCACTGTTCCTTATAATGTTACACTACATCACTATGCTGCCGTGAACTTTAACAAGTAGTCTTATCCAAAAGAAAGGCAGAACATCTTCCCTCTATGTTTTATTTGTATTAAAACATAAATTTATGAGGAAGCCAAAAAAATAAAAATGAAGTTTCCCTTATTTACTGCATAGCCAGTATAGTTTATTTTTTGAAAAGTTGGCTATGCTTTGTATGTTGCAGTTCCAACAAAATACAGTTTGATCCAGGTCAGATGAAGCTTGAGTCTAGAAAATGTCAATAGGTAATAGATGTTAAGAGAAAAATCACTTATTTTCCTATTTTGTTAGATTAGAGAATATTTACACTCAAGTTCACTAACAAATCATGAGTTTTTCAAGTCAATTATAAATATTTTTCTCTTTATCCAAAACAATATTATGTGTAACACCATCTCACTGGATCAAACACTCTGAAGTCCTTAAATAGTGGTGCAGGGTAGATTATGACCTGTTTTTTATTTATAAGATTGAAATATATCATAATTTAGGACTAAACAGTCTACACAAAATGTTGGCTGTCTAAATTGCATAAGGAAAGCTATGCTTTTCAACAAAAGGTACTAAAGTAATATTGCAGAACCCCATTGTATTGCATATTTTACATATAATTAATGTGTTTTGGTTTCAAATAACTTAAAAAATGTGTTGAAATTTCTTTTGAATAAAAATAATTATGCAGGTGATAAGCCTTACAAATATCTGGTGAAAGTTAGTAAAAGTAATGAGTCTATTTGGAAGAGGAAATAATGAAGCAGGATAAAATAAATGACATTTTCCCTTTTCTTCGACACTTATTAAAATAACCCAAAATATCACTCACTCACCATAAGGAGGATACCAAAATTAAATATCCAAGTCATTCATGTTACTGCCTTTTATTTTTACATGTAAGCAATAGGTCAATTTAAGGGAGGATGTGATATTTCAGTTGGGTCTTCTGGAATACATAGAAAAAGTAAAGGATAGGGGAGGGAGATGTCTTAGAAGGAGCTGGAAATAGATTGGAAAACTAGATCAGGACCACATTTTCAAGTTGAATGTCAGGCTATGGAGAGTAACTTTTATCTTGTTTTAAAGTAAATAGACAGACATAAGGTCTCTCAGTAGGGAACCTGAACGCTGCTACAGAAACATAAATCAGAAGAAGCACAGGGAGTAGAGTCTGGGAAACAATTCACACGTATGCAGCAAATTCTTTGCTAGGTCACAAAGCTTATAAAACAGGTCTCATATCCCTTAGAAACCTATCATCTAACAGCATATCTATGACTTTCATCATGACACATCCTTTGTATAATACATACCTTGGACTCTGCCTCGCATCTTTTTCCACCTTTTACTCCAACCACAGTAATTTATAGATGCAACATGAAAGCACCTTACCCATCATTATATCTTAATTTTTCTAGAGCTTTTCTAATTCAAAGGCTCAGGATACATGGAACAATCCACTTGGCACTTAGAAAAGCGCAACTTGGAGATGCAAGGCAATTAGCTCTGCTAAGGGTCAACTATTGCCTTTGAATCCAAGTTGTACTATTTCATTATTTGGGTAGAAAATTGTAAGCTGCATCCAAAATTGCTTCTTGTAATGTTATGAAATAATCAAGACTCATTTTCCATAATTGTGAAGAACAATTGTTTTCCTTCTTGTATTTCCTTGTCCTCAATCCCCTGTTCCTGTGTCCAAGGATCACTTCTCAAGGCTAACTGAATGTCTCCACTTATCTAACTCTGAGCTTTAGTGGAAGTGGTAGGTGAGGCATCAAAGCTAAAAAAAAATGCTTAAGTATGAAATTCATAAATTATTTAGAATGTATCCTAGGCAAATACTTATATTACATAAAGATAACCAAAATAATATGTGATCCATCAAGTAACAAATTACATCTAATATGGTATAACATTTTTGCATTTGCAGTGTAATTGCTACATACATTATCTCAGATGATGCAGAAAATTTCTTTCTTATAAAATATCACACATTTTAAATCTTTAATCACAAGAGCATTTTTCATAATATTTGGAAATTACTATCATTAAGAAGAATAAAATAAAAGCTATGTACTTCCAAAGTATTATTACTCAGTTATTTTATAGAAAAAAAGTAAAAACATTTACTGTAAAGTTTTGAAGGGAAAGTTCTGAAATTACAGTGGGGACAATACTTAAATAGAAGACAAAAACTAGTTACTGTAAAAGTAATTCAGCAAAGTTCTCATAAACCACAGTGATATGCACAGTATGTATCCTTTGTCAAATGGTTTGTGTGGTATATTTTTATGACTTTTCTATTTTTTAAAATTTATCCTCTAGTATCCAAGACACAATGTTAAATATATCTCTAAACAACACAATCTTAAAAGAACATTTATGAGAAACACATTAAGTAAATGTAGATAAGTGGATTTAAATAAAAGTAGTAAAGTGCTTGGGATTCAGTGAGAATGCTCTTTCTTACTCTATAATCCGCAGACATTTACTTCATTTACTTTAGGACAAACTCTAGGGCTTCTGCCTCTGTTGTGTACGGAAAAACTGCTATTATATTCATTTTAAAGCCTTGTTTTCTTTAGGCCTCTATAAAATTTTAGATGCCTACAGAAAACTATTGAGATAGTTAAAAAAAACTCTACTATTATCGCTATTATTGTTTTTGGTTTTAGAGGATTTTAAGACTTGTGTTTTATATACGTGTACAATATTTTAACCTGATGATTTCCAAAGTAATTATAAGTAAATAATATTAACTTCACTTACAGATAAAACAATTTACAATTAAGACTGGTTATGTGGAAAGCCAGATTTAGAAACAAGAGCTTTAGTTTTCTAAGTGCTACAAAATGAAAAGATACATGGAAAAACAGTTCTCTGGAGAGAAAATCAATACCAACTAGCTATCATCTAGGCATTGTATGCATTGACAAATATAGAAATATATAGAGAATTCACATTTATAAAAAATTAAAATTATTTTCTTCTAATATTAACCATTAGTGGTATAGAAGAAGAGAATATGATGTGAGGAATTTAAGGTCATTTCTAGGATTCTGCTATATACAGCTAGATTGATATTATTTTCATTTACTGAAATAGGATTGCATGAAAAAGTTCAAATCTATGGGGAAATTTTATGAGTTTAGCTTTGAATATGTTCAATTTAATAAGTCTGTGGTTCATAAATATATCCATTAAGCAACTGGATGTCAGGGTACTGCTCATGAGACAGAGATAATGGATTGGGAAGAAGATATAAAGTTATAAACAGGTAAGTGCATTAAATAACCCAAAGAGAGCATATAGATGAATCCTTAAATTGACTTAAATAGAATCCTGAGAAACACTAATATTTAAATTGTGGCTAAAAAGACACATTAGCATCCAGATAGGTAGAACACAACTCACAAGAGTAGTATTATAGAAGCCAGTGGAAGAGAAGAATGTATTTTGAGGGTGAATGATCAACAATATGAAGTACTTAAGAGGAAACTTTGATGGCCTTCATGAAATTAATATCAGAAGAACAACAGGCTTGGAAAGCAACCTTTAGTGCATGGTCATAAATAAATACAGGCACTGAATATAGGTAACTACTTTAATAAACATTCTAGGTCGCCACTTGGAGGCAAGATTTAAACAGAATCTTCTATAGTTCCAGAAACGAAGGTAGGGCTTTTATAAATGTATCATAGTTGTAGAGGTTATTTTGCATGGGGAAGACAGTGGAATCATAAAGAACTAGAAAATCCAATACATTTTCCAAATTTCAGTATATTTAGAATGCTAGAGAGCATTTGTATAGTGCTTACCATGTTCCAGACACTATTTTAAGTGCTACATGCATAGGAAGATTTAAATTTGCGGTACTCACTATATGAGATAGGTGGTAGTTTTATCATAAGCCTCATTTTATTTTGAAGAAACTGAGGTGTATAGAAATTAATAATTTGCCCTAGGCTTCTAAACAAATGAACATTGGAACCAAGGGTCCATTCTATTGTATTCGATTCAGAATCTAGGCCCTAAACTATTATATTCACAGCCTCGCTTTGGTTCTGTGTACAAACCGGTATTGGCTAACTAAAAGAATGAAAAAGGGAGATTAGATTAAATAAGATTAAATAAGAAATAACTATGTCTTGGTGTAGGAATTTGCATCAGTAGTTCCGAATGGACCTTTCATTTATCTCCCTTTATTTCTCTCAAGTATTACAAATAGTCTGAATTAATCAAGTCTGTTACAGGTAGAATTAACTCTGGCTTCCCCAAATAACAAGACCTGCTCCATTTGTAAATGCTATAATCAAATGGCAGGTTACTACACATTTAACAATTTAAATCGATGTTTAAAATTACTGGTCATATGAAGGAATGATTTCAAATGATTAAGCAGCTTTGATCTATGAGCATAGGAAAAAACTGAATATGCTTAAGAGTAGAAAACGAGTATTAAAAATAACAGAATAATACAGCCTCTAAAAGCTCATGTTCAGTTTGATTTGCAAAATAAATAGTTTGTTTAACAAAAACAAGTAGTACACTATAATTTTAAAATCCCTAAGGTTAATAGAAGAACTCTAGGGTTTAATAGATTCAAAGCATTATAAAATCAACAGAGAAATCAGGGAATTATAATTTGACAGATTAAAAAGATAGATGTAAATGGACATAGAAACAAGATCAACAGATGTTTGTTATTACCTCATTTCTATATTATTTTGCTAGGGTTTCATGATAAAGCACTACAAACTAAGTGACTTAAAATACAGAAAGTTAGTGTCTAAAAGTTCTGGGGGCTAGAAACCTGAGATCACAGTGTGAATATGTGTGCATATATGGGTTTTAAAAAGAAGTTTATAATAAATACCAAATTCTGGATAGCAGTTTGTCCTGGAAAGGGACAAGGATATGGGGAAAACAAAAGAGCACACGGTAAGTTATTTATAATATCTTCGTTATTAGGTAAGAAAGCATTTAATATATCATCTTTCAAAACAACATGTTAATTTAAAATTATACGCAGGAACCTCACTACCCAGGTTTAAACCCTATGTTTATGCTAACTCTACATTCCCAGGAAGTTCATTCATCTAATTTGGGCTTCCTTTCTAAAAAATGTGAATAATAGCAGTATCTTCCTCTGGTATTATTTTGAGGGTTTAATGACATATTATTTGTAAAACTCTTGGAATTTTTGCCTCATGGAATGTAAGCATCTTAGGAATTCTTGCCAAATAAAATTATCATATTATTTAAATAAAATTACATAAATATAAAAGTATGGAATTCATCAAGAATTGTAATTAATCCAATTATTCATGACTGAGTTCTACATAATGAGGATAAATACGGTAAGAAAAAATAGAAAATCTTTTCCATTTATACAACTTCTATATTTTGGATATAAATATATCATTTAGTACATTTTTATCTGCACAAATCTTTCCATTTTTTTGTAGAGTTTAGATGCAAGGGTGTGAGCGGCTCACAGTAGGGAAACTAGAGCATGTTGTGGTGATCCTTTCAGATAGTGCTCCAAAGTCTTTTCTAAACCAAGAAAATTTAACTATTGCCATCCTCTTATATTAAACTTCAAATCCCAAAGTTTGATTTAATCAAAGTTATTCAAAAGCAGACCAGAAATTGAGCACTGGGCAACTGAAAGTGACAGATTAAATGCATCACCTTCATCTATCCCCAAGAACATATTAGAATGATAGGGTGAGGAATATAGCTAACTTTATGTACCTTAGTCTTTTCATCATGCCCTTAACAGACACCATTTTCAGTCACCACACTCAATCCTCCTGAAGTTGAGTTGTATGTGGATATCTGTGTATGGTATTGGCGTCCTGTCCAATAGTTCCCCCTGTGCCATTGTTCATGCCTGATTTGGGGTCATAATTTGTCTACTGAAATGATTTGGGTTTTGGTCCCTCAGCATTTACAGATCCAATTCTAGAGCCATTCAGGGTAGATTAAAGGATGAATCCTGAACTTGAAATTTGCAGAGCAGGTACAGGAAATGTGTATAGGTATAAAGCAACTGAAAATGCTGATAACAGAATGATCAAGTAGATAGAATCAAAGATAGCAAAGTATGTATTAGAGCCTGAGAGAAAATTGGAAGGCTTTGGGGCCTGTAAGTCTCTAAGAAATCAGAGAGCAGTGAGAATATAAAAAAACAAAGGTATAAAAATACACATTGTTTTAATCAGAAATGAGGATATTGGTTTCTGATATAAAATGTACCCTTTAATTAATTAATTATTTGTTCATTAATAATCACTTTTTTGTAATCTACTATCTCTAAAGCCTTGCTGTAGACAAAGTCGTAAACGTAAAATGCAAAGTCTCTAATTTCCTGAAGTTTACCTTGTATTAGAGGAGTTAAAAATAAATAAAATAACATATTTAGACTGTTAATGAAGAAAAAAATAACTACTCAATAGGTAGCTTTTCAACCAATGTCCTCCTCCTTCCCTCTCCCCTCCAGTAGTACAGATTATCTATTGTACCCATGTTTATATCCACATGTGCTCAATGTTTAGCTTCCACTTATAAGTGAGAACACATGGTATTTGATTTCTGTTTCTGTGTTATTTGCTTAGGATTATATCCCATACTTTATAAATAAAAATTCTGTGTGGTGGTGTGGGCAGGTGGCAATAAAGAGATAAAACTAAGAACACTCCAGAGGTCTGGATTCTTTCCTCACCTATTGGTCCCAAAAGCATATGTTCATTGTTTCCAAAGTTTCAACAAATTATGGTTCTTACGATCTGGGGACAGAGTGTACCTAGAAAAGTGCTCTTTTCTGTTTATGTCCTAGATAATCGGAGTATAACTTATCTCTCTCATTTGTCATATTGAAGAAGGTATTGAAGAGGCAGGCACAAAAAGGAGACACACAGGGTACTGGTCCTAGCCATCTCACCTGAATTAGGGATTTAAGCCTTATATCATCTCTAGGATTTATCTAGATAGAATGATATACAGAGACAGGATCACTGATTAGTGAATGTACCCTTATCACTAATACAAAGTTTCCTTTCTCTTTCAATTCAAAACAATGACAGGAGATCAATACAGCGGGTATACACAAAAACTTATTTGAATAGGTAGTTTTAAAAAAAAGTTAATACATGGAATGCAGCACTCCATTTAGAATTGCCTCGGAACAGTATGAAGGCAAAACATAACTGTTGATTATGTGTAATATGAACACAGTATTTTGTGAGAGTTAATAAGAGTTATGTAATTAAACTTTACATGGCATTAAATCATGAGTACATTTCATTTAGAAAAATTTTGTTAATGCATCTCATTTTTGTAGCCTACTATTAGATAGCAGCTCCTATAATTGATCTTAATTTGCTTGATTTGTATAAAAAACTATAAAGAATTGAGAATGCATAATTAAAAACATTGCAATAATAATTATATGTCTTAAATATTTAAATGTGTAAAGAGAAAACAATATTGGAGAGTCCTCTTAGATTTGGACATTTTAAAAATGACAAAATGAGATTACCAAAATTATGGTATGTTTCATAAATTAACATTTAATGAATCAATGCTTTGCATAAAAAGACAAAAATAATTTTTTAAATTGAGTATGTGCTGGAGTTATATACAACCTAGCAAAGGAGATATGTTAACTAATCAATCCACAATGAAACAAATAAAATGCTATTTTAAAATTATAAATAAAACATTGCACATGTACAGAGGAGAAAATACATGATTGCTTGTAACTCAAGTCACAATTCATAGTTATTTGTTTTGGACAATTTTGAAATGAAACTAACAGTATTTTCATATACTATATAACAAAATTAGTTTACCCCAAGTTTTTTCTTAACTACAATGCTGTCTGTGTAGAGCATTTGGGACATCAAGAAAAGTAAGCAAATAAAGGTTCTATTAATACATCCAAGTTTCACTGCAGAAAATCGAATTTTTTCATTTTTCTCAATTTTTTCATTATGATATGTCTTATCATGTTAAGAGATCAATGATACTGTGCTGTAAGTTTCTAATGATCAGTTAGAGATTTTTATTTATTTTTTTCTAAATAGGAGTTTATTCCTGGAGCATAGAATTACATGTGATTATTGAAATGTGATAATATATTTGAGAGAACAAAACATAAGTATACCAAAAAATACCTAAATATTATTATTCAAATACTATACACTGATAAAATATTGTGTAATATGCATTCAACAAAAATGCAAGGGCAACTCGTTTTCAGTTATACTATGAGTCACATATTTAATGTGAGAATTAAGAAAAAAATAGACTCATTACTTTAATAAGAAAATGCGCTTAAAGAATTAAAAGTTTAAAGAAAACTTTCCCACCTAGTAATTTTATATAAAGTGATTATTTGCCCAGAAAAAATAACCTATATTTTCTGTACTAGATTCAGAGAATTCTCAGATTTTATCAGAAAATAAAATGTATTTTACTAGTAATCATTATTCTCAAATATCAGATAGTTAACATTTTATATTTAACCCAATATATAAGAGAATTTTCACCTATTGATTGTTACTTTGACTATATGCTTTCAAGTTAATTATTTTTTCTTAAAGATTTTATTTCTTAATTTTGACACAAAAATATAAGTTTACAAATGTTTAAATATCACTAAGGCTTTTCATCTTTAGAACCTTAACATCATTGAACTGAGAAAGCTGTATAGCATAATACATGCTTATATTTCTGGAATCAACAGCAGTTTTAAAGTAGTAATGAATATAATGGCAAAACTCTGACTTAAAATGTTTTCAACTTTGTCTCTGGAATATATAATTACACCTACTGAAAAATTATGTTCACGATTTCAACTTGTCTTACCCAAATATAAATTCTACTATTTATTAATGGCCACATTTAAATTTGACTTATTAACTATTATAATAAATATTTTAGAAATGTGAAAAATCATATAGTAAAACAACTACAGGACTTTTGGTTCCAAAATGCCAGCATATAAGCAAGCTGGCTTCACTCCCCCACACAGAAAATGAACAAACAAAAAACAAATATAGGGGGCCCAGATTATCATAAGCAACATCCCAGAATTCAAGTATGGGGATAAGACAGCTACTGAAGTCACAAGAATTGAAAGACTCTGAGCAGATGGAAAGATAATCAGTCTTCCAGATATGTAAGACAATCCTCCCCACAATCTGTAAGGTACCAAACATAAGAAAATTTTCTCCCAACTCATGGCTTCCGTATTAGAGAAACACGAGATCAAGGTGGACAATCAGCTTCCCCACCATCTTGGGCTCCGTGGCAGGAGACCTGTTCCTGCCTCAACCCACAGGAAGCATTAGAAGTATGTGAAAGGAGAAATACACCTGAAGAAAGCCAGAGACAAGGGGGGAGGTGGGACTATAATACCCAATCCCAGAAACTCTGCTCTGTAACTTAGCCAAAGGAGATATCAAATCAGAGTAGCTATTCACCATCAAAATATTTTAGGAGGTTTGTTCCACAGGTTCCCTGGACATACAACTCTAACCAGCCTTCTCTTACTACTTACTACTGGTCCCTTTCAGACTTCCCCGATTTTGGACAGATGGCACTCTGATTGTTTACTAGAATCAAGGCAAACTTGGGCTTAAGATATCATCTACTGCCAAAAAGGTGGCAGTGATCTATCATGAGAAAGAAGAAAGAAATACAATCAACAGATAAATTATAAAGAATCTCTAAATAAACATAGCCAATTAAAACCAAAACAAGAGAGGCAGAGAAGACTAAAACAAATAAATAATATTTAAGTGCAAATATATGGATGTACATCCACAAGAAACAAAAGCAAACTGGGAACCATGACCTCCTCAAAGGGACAATGCAAAAAACTGGTGACTGACCCCAAGATGATGGCAATCTATGAACTTTCTGATGAATAATTAAAACTAGAAGTTTTAAGAAAATTCAGTGATCTTTTCAAAAACACAGATAATTGATTCAGAAATTTATCACAGAAAATTAACGGAGATGATAATAAGTTTTAAAAAATCAAACAGAAATATTGAAATGGAGAAATACATTTGCTCAACTAAAAAAAATATTAGAGGCTTTAAATAGCAGAGTGCATCAAGCAGAGGACAGAATGAGCAAGTTCAAAGACAGGCTATTTGAAAATACAAAGTCAGAGAAGAAAAATAATAAAATAGAATGAAGATCACCTACAAGATATAAAAAACTACCTCAAAGACCAAATCTAATTATTATTGATGTTCAAAACGGAATTGGGCAACAAAAAGGGATAAAAAGCTTATACAAAGAAATAATAGCATAAAACTTTTCAAAACTTGAGAAAGAGATAAACAACCAACTAGAGGAAAGTCAGACCACCAAATATATTCAAACCAAATAAGACTACACCAAGGCATATAATAATCAAATTCTCAAAAGTCAGGAACCAGAAAAAAAAAAGGATCCTAAAAGCAACACTAGAAAGAAACAAGTCAGCTCTAAAGAAACTCCAATTTACCTGCCAAAGATATATCAATGAAAATGATACAGGCCAAGAAACAGTGAGACAATATTTTCAAATGGCTGAAAGAAAAAAAAACAACTGCCATCTAAGAATACTTTATCCAGAAAATCTGTTCTTCAAATATGAAGAAGAGATGAAGTATTTCCTAGACAGAAAAGAGCTGAGAAAGTCCAAAACTATCAGACCTGTCTTACAAGAAATGCTAAAGAAAGTTATAAAACCCAAAATAAAAAAAACTAACATGCAAAAAGTAAACAATTCTAGCTATAAAATCCACTGGTAAAATAAAGTACAAAATTAAACACAGAATTAATGTTATAATTTTTGGTGTTTAATCCACTCATAACTATATTATAAAGCCATTAAGACAAATCTATCTAAAACTATAATATTTATAGACACCTGTTAAGAGATAGGTGATAAAAGATATATAAATTGATACAATATTTGGGGTAATGAAGTTTATGGGTATGATTTTACTTTTCATTTTCATTATTTGTTCCTATTATTTTCTTCGTTATCAAAGATAATTTTCATTTCTTTAAAATAACCTGATATACACACACACATAATGGTTTTGTAAGCTTTATGGTAATCAAAATGCAAAAAACATATAGTAGATTCACTGAAAATAAAAAGCAATAAATTAAAATGTACTACTAGAGAAAATAACTTACCCACAAAGGAAGACAGTAAAAAAAGAAGAAAAAAAGAGACAAATTACAAAATAACTAGAAAATCAGCAACAAAATGGCAATAGTATGTCCTTTCTTATCAATAATAACACTGAATGTAAATGGACTCAGTTCTCCAGTTGNATTATTTTCTTCGTTATCAAAGATAATTTTCATTTCTTTAAAATAACCTGATATACACACACACATAATGGTTTTGTAAGCTTTATGGTAATCAAAATGCAAAAAACATATAGTAGATTCACTGAAAATAAAAGCAATAAATTAAAATGTACTACTAGAGAAAATAACTTACCCACAAAGGAAGACAGTAAAAAAAGAAGAAAAAAAGAGACAAATTACAAAATAACTAGAAAATCAGCAACAAAATGGCAATAGTATGTCCTTTCTTATCAATAATAACACTGAATGTAAATGGACTCAGTTCTCCAGTTGAGAGGCAGAGTTGCTGAATATATAAAGAAGCAAGACCCTATGATATGCTACATACAAGAAAACCACTTCACCTATAAAGACACATACAGACTGAAAGTAAAGGGGTAGAGAAAGTTATTCCATTCACCTGAAAACCAAAAAAGAGCAGGAGTAGCTATCCTTATAACACATAAAATAAATTACAGATCAAATACTGTATAATGAAACAAATGAGGTCACTATATGTTGATAAATGGGTTAGTTAAGCAAGAGGATATAACAACAATAAATACCTATGCATTCAGATGAAGCTCCCAGGTATATAAAGCAAACATGAATAGGAATGTCTTTCCAAAGGGAAAGACACACTGCAATACAATAATAGTAGGAGACTTCAAAGCCCAACTCTCAGTAATAAACAGATCATCCAGCTAGAAAATCAATGAAGAGACATGAGAATTAAACCACACACTAAACCAAATAGGCATAACTGACATTTACAGAACATTACAGCCAAGTATGACAGAATACACATTTTTTTAAATCCACACAAGAAACATTTTCCAGAATGGATCATATTTTAGGCCATAAGAAAAGTCTCAACAAATTTGAAAAGCAGAAATTTTATAAATTATCTCTTCAGACAACAATGAAATACAACTAGAAATCAATAACAAGAGTAACCTTGGAAGATACCCAAACACATGAAAATTAAACAACATGCTCCTGAATGACAAAGCAATAAGGAAAAAAGAAGGAAATTTAAAATATTATTGAAACAAATGAAAATGGAAATACAACATATTAAATCTATGGGATACAGCAAAAGTAGTATTAAGAGGGAAGTTTATAGTAACAGATGCTTTGTCAAAAAAGCAGAAAGACTTCAAAGAAAACTCTAATGATGCACCTCAAGAACTAGAAAAACAAGAGCAAACAAATTGTAAAATTAATAGAAGAAATGAAATAATAAAGATCTGGGAAGAAATAAATTGAATTGAGTGAAAAAATACAGAAAATAAACACCACAAAGTTTGATTTTTAAAAAAGATAAAATCAACACACCTTTAGCTAGACTAAGAAGAAATGAGAGTAGATGCAAATAAATGAAATCAGAAATGAGAAAACAGATGTAATAATTGAGACCTCAAAAATTTGAATAATCATTGAAAACTATTACAAACAACTATATGCCAACAAACTGAAAACCTAGAAGAAATCCATAAATTTATGGAAACATACAATCTGCTGGGATTGAAACATAAAGAAATAGAAAACCTCAATAAGCTAATAATGAGTAACAAGATGGAAGTTGAAATAAAAAGTTTTCATCAAAGGAAAGCCCAGAATTTGATGACTTCACTACTGAATTCTACAAAATATTTTAAAAAGAACCACCAATCTACTGAAACTTTTTAAAACAATTGAGAACATAATATTTCCAAATTTATTCTTATAAGGCCAGGACTATCTGATGCCAAAGCTAAACAAGACACAACAATAACAACAACAAAAACTACAGGCCAATATCAGTGATAAACAAAAATGCAAAGTTCCTCAACAAATACTGACAAACAAAATTTAACAACACATTATAAAGATCATTCATTCACCAAAATCATGTGGCATTCATCTCAGGAATGTAAGGAGGGTTCAACATATTCAAATCAATAAACATAGTACATCATATTAACAAACCAAGAACAAAAGCATTATGATCATTGAAATACATGCAAGATAAAATTGAATATATTTAATATACACACAGTAAATGTTGACTGTATTTAAAATTTATTGAAATTTAATAAAACTTCATATACATTTATGATTAAATGCCCTCAACACACTGGATTTATGGGGAACCAACTTCAACATAATAACAACCATAGATAAAAAACTCACAGCTAAAATCAAACTCAATAAGAAAAAAATTGAAGACCTTTCCACTGGGATCTGGAACAAGACAAGCATGCCCACTTTTTTTTACTACTATTCAGCACAGTACTGGAAGTCCAGGTCTGAGCAATTAGTCAAGATAAAAAAAGTAAAGAACATCCACATTAGAAAAGAAGTCAAATTAGCCTTGTGCACAGGCAACATGATCCACTACCTTAAAAACACTAAAGACTCCACCAAAAAAATTGTTGTAAATGATAAACAAATTTAGTAAAGTTGCAGCATACAAAATCACCACACGAAACTTACTAGCATTTATCTATGGCAACAGTGAACAATATGAAAAAGAAATCAAGAAAGCAATGCCATTTACAATAGATTTAAAAACATAAAATATCTAGGAATAAATATGACCAAAGAGAGAAAAAACATTGACAATGAAAACAAAAAAAACTCTGATGAAATAAACTGAAGTGGGCACAAACAAATGGAAAGACATCACATGCTCATGAATCAGAAAAAAGAATTTTTAACTTTTAGGTTCAGGGGTACATGTTCAGGTTTGTTATACAGGTAAATTCATGTCACCTGGAATTGTTGTACGGAATATTGCATCCTCTAGGTACTAAGTCTATTACCCAATAATAATTTGTTCAATCTTCTCCTTCTTCCCAACCTCCATCTTCAAGTGGGATGAACTGCTGAAAGATCTTCTGTGAGTCTGATGAGCTTCCATTTGTAGGTGATCTATCCTTTGTCTCTAGTTGCCTTTAACACTTTTTCTTTCATTTTGATTTTGGAGAAATTGATGATTATATGCTTGGAGGATTATCTTCTTGTAAAGGTATCTTGTGAGGGGTCTCTGCATTTTCTGAATTTGAATGCGGACTTCTTTAGCTAGGTTGGAGAAGTTGTCATGGGTGATATCCTGAAATACATTTTCCAAGTTGCTTCCATTCTCCTCATCTCTTTCAGGAATGTCAGTGAATCGGAGATCTGGTCTCTTTATATAGTCCCATATTTCTTGGAAGTTGTGTTTATTCTTTTTCATACTTTTTTATTCCTTATTTCTTTCTTACTATCTTGTGCCAGAAAGCCAGTCTTCAAGCTCTGAGATTGTTTACTCAGTTTGTTTTATTCTGCTGTTAATATTTGTGATTGCATTATAAAATCCTTACAGTATTTCCTATAGCTCAGTTATGTTCTTTGCTGTAATGACTGTTCTGTCTGTCAGCTCCTGTATCGTTTTATTGTGATTCTTAGCTTCCTTGGATTGGGTTTCAATATTCTCCTGAATCTCAATGATCTTCATTCCTATCTATATTCTGAATTCTATTTCTGTCATTTCAGTCCTCTCAGACTAGTTAAGAACACTTGCAGGAGACCCAGTGCAGTCATTTGGAAGAAAGAATGCATTCTGGCTTTTTGAGTTGTCAGAGTTCTTGCACATTTTTTCTCATATTTGTGGGCTAATATTTCTTCAGTCTTTGAAATTGCTGTCCTCTGGATTTTTTAGAAATTATTTTATCCTATTTGATTGACTTGAGGGTTTCATTGTGGTATAAGGTGGGTTTGATCAACAGGTTTTGTTTCTGGAAGCTTTTTAGGAGTCAAGGCTCCTCTCAGGACTCCTGGACTGTGTGGTCTAACTGTGGGAGACTAGCCAGGGTATTGCGCTTGGCTTTGTTTTTTTTTTACTCTTTGAGGTTAGGAACTTGCGGGGCTGGAGGGACCGAGGGTGTTCCTGGACCACTGGTCACAACATTCTGATGGGTGGTGCCAGCCAATATGCTTCCTAAACCAGTGGAGATGAGGTCTTTCCTTATTCACACATTCCAGCACCAGTAGCAGCCGCAGCACAGCAGGGTGCCGCAACAGCATGCTAGCGGGTGCCAGGGTGCTAGCCTCTGTCAGCATTCACAGCAGTGGGGGTATCAGCACAGCTCAGAGGAGGCAGGGGGCCCTCTCCAGCAACTGTGTGTGCATTTGTACCAGTGGTAGTGTTAGTGGATCATTTGTGGGCAGAGGACTCTGTGTACCAACTGTGCATATTCACAAAGATGGCAGTGGCTGCTCAGGGGAAAATTAAAATGACCGTACAACTTAGAGTAATCTACAGGTTCAATTTGGTCTCTATCAATATACCAGTGACACTCTTCATAGAAATTTGTGTGAAATAACAAAAATCCTGAATATCTAAAGCAATACTGAGCAAAAAGGAACAAGGTTGGAAGCATCACACTACCTTACTCAAAATATACTAAAAGCCATAGTAACCAAAACAGTATTGTCCTTGCATAAAAACAGAGAAATAGACTAATTGAATAAAGAACCCAGAAATAAATATACATATTCATAGCCCATTGATTTTTGACAAAGACACTAAGAACATACATTAGAGAAAGAACACACATTAGTAAAAGAACATCTTTAATAAATGGTAATGGGAAAACTGAATATCCATATTCAGAAGAATGAAATGAAACCCCTATATTTCACCACATACAAAAAAAAAATAGCACACTATGGATTAAATCCTTACATTTAAGACCTAAAACTATGAAATTACTGGAAGAAAATATAGTGGGAATGCTTTAAGACATTGTCGTCAGCAAATATTTTATGGGTAAGACCTATAACGCAAGGTAACCAAAACAAAAATGAAAAAAAATGGATTAAATTAAATTTAAAAGCTTCTGCGCAGCAAAGAAAACAATCAATAAAATAAAGAGGCAACCTTTAGAATGGGAGAAAATATTTACAAACTGTCTGACAAGTGACTAACATCCAGATATACAAGAATGCAAGGTACTGAAACAAGCAAATAAACAAAAATAAAAATTCAACTAAAAAATCAGAAAAATACCTGCATCTGCATAGACATTTCTCAAAATAGTATATACATATGGCCATATAAAACATACCCAACATCACCAATCATTCTGGAAATGTATATCAAAACCACAATGTAATATCATCTACCCCAGTTAGAATGACTATTATCAAAAAAGGAAAACAATAATAAATGCTAGGAGCATGTGGATACAAAAGATGCAGATACTGACGGTGGTGATGCAAATTGGTATAGTCATTATGAAAAACAGTTTTGGATGTTTCTTTTAAAAAACTAAAAATAGAACTACTGTATGATCCAGCTATCTCACCACTGAATATTTATCCAAAGGAAAGGAAATAAGTATATCCAAGAAATACCTAGACCGTCATACTTACCATAGCACTATACGCAATTACCAGATATATGATCAACAAGTGTCCATCAACAGATAAATGCATAACAACAATGTGGTATACATACACAGTGGAATGCTATTCAGCCATTAAAAATAATACAATTCTGTCTTTTGCACCAAAGTGGATGGAACTGGAGGTCATCATTATGCTCACTGAAATAACCCAGACACAGAAAGACAAATATTGCATGTTTTCACTCATATGAGGTAGTTCAAAAAATGGTCTCATGGATGTAGAGAGTAGAGTGATGGTTACAATAGGCTGGGAAGGGAGTGACGGGAGATTGAAGAGAGGTTGGTTACTGGGTGCAAACATAAAATTAGAGAGAAGAAACAAATTCTAGTGCTTGATAGCACAGCAGGGTGATGATAGTGAAGAATTACTTAATGCATATTTTTAAATAGCTAGAAGAGAATATTTGAAATGTCCCCAACACAAAGAAATGGTAAATATTCAAGGTGATGGATATTGTAGGTAATGATTTGATCATTACCTATTATATGCCTATATCAAAATATCTTTTAAAAATTAGAAATTTCTTAGGGAAATGCAAATTATTTGGTTTTTGACACAGCACTTTTATCACCTGTTTTACTAATAATTCATGCATAATTCCTTTTCACAAACAGTGTTAGTAACACCCAAAGTGTGTATTTATTCTGTTACCTGCATGAATAGGAAAGAAGTACAGTTTTGTGTTTTCTTGGTTTATTTATTTATTTATTTTTATTATTATACTTTAAGTTCTAGGGTGCATGTGCACAATGTGCAGGTTTGTTACATATGTATACTTGTGCCATGTTGGTGTGCTGCACCCATCAACTCTTCAGCACCCATCAACTCGCCATTTACATCAGGTATAACTCCCAATGCCATTTCTCCCCTCTCCCCCCTCCCCATAATAGGCCCCAGTGTGTGATGTTCCCCTTCCAGAGTCCAAGTGATCTCATTGTTCAATTCCCACCTATGAGTGAGAACATGCGGTGTTTGATTTTCTGTTCTTGTGATAGTTTGCTGAGAATAATGGTTTCCAGCTGCATCCATGTCCCTACAAAGGACACAAACTCATCCTTTTTCATGGCTGCATAGTATTCCATGGTGTATATGTGCCACATTTTCTTAATCCAATCTATCACTGATGGACATTTGGGTTGACTCCGGGTCTTTGCTATTGTGAATAGTGCTGCAATAAACGTACGTGTGCATGTGTCTTTATAGCAGCATGATATATAATCCTTTGGGTATATACCTAGTAATGGGATGGCTGGGTCATATGGTATTTCTAGTTCTAGATCCTTGAGGAATCGCCATACTGTTTTCCACAATGGTTGAACCAGTTTACAATCCCACCAACAGTGTAAAAGTGTTCCTATTTCTCCACATCCTCTCCAGCACTTGTTTCCTGACTTTTTAATGATTGCCATTCTAACTGGTGTGAGATGGTATCTCATTGTGGTTTTGATTTGCATTTCTCTGATGGCCAGTGATGACGAGCATTTTTTCATGTGCCTGTTGGCTGTATGCATGTCTTCTTTTGAGAAATGTCTG
>NW_016805390.1:1512842-1543419 GCF_001698545.2 Rhinopithecus bieti
GGTGGGCTCCACCCAGTTCGAGCTTCCCAGAGGCTTTGTTTACCTACTTAAGTCTCAGCAATGGTGGGCGCCCCTCCCCAGCCTCGCTGCTGCCTTGCAGTTAGATCTCAGACTGCTGTGCTAGCAATGAGGGAGGCTCCATGGGCGTGGGACCCTCCCGGCCAGGTGTGGGATATAATCTCCTGGTGTGCCGTTTGCTAAGACCCTTGGTAAAGCACAGTATAAAGGTGGGAGTTACCCGATTTTCCAGGTGTTGTGTGTCTCAGCTTCTAAAGAGATTCCCTTCCCCCTTGCGCTTCCCAGGTGAGGCAATGCCTCGCCCTGCTTCAGCTCTAGCTAGTCGGGCTGCACCAGCTGACCAGCACCAATTGTCTGGCACTCCCCAGTGAGACGTACCTGGTACCTCAGTTGAAAATGCAGAAATCACCCATCTTCTGTGTCGCTCGTGCTGGGAGCTGGAGGCTGGAGCTGTTCCTATTCAGCCATCTTGCTCGCACCCCAAGTATAGCTTTTGTTAACTTGCAATGTGAAAAAGCTCAGGCCAAAATAACTAGTCTAAAAGATCAATTGAATTTTACATTAATGTTCATTTTCATATTGAGACCTGAATAAAAGTATTTATATTAAAATGAATTCTTTGCCTTGAATTTTATCATAAAACATCTCATTACTTTTTGTATGTTAACATCTTTGAAATAATTATAATATGGTTCTGAAGTGATGTATTTAGGTCATGTAGGAGATCAATTTAATAATGTTTTTCCTAAAATCACTCATCCTGCTTAGTATATTCACATATTGTGTTTCAATTGTCTCGCAAGGATTTGTCATGGAATCTCATAGCCGTAGAAATGTATTTCTGTGTCCCACAGCAATAATGAAATTCTAAAATGAATTTTTCTATCTTTTCTCTTTGGATAAAATATTCTATTTGTAAAATGTGGTTGTCAACATTCATACTGAATTTGAATTGATATGTTGCTAAACCTTAAAATGGGTAAAAGTTAAAGTAAAAAACTTGGAGTATAATTTCTGCTGAAATATGCACACATTTTTTTTCTAGTAAACATAAATTCAACTATTGAGAGATTTCCGGTGATATGCCTGCTATTTAATATGAACTTTTTGTTCTTGTTTAAATTTTAAGGCAGGAATTAAAACCAAAATTGGTTGCTAAATTATTGTCCTGCATTTAATTCTCTGCATAACCACCTCAATGCTTTTTAACGCATTATTTAAAATATTGTGCTCATACTGCTAATCAAAACAGCTAAGGTGTGCTCATTAAATTCAAATCTATTGTGGTCTAGGTGCTTCGAACATCATCTAATTTCAAAAACTTACGAAGTGTATTGTTATTCTAGTTTTGCAAATGAATAAAGTGGGAGTTGAAGTTTATTGAATTAATTGTATTATTTTAAAAAACACAATGTTTAATAGTGAAAATATACCTCAAAACCAGGTCTTCATAACATTATAATTCAGGTTCTTTTTGTTGTACCTTGGTACACTAGAGATTGTTTTTCTACATTAGTTTTACAAAGCAGTGTACTTGACTACATGGTAAGCTCAGTGTTCTTAATTATATTTTATTCCCTCAAATCAATGAAGTCAGTACACAAAAGAGGTAAGTATAATTTTACACTATAGTTTCCAAAGTTCTTTTCAATTAACCATGAATTTTAGATTTCTAGACTATTTTACAGATAAGAATTTGAATGCTTGGACTAAGAGACTTAGTTGAATTCCTTCCAGTCTCCCAGATAGCAATTTCTATATAATATGGATGTATAGACACAATGTCTCCCTACCAAAAGAAAAATCTAAACTAAATAAACAAGATGAAGAAAAGAAGCCCTCCTTAAAATGAAAAAGAAATGTAAGTTGATAGAAATCCAAACTTTCATTAGTTTTGGAAACTAGGAGTGCCAAAAATTTTGAGGAATGTTTACATTCAATGACATCAGATTAAAGTGAATCACTGTAGGTCAATTTTGAAGTCTGCTTTTGAAAAAAGAAAAGTCTAGGGATTTTACTGCTGTTAAGCAGCAAAGATAATGCACTAATTACCTTCTAATTTGGACATAGTTGGATATCAAGCAAGTTTCATTTGTGATGCATATAAGGACTATTATTGAATTCATTTTACCATTAAAAACAGGAGAATTAACATTGAATTTATCTAACTTAAATGTTTACTTGTGATTTTCTTTAATATACAATAGTTTAGGACAAGATAGAATGATGAAAAAGTCCTCCATCAGTTCCCAGAATAGCTTTTATTACTGTGTAGTTTCATCTTTTCCTTACCATAGTCTTCTCTTCATATATAGGCAAAAAGTGCTACAGATAAAGTGACTTGAGATTGTGATTTTAAAGTATATAGGAGAAAAGGAAGAAGAAAGATATTGCATCATTTATTTCCTTTCCTCTCTATTCCCACCCTCAACTATTCCACCCTTTCAAGCTTCGAGTGTTTTTGTCAGTGCCTAACCGAATGGAAACTACCTGGAGGGTTCCAGTGAGTGCCCCACCAGGAACACTTTTTGATAGATAGAACATGATGAATTTGAGATCCACCACTCAGACTGCTGATGAGAGCTGAAATGTTCCTCCACGGCTGTGCTCTGATCTGCTTATTGACAAGGATTAGATGTTCCTTTGTACCTTCCATTCCTAATACACTATTTTTCACTAAGTAGTTATGTGTGGATTAAAATAACAGTGAATGTTAGGTGATACGCTCTCTATAAATTAGGAGAAAATATTTGCAGACCGAACCTTTAAAATGATTGAGAAAGTATATTGTTAAATAGAAACATTTTCTTTATCAAACAAACCTTTATAATATTCTAAAAGTATTGCTGTTTTGTGAAACATCTTTATTCAAATCCAGATCCGGGAGTTTAAAATGCTTGAACTTAATAAAACCAAATGTTTCACCTACTTATTTGAATTTGAATGGCCTTTGTACTATCTTTATTAGTGAAGCAGGCAAACTCTATTGTTTTTGCCCTAATTCATCTTCAAAAGGTAGACAAGGCCTGGTGCGGTGGCTCACGTCTGTAATCCCAGCATTCTGGGAGGCCAAGGTAGATGGATCATCTGAGGTCAGGAGTTCGAAACCAGCCTGGCCAACGTGGCAAAACCCCGTCTCGACTAAAAATACAAAAATTAACTGGGCATAGTGATGGGCGCCTGTAATCCCAGCTACTCGGGAGGCTGAGGCAGGAGAATCGCTTGAACCTGGGAGGTTCAGGTTCCAGTGATCCGAGATCATGCCGTTGTACTGCAACCTGGGTGACAAGAGCGAAACTCCATCAACAAAACAAAGAAAGAAAGAAAAGAAAGAAAGAAAGAAAAAGAAAGGAAGGAAGGCAGGAAGGCAGGAAGGCAGGAAGGCAGGAAGGCAGGAAGGCAGGAAGGCAGGAAGGCAGGAAGGCAGGAAGAAGAAGGAAGGAAGGAAGGAAGGAGAAGGAAGGAAAGAGAAGGAGGGAGGGAGGGACGGAGGAGGAGGAAGGAGGGAGGGAGGGAGGGGAGGAAAGAAGGAAGGAAACAAAACAATTTTATAACGTCTGAGGAATTATCTGATGTAACTGTAAAAGATGTTTGAACCAGAGCTACTCCATCTTGAATAGGGGCTGGGTAAAATGAGGCTGAGATACACTGGGCTACTTTCCATGAGGTTAGGCATTCATAGGAAGTTAGCAGGACTGGTATAATGAGATACAGGTCACAGAGACCCTACTGATAAACCAGAATGTAGTAAAGAAGCTGGCCAAAACCCACCAAAACCAAGATGGCCAAGAAAACGACCTCCCGTTGCCCTCACTGCTCACTGTGTGTTAATTATAATGCATTGACATGCTAAGAGGCACTCCCACCAGCACCATAACAGTTTATACATGCTATGACAACATCCATAAGTTACCCTATATGGTTTAAAAAGGGGAATAAGCTTCAGTTCTGGGAACTCCCCACCCCTTTCCCAGCAAACTCATAAATAATCCACTTCTTGCTTAATATATAATTAAGAAATAACCATAAATATACTAAGTCAAGCAACCCATGCCGCTGCGCTGTCTATGGAGTAACCATTATTTTGTGTCTTTAATTCTCTAATAAACTCACTTTCACTTTACTCTATGGATTCGCCCCAATTTCATCTTGCACGAGATCCACAAATACTCTCTTGGGGTCTGGATTGGGACCCCTTTCCAGTAACTAAACAAGTTAAACATTACTGGAGAAATACACACTTATTGCTTTAAAAAGATAGATAAGAAGAAACTCTGCATGCATATATCTACCAGATTTGTATTTTCAAAAAAAAACTTGTATTAAAGTTAGCTTCTATCAAATATGTGCTCTCCCCCAAAGACAAGGAAAGTAAGTTAGATAAAAGGATCTGGAAGACAATGAGTGCATGACATAACTACAGTGAATACATTTTTTAATAAGGCAGATATATACCACTTATGAACCAAAATATTCTCCAAGCTTATTCAAAGCAATGCAGCCATATCCATTACCTTTTATTATGACTAATCATATTTCAATGTATTTGAACATTACCTCACCCATTTACAGCCTCCTTCTATCTCTGAGATTGATTATAGCTGACATTCTCAGCAGTCAAAACATCTTGCAAATGACTTCTTAGCCTGGAGAGCCCTACCAGGATGATATTCACATTGCTGCCTGCCTCGCTTGTCTCCCATTTAGCCATTGAAGCATTTACAAGAATACTTTTATTAAATTTGCTCCACCATGTGTTCAATTAGATAAAATCTTCTTAAATATTGCACTAGATATGAATTGGGAAAATGCTAAATTGCTTCTGTATGTGTTAAGTGTATTCTCAGAGGTAGATGAAGCCATATTATATCATTGGATTTAAGCAATAAAGTAAATAGAAAAAGATGTTCTTTTCATTTGGTTATGTTTACACATTAAGTTTTCTTTCTAGATATATGAGAATCTATTAAATAAACTGAATATAATGCAGTAGCCGTGAAATATCTATTTTATTTTATGTTTATTAGTTATAGGAGAGAGTAGAAAAATGAGCTTTATTATATGAAGAATTATATGAAGGAGAGAACTAAGAATTAACTTAGAGACATTATTCTTTGTATTTTATAAATGGAAAACTAAATAGTTCCTACTTATTTATTGAAATAGAGAATACATTTAGGATCAATGCTTTACTTCTTAGAAAATTGAGTGGAAATTTCAAATACATTCTAGATATTATATTCATACTATGCACTGCAGATCAAATATATTTTCTTTTCATAATATTAGATATTATTTAATAGCAAGTATCCTTTAGATGACTATTTAATATGAGTAATATAATGTCTGGTATTTCTGAAATATTAAAAGTGACCTAAAACACTATGACTAATATCTTCACAATATCCAAACACAGGGGAGGGCAGTTTGTGGAAAGGGAAAGGGGGCTGCTCATGTTTTCCTTGTTATTAAGCTGATTCTTATCACTTTTCTCACTGGACACATGGATGTACCTAAATAATATAAAATGTTATATATAGCCAGATCTCTCTGTACTTTTTAATGAAATACATGTCAATGTTTTTATTCTTGCCACTCCACTATCAGATCTCTACTTACATAGTCCTTTGCTTCTGAAGATCTTAATGCCTGATTCATAAACTGAAACCATGGCTCCATATTTGTGGATGTTTTTTAAATTATGTGAAAATTTTGTATGTACATTTTTCTGGAGAGAGTATCATAGCATTCACCAGATTCCTTAGAGGTTGATGACTCTAACAAAAACAATCACTCTTCCAAGTACTTTGTAACTGATATTTAAGTCTTAATTAATTTGGAAATGTTTGTACACATTTTAAGGTCAGATACTATTTTGTTCTATATATATAAAAGTTTTTTCACATATTATATTAATATAAGATAATAACCATATCTGTTTATCTTCCTATTCTTTTTACTTTTGCAGGAATACCTTGAGATATTGTTGGTTCACTTTCAAATAATTGCAATAAAGTTAATATTGTTAATAAATGGGCTCACACAAATTTTGGGGTTTCCCAGTGCATACAAAGTTATGTTTACACTATACTACAGCCTATTTAGTGTGCAATAGTATTATGTCTTGAAACAGGATTACAGACCTTAACTTAAATAATATTTTATTGTTTAAAAATGCTAGCAAATCATCTGAGCCTCATTTTTTGCAATCTTTTTTGCTGGTGGAGGGTTTTGTCTTGATGTTGATGGCTGCTGACTGATCAGTGTGGTGGCTGTCAAAAGATGGAGTGGCTGTGGCAATTTCTCAAAGGACAAAGAAGCTTGCAGCATTGATTAACTGTGTCACAAAAGGTTTCTCTGTATCATGGACTGCTATTTAATATCATTTAACCCACAGTACAGCTTTTTTCAAAATTTGAATCAATCCTCTCAAATTACCATTGCTTTGTAAATTAAGTTTATGGAATATTCTAAATCCTTTATTGTCATTTCAACAGTGTTCACAGAATCTTCATCACTTGCGGATTCTATGTCAATAAACCACTTTATTTGCTCATCCATAAGAAGCAACTCTTCATCTGTTCAAATTTTATCATGACGTTGCAGCAATTCAGTCACATCTTCAGTCTTCACTTCTAATTCTGGTTTTCTTACTATTTCCAGTATATCTGCAGTTATTTCTTCCACTGAAGTCTTAAACCACCCATAAGGGTTGAAATCAACTTTTTTCAAACTCCTCTTAATATCAATATTTTGATCTTCACCCATGAATCACAAATATTCTTAATGGCATCTATAAGGATGAATCCTTTCCGGGAGGTTTTCAACTTACTTTACTCAGATCCATCAGATGAATCACTATCAATGGCAGCTATATACTTATGAAATCTATTTTCTTAAATAGTAAGATATGAAAGTAAATATTACTTTTTGATTAATGGATGTTGTGTTACCAGTCATAAAACAAAAATTAATTTCCACACGTATCTTCATCAGAGCTCTTGGGTGACCAGGTTCATTGTCAATTAAAAGTTGTATTTGGAAAGGAATCTTTCTTTATGAGCAGAAGTTCTCAACAGTGAGCTTAAAGTATTCAGTAAACCATACTATAAACAGATATGCTACAATCCAGGCTTACTGTTATATTTGTAAAACCGAGGCAGAGTAGATGTAGCATAATTCTTAAGGGCTCTAAAATTTTCAGAATTATAAATAAGCATTGGCTTCAACTTGAAACCACTAGCTGCATAAGCCACTAACAATGAAACAGTGTGTCTTTTGAAGCTTTGAAGGCAGGCATTGACTTCTCTCTAGCTATGAAAGACCTAGACAATACCTTCTAATATAAGGCTTTTTTGCCTACATTGAAAATCTGTTGTTTAGTGTAGCTCCCTTCATCAATGATCTTAGTCAGATCATCTGGATAACTTGCTGCAGCTTCTACATTAGCATTTGTTGCCTCATCTTGCACTTTTATAATATAAACATGATTTCTTTCCATAAACCTCATGAGACAACCTCTGCTAGCTTCCAACTTTACTTCTGCAGCTTCCTCACCTCTCTCAGTCTTCTTAGCATGAAAGAGTTAGGCCTTGTTCTGGATTATTCTTTGACTTAAGGGAATGCTGTAGTTGGCTTCATATTCTGTCCAGACTCCTAGAACTTAGTTTATGTCAGCAATAAGGCTATTTCACTTTCTTATCATTAGTGTGTTCACTGGAGTAGCACTTAATTTCCTACAAGAACTTTTCGTTTGCTTTCATAACTTGTCTTTTTGGCACAAGCAGTTGAGTTTTGGCCTATCTTGGCTTTCAACATGCCTTCCTCATGAAGCTTAATCATTTCTAGTTTTTTATTTCAAGCGAGAGACATGCAATTCTTCCTTTCACCTGAACACTTAGAGACTATGGTAGGATTGTTTTATATATATATACACACATATATATATAATTATAATCATATATAAAATATGGTTATAATTCAGCATTGTTTGAAGAGATAATAAAAGGGAATCAGTGGGAAAAAAACCTCATACCTTCTACAAATACAATATTTTCCCAAGGCCATATGAACATATCATGCCTAATGTCAATCATTGATATCCCAAACGCAAGAATCATATGCCATATGGATTCTGACTCCTGAACAACATGAGATTTCTGTTTCATTTCATATTATCTGAATATGATATTTATCAGTTATCATATCATAACTGTTTGTTGTGTATCATAGCTCCAAATCATAACTGTTAGTCACTAAATGATGGCTTCATGTTGGCTACCTAAATGTGATTCGCATATTTCTGATAACTTATCTGTTTTATATTGAGAAAAATTTTAAGTACCTACCAAGTGAAAGTTGCTAAACTATTCTGCATTATGTACATGACTTTAACAAACCCTCATACATCCCTATAAAGTAAGTCTACTGAATCTATTAAACACATTTTAGAGATAATGACACTGATTTTGCTACTTTCCTTTTTATCTTTAATCAGAATATCACGTATTACTCTAATACTCATAATAATTGTACTAGGTCATTCAAAACTCTGTTTTCTGCTGGACTATGAGCTGCAATTGGACAGGTCCTAACAATGGAAATGTTGCTATTTGCTGCATGAATGAATGAATTGGAAAGATAACCAACTTGCCAAATGTGCACAGATTTTTAAGTTGTTTGTAATGGGATTGAAACTTGGTCTGACTGACTCAACCCACCTTCTATATTTCTACCTTTAGTACCTTCTTTTCTTGAGCATTAGATATTGGTGTACTGATCATGCTTTTGTAACAGAGTTTAGATATCAGGCCACCTCTTGCTTTCCCTGCTTAATGTCCATCTAAGCTGAAATAGAGAGGCTGTACATACTGAATGACTCAAAACAGTTAATGACTGTCTGTTTACACTTCTATTATTTTAAATGAGCATGGATTCTTCTAAATTTCGTATTGATAAACTGTATAAATTTATGTTAATACATTGGTAACGTAAGGCAACATAATAGCTATCAATAAGTATGGACTTCTTGATTTAAAAAAATCTTAACCCAAATAAATTTATTTTAAAGGAGAATTTGAGAACTACATGGACTATCTAGCTTTTCAAAATAGAATTTGCAAATTATCTTGAAAGCACACTACAAGTAAAAGTACATATTTTGTTTTGTTTGTTTGTATTTGGTTCCTTTAATTATCATGTCTGATATGAGAGAAGAAACTACACATTTGTTAATTTCTTATTCTGTTTCTTGTTTTTTACTTTATCTCAACACTGTTGCTGCAACTGACAATTTTATGACTGTTGTTTATGATTTTAAAAAAATATGAATATATTTAAAATAAAATACTGAATTGAAGATATTAACTTTTCTGTGAAACTTCTGATTTTAAACATTATTACTATCTTTTATGTTTACAATTTACAGGTTTTGCATGGAAAGTAGTATTTATTTTGTCATTTGCACTTGCAAATTCTAACTTAGTTTCTTTAGTACTAAGGATTATATACCATTGGTAAAGGTTTTATAAGTCTAATCATATTTAGCTTAATTTCAAATTCCAATTGCAGTTGTAAAATATATATTGATATTACAATATTAACATAGAGAAATATAACACATATCACTTATACTATACTAGGAAGTTATTTTTACTCATTAGTAGATTAATAAGGAATAAGACAGAGGCATTCAGATTCTGCAATCTGATATTGGCCAGTATCTTCATAAACCCATCAAAGAACATCTGTAGCTAATTTAGAGGTATGACAAATCTTACACATTACTGGAATACAACCTTCATTGGGTTAGGGTTTGATTGATTTTTCTGTCTGCAGTGTCCCCAAAAAAGGTATATGAAATATAGATGCTCAATAAATTTTTATTAATATAATGAACAAAATGGGTGTCTGCTTAAGAAAGTTATTATTGTATGTAGCAATCAGGTTCCCCTGTACAGATGGGGGAAAAAAAAGTCTTCCAGACACTGAGATTTAGAAAAATTAAAACATAAAGGTGAAAAGAAGAATGTAAAATTCAAGTAGTCGTAATATTTGTTGTGAAATTTGAGCTTGGGGTGCAAGCAGAAAGAAGCTGAAGCCAAAGAAATTACATCTAAATGATACTTGTAAGTAAATGTCATGGGTAGGGTCCAAAGGCAAAAACCAAGAGTGAAGCGTTAGACTGAGGTAGTCAGCTATGTAAAAATAAAAGGAGTGAAATGTAAGCCAAAAAAAGAATACTGCAAAATCCTGAAGAATGCATTAAAAATTCTAAAGATTAAAAGGCAGAATCAGAATAAAGTTGGGAGTCAGGGCAAGCTTTTGGGATGAGATGATGCTGGGATAAGAACATTCCAGGAAAAAATGAGAAATGCACAGGTTAAATGCCAAAAATACCATGGGAGCTTTCATAATTTGCCACTAGTGGTTGTTAAACTAGTAAAGGTCAGATATGAAGGATTGCATGATGAACTATTTTGTGGCAAAACTGTGGAATTTTGACTTACCTGAAAGACTATTGGGAGCTGCTGGAGAAAATTTAGCTAGAGAGTGACATGTCTATGTTTGCATTTTGTAAAGGCCACTCTGACAGCAGCGCAAAACATGTAATTGAAAATGGCAACAAACTTGGAGAACAGAATTTAGACTTTCTTGGAGTAAACTTTTTTAAATAAACAAAACACATTAATAACCAGATCAATATACAAAATGTAATCATTAAAAAACACAAGAAATTCTGCTATAGAAATCAGATCAATTCTTTTTAGTATAAGCAATTTGTGTATTTAAAACCAGTAATGAATATAATAAACTTTTTATATCTTTGTTTTACCCTAGCTTTAGCTCTGATTTACAAGTTACTTTCAAGCTGTATACAAAATTAATATTATGAAAGGTTGTCTAAGTACTTACATGGAATTTATTCCACAGATATTTAAGCCCTTGGACTATACATACAATTCCAACTATACTTAAATAATTGAAGTGGCAAGGACTCACAAACCCTCATGAATACACAACTCCATCTTGAAAGTGATTGAGGTTTTTCTTACATTAACACAAACATGCCATCCTTTTTTCTTTTACTCATTATTTCAATTCTTGTGCTAGGGTTCAAAAATGTTACTTCACAAATGAATCTGCTGTTGACTTCCATAAAAATATTTTTATCTATTTTATTTTAAAAAATACCTACCATTTAACAAGCACATAGTTGACTTGTATATTTAAGTATTTCTGCAATAATTGTTAGTCACAATGCATAAAGTTAAAAGAAGGAATAATGAAATTAAGTGGTAAAAAGCATTTATTTCTTGTCTGTATGTTTAACAAGTAGTAATATTTTCTTAAGGAGTTTTGTAGTGGAGAAATAACACTCCTTGCTGATCTCAACAAATCTTAAGTAGAAGTCTTTTACATCTACCTATCCTTCAAACCTTTAAGGTAATATGATATTATAATATGTTCCACTCAGATAAGAAGAAGCTGGTATAATCTATTTTCCTTCAGCTATTTATGTAAAATATCAGAATATAGATCCTACTGTTCAAAGATAATATTTTACTACTTTTTAAAAAAAAATTCTAAAGAAAATAACAACAAAAGCTTCAGCCCTGATACAGTTTGGATGTCTTGTCCCCTCCAAATCTCATCTTGAAATGTAATCCCCAATGTTTAAAGGTGGGGCCTGGTGGGAGGTGTTTTGAACATGGGAATGGATACTTCATAAATGGCTTGGTGCCATCCTTGTGGTAATAAGGGAGTTCCCACTCTGAGTTAATGCAAGATATGCTTGTTTAAGAAAGTCTGGGACCTCCCTCTACTCTCTCTCTTGCTCCTGCTTTTGCCAGGTGATGTACTTGCTCCTCGCTCACCTTCTTCCATGATCGCAAGCATACAACGAGCCTTTATAGCTATACAAAAGCTTACTAACACAGAAAATTGGTATCCGGAGTGGGGTGTTTATATAAGGGTATTTGAAAATGTGGAAGCAGCTTTGAAACTGGGTAATGGGAAGAGGTTGAAAGACTTTAGAGGGCTCAGAAGACATGAAGATGAGGGAAACTTTTAAGCTTCCTAGAGACTCATTAAATGGTTGTGACCAAAATGCTGATAGAGAAACAGAGAAGTCCAGGCTGGCAAGGTCTCTGATGGAAATGAGGAAGTTATTGAGAACTGAAATAAAGGTCGTATGTGTTATGACCTAGAAAAGTTTGACTGCATTCTGTCCACATCCCAGCTGATACGGTTTGGATCTCTGTCCTCGCCACAGTCTCATGTCAAATCCCCAGTGTTGGAGGGAGGGCCTGATGGAGGGTGATTAGATCATGGAGACAGTTTCTAATGGTTTAGCACTGTCCTTCTAGTGTTGTTCTTGTGATAGAGTTCTCACAAGGTCTGGTTGCCTAAAAATGTTTATCTCTCTCTCGCTCCTTCTCCATCATGTAAGACACCTGGCTCCCAATCAGCTTTGTGAGGCATCTACAGAAGAGGAGCAGATACCTCCATGCTTTCTGTATAGCCGGCATAACCAGGAGTCAATTAACTCTTTCCTTTATAAATTACGCAGTCTCAGGTATTTCTTTATAGCAATGCAATAACGGACTAATACATCAGAGATCTGTGAGAGGTTGAACTTAAGAATTATTACTTAGGGTACATGGCAGAAGAAATTCTAAGAAGTTGGCTAGGTGCCGTGGCTTAAGCCTGTAATCCCAGCACTTTGGGAGGCCAACGCAGGAGAATCACATGAGGTCAGGAGTTTGAGACCAGACTGACCACCACGGAGAAATCCCATCTCTACTAAAATTACAAAAAATTAACCAGGTGTGGTGGTGCATGCCTATAATCCCACCTATTCGGGAGGCTGAGGCAAGAGAATAGCTTGAAACCAGGAGGCGGAGGTTGCTGTGAGCCAAGAGCATGCCATTGTACTCCAACCTGGGCGACAACAGTGAAACTCCATCTCAAAAAAAAAGAAAAGAAAAGAAATTCTAAGCAGCAAAGCATGCAAGAAACATGACACCTTCTAACAGCTTAAGATCAGATATGAGAGCAAAGGAATGACTTAAATTTGAAATGTATATTTAAAAGAAAAGAATGGCATAAAGGTTTGGAAAATTTCTAACCTAGCTGTGTGGTAGAGAAGGAACAAGTATTTTTAGGAGAGGAACACAAAAGAACTGTAGAGCAACAACTTGCTAGAGTTATCTGCATGACTAAAAAGAAGTCAAGTGCTAATATCCAAGACAATGGGAAAAATACCTCAAAGGCATTTTAGAAATCTTTGAGGCAGGCCTTCTCATCACAGGCTCAGAGGACTGGAAGCACTGAATAATTTGGGGAGCCACTCCAGGGCTCCACTTTTCTGTGCAGCCTCAGGATGGTGTTCTCTGCACACTGACACTCCATCTCCAGCCTTTGCTCAAAGGAGCCCAGATATATCTTGAGCCACCACTCCATAGGGCACAAGCAATGAGCCTTGGAAGTTTCCATATGATGTTAAGCCTGCAGATAAACGAAATGCAAGAGTGAAGAAGGCTTGATAGCTTCCACGAAGAATTCACAGGCTATATGGAAAAGCCTCTGTGGCCAGACAGAAGCCTGCTGCAGGAATGGAGACCCTCCTAATAGCTGCTACTAGGGCAATGCTGATGGGAAATGTGAGGTTGGAGCCCTCGCATGGAGTTCCCACAAGACTACTGTCTAGTGAATCTGTAGGAACAGGGCCACTACATCTTAGATCCCAGCATGTTGCAGCCACTAGCATCTTGCAACATCAGAATGGAAAAGCCATAGGCACAGGACATCAACCCTTGAGAACAGCCATGGGCGCTGCACCCTGTAAAGTCATGGGGCAGAGCTGCCTAAATCCTTGGGAGCCCATCTCTTGCACCAGGGTGCCCTGAATATAGAACATGGAGTCAAGGATTACTTTGGAGCTTTCGATTTAATATCTACCCTGCTGAAATTTGAACTTACGTGAGGCCTCTTTCATTTGGCTGATTTATTCCTTCGGAATAGGAATGTTACAAAATGCCTGTGTCACTATTATATCTTGGAAATAATCTGTTTTTGATCTTACTTGTTCACAAGTAAAAGGAACTTGCCTTGAGTCACAAGTGAAAGGAACTTGTCTTGAGTCTTAAATGACATTGGACTTTTTGAGTTGATGCTGAAATGGGTTAAGACTTTGAGGGACTATTGGGAAGGGATGATTGTGTTTTGCAATGTGAGAAGAACACGAGATTTGGGAAGCCAGGGGCAAAATGATACATATTGAATGTTCTGTCCCTTCCAAATCTCTCACATTGAAATGTAATCTCCAATGCTAAAGGTGGTGCCTGGTGGGAGGTGTTTTGATCATGGGGTCAGATCTCTCATGAATGGCTAGGTGCCATCCTTGTGGTAATGAAAAAGTCCTCACTCTGAGTTTATGCAAGATCTGCTTGTTAAAAGAGTCTAGGATCTCGTCCTTCTCTCTCTTGCCTCTGTTTTCACCATGTGGTATGATGGCATGTTTGTCTTTGTCCATGATTACAAGCTTCCTCAGGCCCTCACAAGAAGCAGATGCTGCACATTGCACTATGAGTCCTGTACAGCCTGCCAAACTGTGAGCCAATTAAACTTCTGTTCCTTACAAATTACCCAGCCTCAGGTATTCCTTTATAGCAACACAGAAATCTACTAACATAATCCCAGTTTAAGACAATAGCTCTGTTTTCCATAGGCGTAACTAATCTGTAAACTAAAAAGTGACTGGGGAAGATCTCAATCAATTTAGAGGTTTATTTTGCCAAGGCTCAGGACACACCTGGTTGGGGGAAAATATAAGTCAGTAGGATTTGTGTCTTGTGCTTGTTCCAAAGAATGTTTTGGGAAATTTAATATTTAAAAATGGAAGAGCAAGTGGGAGGGAAAGAAAAATTGGTGGGGAGTAAGTGGGTAGGCAATGGGGCAAGTGGTCACTTTCTCAGGAAGCTCTGATTAGCACCCAGTGAATCTACATTTTACACATGAAAAGAAAGGAGTGGCGGGTCAATTATGCATTTGTCTTGCACTCAATAAAACTACATTTTACACAAGACAAAGTAAGTATGTGAAATTATAGCTATCTGCTTTGGAATAAAAGAAAGACTGTTTTTGCATGACTGTTTCCGAGCTGAACTTTTCCCTTTGGCAAAATATAGTGAGTTTGTAGTCCCAATATTTTATTTTCCTTTCACAATACAAAATAAATC
This sequence comes from Rhinopithecus bieti, assembly GCF_001698545.2. Classification (NCBI taxonomy): domain Eukaryota; kingdom Metazoa; phylum Chordata; class Mammalia; order Primates; family Cercopithecidae; genus Rhinopithecus; species Rhinopithecus bieti. Next base: position 1,528,103 of record NW_016805390.1, read on the forward strand.
TATGAAAGCATATTAAAATATATCTGGTATTATAATACAAATGAAATATTATGTATAGATATGATTATTTTACCTCTTGTTTTTATCTTTCATTCAACTATTAGAAATTTTCTTGCATATTGTAGAAAGAAGAATATACCTCATGTTTAAAGCTAAAAATTAGAATTATTATCATACCTTTTCCATAGAATTAATATGCTGATTTGTTGGAGGTGCTGTTAAGGATTCAGTGAGTCCTTTCTGAATGTGTTGTTAAATAAGGCCATAGATTGTTAATTACTTTTGCCTCTGGTGGAAGAGGCCATAATTATCTACTTTGAAACATTTCTTAAAAATTCACATTTATGAAACTCAATTCCCTTTTCAATAGAAATCTAAAGTAAATTAAAACTGTCTCATTTAAAATACAATATGCATAGTTTTGTTTCTTTTCTCCAAAAGAGCTATTAAAATAAAATATTATTTTATTCAGTGACAAAGGTGATGGTAGGATAATGAAACAACTGAAACTTAATGAAAATCTGTGAACAACTTTTTTAATGCTTCAGAGTATTTTCTGTTTTCAACAGTAGAATTTATGACAGTTTTCTTGTAATTTAATGATTAGCATGAACTAATAAAAGATTTAATAAGCACTTAAAATAAAGATGACCTGCAATTGAATTGTAGTGCATTAATAATTAAGTAATAAAATTTTCATCAATTTTGCTCTTGAATATGGAAACTCAAATATATATATATATATATGCTATTTTAGGACACATTTTCAACTAAACATTTAAGATTGTGAATTATCTACATATCACTTGCAGTGACCAAAGTAGAAAGGAAATAATAATTTTATTATCAAATTTGAGGACCAATGAGACTATGATAAAACTTTCTTCCTGCTACTGCCTCATAATATTTCAAGAGACATACTCTTCAAAGACTCATTCCACTTTCTTAAACACTATAGGTTGTACAAATTTAAAAAATTATTTTATTTTAAAATATTTTTAATACAACTATTTATTTATAAAATAATATTTCACAATACAACAAGAATTTATAATGCTGTAATGAATTGGCCAACCACACTGGTCCTCTATTAAGAAAGGACAAGGACTTCCACACCTTTAAAGAAAGTAAGAGTAGAATTTAGTGGGATCTGCTGAGTACAATCAATGCATCAAAAACAGGCAAAGAAAGACTGAAGATGATTAATTACCAACTGACATTGAAGTACAGAATTCAGAGAACCTCTCTGGCAAAATACCAAGGAACAGTTTTCTCGTGGAGAAGGAAGATATAAAAAGGTAAAGGTCGATGCAGCAGTTTCAAGTACAGGGTTGAATTCTAACCCTGTTGAGTCTACCATGACTAACTTAGACCCCAGGTGAGTTAATCTACGTTTCCATTTTCTTTCTTTGGATTGGATCATATAGATCATTTGCACTTAGGGTAATGATTCATATGTTAGTGCTTAAGTCTGATCTTTTATTGTCTTCTGTTGGTTTCCTTTTGTTATCTTCCTCCTGTTTCTCCTTCCTTGCCTTCCTTTGGGTTACTTAAAACTTTTTCCCCAGATTTTACCTTGATTTACCTAACAGAGTTTTTGAATGTATCTATTTGTTTAGTGTTTGTTTAGTTTCTCTGGGTATTACAATGTGCATATGTGATTCATCACAGTCTACTGGTATCAACAGTTTATTATTTCAAGTGAAAGGATAAGGCAAAAATATTTAAAGGTCGGTAAGGTAGAGACCTTTACCTAAATGGAAGTGAGGTCTCTTTAACTTACCCACTTTTAAATATTATTGTCTTTGGTATCAGATAATGTTTTCATTTTGTTTTAATCATAGTATATAAGATATAAAATTCATGAGGACAAAAAAATAATCTATTACATATAGAAATAGCTCTGCTTTCCCATTGTTTATTATTACTTTCTGATAATACAAGATTGTTTTATCATTTACTTTTTTTTCTTAAAGAACTCCCTTCAGTCAGTTTTAAGGATAATTCTGCCAGGGATAAATTTATTTTATTTTCCTTTGCTTTCTTCTTTACTCTTGAATAGTAGTTTTCCTGGACATAGAATCACAGTTGATAGTTTTCTTTCTTGCACAGCTTGAAAAATATTATTTAAGTTATTCTGGCCTCCATTGTTTCAGATAAGAAACTCATTGACATTTGAATTGGAGTTCTCTTTTCACTTACAATCTATTATCTTTGAGTGAATTTGTATTGTCTTATAGGCTATTCATTCTTCCTCTTAAGTTGCTTTTAAGACCATTTCTTTTTCTTTACTAATCAAGCTTAATTATAATATGGTCTGGTATTTATTTATTTGGATTTATCATGTTGGGATCACTTAGCTCCTTGAATCTGTAGATTTGTATATTCTATTCTATTTGGGAATTTTTCAGCCATTATTTCTTTGAACACTCTTTCAATCTCATGCTCTTTCTCCTAGCCTCTTGGATCCTGATTATAAAAGTATATAATATTTTGTTATTATATAGGTTTCTAAGTCTCTATTTACTATTTTCTACATCCTATTTTCTCTCTGTTGTGCTGATTGGGTCAGTTTTATGGATCTGTTTTCAAGTTCACTGATTCTATTCTCTGTCATCTTCACTCCACTAGAAAGGTTTTTTTTTTTTTTTCCATTTCTATTAAATGTTTTAGTTCTGTAAATTTTATTTGCTTATTTTCTATACCTTCTGTTTCTTTGCTAGGATTTTCTATATTTTTCAAATTGATTCAAGGCAATTTGTAATTGATTTTTCAAACATTTCTATGAGGATTTCATTAAAATCTTTATCAGATAATTTCAACATCTGATTCATCTCAGCATTTGTGTCAGATAATTGTCGTGTTCCATGGCAGTTGTGATTTTTTTGGTTCTTGGCATGATGGGTGCTTTTCTATGTATACTCAACATATTTTTCTGTTAGAAGACATTGGGCCCAATTTAAATATTTTATTTTAGGAACCAGTCATCCTGTTTAATTTTAGCAGGCAAGCTCTGGCCTACTTTTGTATGCTGTTGCTCTATGCTGAGCAGGTATATTCAGACCTGCCTCCAAAGGCTGAGACAGCTGCAAGGTTGAAGAAAGAGGCTGCCAAACCTGGTTCTTCAGAAAGAAACATTTGATAGTGACTTACAAACATAAGAGATGTCTCAGGCAGTTGTGATATAATTCATTCCTGCACCCACACACACCCCAATTCCAAAAATGTCTTTCATATAATACATTCTTTGCTAAAACGTGTAGCTAATCATCCTTTGTACTTCCTTGAAAAACTCGTGACCATTAGAGAGGTTAGATGAGCGTCTTTATGAGGTAGTATCTATTCTATAGGCATTGCTTCTTTAACAGGGATTATCTATGCTATGGGAATGTCTTCATAGGCATGAGTCAACCATCAGTGGTCATGGTGATTTCACCTCAAGATGACATCATTCTTGCCATGAAACAGGCTGTTTTCCCACAGCTATGATTCCAACATGGTTTAATTTGCAGAGTTCTTGTGATGTTATTTTGCTCTCCTTGGTTTATCTGACAATGCTAATTTTTTACTAACCTCTGCTCATTTTGCTTATGGGAAAGAAGGGGTTCCCACAGGCTGGGTCATCAGATGTCACTTTGTGTTGGAGGGTAGTTTGAGGCCTGATGTCTAAGAGGCTTTCTAGGTTTGGCTGCTTGTTTTCATCCTGGGTCTGTCTTGCAGCTTCAGCCCATCCACCCAACTGTTTCTTGGTGTGGGAGGAAATTCTCAGGGCCCCACTTGTTGGGCTGAGCCACTTGCTGTGGCTGAGTACTTCTCACTTGGTCTGTTCACCTACTTCTGTGTCTCTCAGCAGAAAAGGGGATCCTCAGGCCAGGTTATGAAAAGAATTCTTCTTTCGGCCACTTCTTTTTGGCAAATCTCTCCATTAATCCTCTCTTCAGCTCATGTTAGCATATCCAAGGAATCCTGCTTCATCCAGGAGAGGAATGAGCCTCTCTAGGCCTTTCGTTTCCTATGTTCTGAGTCAAGAAACACTAGACATATTCAGCCTTCTGTTGGGTGTGAGTATATATGACAGTCTTTGTTCTATTGTTCTTGCAGTCCTGGGGTAAAACATTAGTTTTATTTTACCATCTTCAGAGTTCTCCTTTGGTTCACTATAGTTGTGCTTATGAAGTAGACGTGGAGAAGAGCAGGGATAACATATCTACACCAACTTTTCAAGACTGAGAGTCCTCCATTAATGTTCAAGGACATGTAATTATTTTTTTAACAAAGAAAGATGTGCTTGCCTAGAATATGAGTCATATTCAAAAGAGTGAAAACACTAAGCATATAATAGTTTTCTCCTGGAGGCTTCTTATGTAAAATAAAATACATCCCTCTGTGATATATAGCAAATTTTGATATTTAAAAATGCTTTACAACGCATTTCCCTATCATCATTACAAAGATCCAATAAGGCGAGTGAATATTTCAATCCAAGTACCGGCCACCTAAAGAAATGCAGAAAACTCTAACTTCAAAGTTTAGACAATATTTAAAAGTATTTCTGTTGCAATTTTCTATCATCTAAGCCTTTAGATGTTCTCAGGTTTATCTCCAGAGCTTGCACAAAGACATGATTAGCTATTGTCAATGCCTAATAATAGTAGGTCCATCTGTCTTATCTCATCTCAGTGACAATAGAAAACTAAGCTGCAGACTGGGCACAGTGGCTCATGCCTGTAATCCCAACACTTTGGGAGGCCAAGGTGGGTGGATCACAAGGCCAGGAGATCGAGACCATCCTGACTAACATAGTGAAACCCCATCTCTACTAAAAATACAAAAAATTAGCCAGGCGTGGTGGCGGGCACCTGTAGTCTCAGCTACTCCCGAAGCTGAGGCAGGAGAATGGTGTGAACCTGAGAAGCGGAGCTTGCAGTGAGCAGAGATTGCAGCACTGCACTCCAGCCTGGGTGACAGAGCGAGACTCTGTCTCAAAAAAAAAAAGAAAAGAAAAGAAAACTAAGCTGCAACTGCAACCGAATATGCAGCAACATAAATTTGTCCACTGAAGTTAAAAGCCCCTGCTAACTGGAGAGAAAAACAACAACACTACCTCTTTGCCATAGGAAAGCTTAAGTAATGAGGGACATGTGAGCCAGATGACAGAACACAGAGGATTAAAGGACATCTGTGTCTGTGTCAAAAAGAGATATCACTGTGCCAAAGCTATGGCTCTGCTTATAATGTTTGTTATTTGCATATTAAGTGTATTAATGCTTCAAATGCAAAAGCACAATTGCCAATCCTAAACTGAGATTACACTAGTATGGTGTTTGAAAATGGGTCAGAAAATTTAGAGTGGTAACAGGCCTTAGATTTTGAAATTTGCTATTTAGCTTCTGTATTCAGTTCTCCTGCCACCACCTGGAATGAAGTAGACCCTTTGATATCCAAAAGAAGAGAGGGAATACAATTCAACCAGACTTCACTGAAAAATTGTCTACATATGCCTATGAAATTCAGAGACAGATGAAGTTTCTCAAACACTGTCTCAGGCAACCTTGGCAAATAAGAGTAAAGAAAAAGAACACATACCACTTGGAAACCTAAGATGTAACATAAACATCCATCTGCCTAAAGTAGTTTATAGAATGCCTCTGCCAGTGGAATGGTCAAGGTAACCTTGGAGTTTATTCTAGTTCAATAGTTTCTGGCTCTTCAGCAAAACAGAAGATGAGGCAGGGATCAAAATTCAGAATGCTGAGCCAAACATTCCATGAGGCTTACTCTGAAATTTCCCTGGAGAAACATCACCTGTCCATGTCTGAATTGCACTGGAAGCGTGTTATATCTCTTCCTTACTTGTTCATCATGTGAATTTGACATTTCCTTCAAAGTCATGGCAAGATACAGTTTACAATAAGGTGTTATGCATGCACAGCTACCTTATAACAATTAGTCTGAATTAACATATTAAATAGTTCCCTATGTACATGCTTGTATTCATGTTGAACTTGCAATATATATTTCTTGATACTCCAATAATGTGAAATGACTTCCCTGGAACCAATATTTCTATAATGTTCCCAAGTTCCTCTAGTGCCCTCAGGGACATGAGCCATGAGGCTTAGAAGCCAATGCAATGGGGCTATAGCCTGCTGGCCAGCAGCCTGAGACTGTGTACACTGCCAGCTAGCTTACTCCAGGCCAGCTGGCAGAATATGATGCGAGGACAGATGCATCTTATAAATGGACATCTGTGGAAAGACTATACTCCAGACCTTCCAGGCTGGCATGGAATCAAAGGGACCATTCTTCTGCCTTGATTATGGGAAGTACAACCTAACCAACGAGGTGATACCTAATACCTGCTTCACAGTAAAAAGACAGACTATACAGAAGGTGGAGGTATTACATGGACCAAATTACAATCTCTTAACCATATGATTTTAACAAACAAACAAAAAAACCCTCCTATTTGAATAATGATTTTGTTTGGCCATTCATTGGTGTATAAATTCAAAGTAATCATTAACTGCAGAAAATGTGACTTTTATCATTTTATTTCTCCAAAGAGTAAAGTTCTATGTGAGTATTTAAACACATTTTCTATAAGTATGGACATGTATGTATGTTTGTATATATATATATATGAATACAATCATATGAACACATATACACACATATGTGCATGTGTGTACACATAAACATATATACATGCATACATATACACGTGTATGTGTGTACATATATAGAGAGACAATATATATTCCAAAAATTTTATGGAGGAAAAAATACCAGTTTGATTAAGTTTTTAAGTTTTAACCATGCATGGGTAAAAACTTATAATGACATTGTGGGATAGAACTCTCAAAAGTCTTTCTCCATGAAAGATTGATTATATTCCTGTGAGAGATTTATCTTAGTAAATTGTCAGCAACAAGACAACTAGGCTTCATAGTAGAGTTCTGTTTGATGTTTCCACAGAACACCAAATCTTGCAATATAGTTATGTAACACAACACACATGCACACACAAACACACAGAGATATACATCATCCTGTGATAAAATAAGCATAAAATAAAATGGATCAAACAAAAAAAATCTTATCCACTCATTGCAACATTTTACAGAGGTTCTTATAGCATGTGCTTGTGTGTGTGTGTGTGTGTGTGTGTGTGTGTGTGTGTGTGTGTGTGTGTGTTTGGTAGAGTGAATGTTCACAATAATGCTTAAATATGCCATATTTTCCCTAATTTGTCTGATTGAGAATATATAACAGAAAATTTAGCAAATACTGTCCTGATCAATAGAGGATGCAATGAGCCTTATTGTGTGATGTTTCAAAATTAAATATGTCTCTTGCCTCAATCTTATAAAAACTTACATTAAAGTACAGATTATGAGAGAAAGAAGCAGTGAGAGAAGAGCAGGAGAAGATAAAGGACTGTTCCTAGAGCCATGTGATATTGCAGCATAAGCAATAGTACTAACACTGGGCCTATGTTGCTAAGTTTAGCACTTCCTATGAAATACAGCTCCACTTCAGGACAGTGAAGACTCCGGAGAGCATTATGTCCTTAGCAACTAAAAAATTAGTACTGCAGTGGAATGCCTAGTGAAAGCTGGTAGCACCCAACAGCATTGGGTCTTTGTTCACCATACAGTTGGGTACTGAAGAGGGTGCATGTGGACCCAGATGCAGTCATGCCCAGCAGGCCATTTATTGGTCCTCAGCAGAAGTGTTAGTGCATGAAGGAAAGGACAAGCACTGGTAGCTAGCAGTTGCAATGGCACCCAGGAACATAAAATGCCTCATAAGAGGCACCATCACTCTGCAAAAAGTTTGGAAGACATCTCCATAACCAATGAAACGGTCAGTCTTCCTGAGATTGGTGATACCTTGTGGATGTAATGCCATCTAGCTCAGGATCAACCAGGCCACAGGAGATGATGCTGCCCATCAAAAACAGTAGTATCCATGAACAGCAGCAGGAATCCACAGCAGATGTTTCAGGAACAATCAGACATGAGTGCTCAGCAAAGTGGATCTTGTCCAAGTAGATGAATAGTTTCATTTGTGGTAGAATATATGTTGCCTCCTGTGTGTCTGAGAACTACTCTGGGCTATTTGTCAGTGGAATAGAGTCTAACTCAGCAGATAAGTGTATAATTTTATATGTCAAACTACAACAAACTGTTTTTCTCCAGTGAAAAGTTATTGCTTACAGTATAATGTTAATAAGGTACAACATGAAAATTGTGAGTATGAAAAAAGTTCATAAAATATATCATATATGTTAATATAGAAAATGATTAATACAGAAGTCTGAATAACTGAAAAATTACATAGAGAAAGTTGATAATATAATTGTCTGAAAATTATAATTTATTATGCATATAGGGAAAAAAATCCCTCAGATAAGTAATATTTGACAATAGCATAGTATATTAAAACACTCTTATTTTAAAATTTGTGCAGGTTTTCTCTACTGTTTATCTGCACCAAAATATATTTGGAACAGAAGAACAGGAATGTATTCATGGATTTAAGAAACACTTCAAACATTAATTTAGGACTGACTGCATCTGAAGCTACTACCTGCTTTTCCCTGGGGAGAAAAAGTTTAACAATACATAGTCCATGTATGCCAGAATCTCAAAGAATAGCAGAAATGTCAAGCAGGGAGAAGAAGAAAGAAGCATAAACAAGCCATGATCATGCATTTTGATAGGTTCCATGGTAGATATATGTAGAGATTACTCTCAGAGGGAGGAAAACTAATCTTTCCAAGGGTACTAGGGAGAACATCAGAGAAGGGCGATGTTAATGCTGAGTCCTGAAGGGTAATTAGAAATCTTCCCAGCAGAGAACATGAATGTGAAGTAAGCCAAGCAGTGGGAACATTGCATACAGGCACACTTTGTTGAAGGGCACAAGACATTCAGGGAATTCTAATGGATTTTGGCTATATTCAAAAGATACAGAGGGAGGAGGAAGTGCTATTTCTCATTACTATAGTAAATGAGAAATGGTGTATAGTTAAAATTATCTTCATATTTAAGTAGAAAAGTGGTTAAGGGATTATTCTAAAATATCAGGTAAGAAACTATGAAGGTCTGAAACAAGGTAGTGGGCATGTGTGAAGAAGGCAGTTTCTAGGTAAATGGATGAAGCAGACTATGTAGATGACATTAATGATTGGTTGACAGTTTAGAGACAATGAAGAGGGAACTATGAAGATCCTCATATTTTAGCTGAGTGCCTAGAATAACTTTCTTAACAAAGAGCAAATTCCAGAAAAGAATGCATTTGAAATAAAAATATGAGTTCATTTTTGGACAAAGTTTGATGTTTCTTGATTCAATGCCCTTGGTTGCACTAAGAATATGTGCAAATCATAAATAGACAACAGTAATTCAAAAGGTTTGTGGACACTAGAAAAATAAGTTTTAAAATCATCTGAAAAGATAGATAGATGATTGATAGATATACAAATAGTTAGATAGTCATTGATGACATAGAAAAACAGGGAACAAGTGAAACACAGAAGAGTTTGGCAACAACATTTTTGATTCTCTCCTCCTCTTTTTAATCCTGCCTCTTTCCAAGCTGTGTTTGGATAACCCTGCTCTCTTCTTCATGGCCATCTACTTGCCAATGTAGTAATGAATGTAGGAATTAGCACCTGGTATATTTCTAATGAATTATAATGGAAGAGAATCTGTGTGTGTTTGGACGGGAGTGGGGAGCTGGATTTTTTCTGTATGTGTTATTAGTATTATGTAAGGGGGCAGAGATTAATGTCCCATAAGTCATGCATTTATCAAGAAAATATTATAATGTTTATGCTTTATTCTTCATGCCATACATGGGATCAGTGGTTGTTATAAAAAGTGAATGAATATATTATCTTCTCTATCCTAATAACTCAAAATCCAGTAAGAGAAAAAAATGTATGTTCAAATAATTGTGATACTATAAAAATCAATGAGAAAATAAAGGATAAGGGGAGTTACCTATTGGGTATTTTACAAATAATATCTCATTTAATTTTAATTTATATTTTATACAGGTAGAAATCAAAACTTGCCAATGTGGGTAATTTTCCCTAATTGAATCAACTATTAAATTGAAATCTTGGAATTAAATTATAGCATTCTCTCTTGTCAAAAGTAAATAATTTAATTGATTCAAAAAATAACTTAAAGACTTTATTCAGCTGATGTACCTGAGGGACACCTGAATACCAGGTGTTCTCCTGGTAAAAACAGTATTGGACTTTAATGAAGAGAGGAAGAGATAGTGTTCTAGTGATATGATTCAGTTAACAGTTTTCATCTTTACCTGCTGGAAAAATGTTTTGATAATGGATGTTAATTCAGTTTTCCATGATTCTTGGTTGGTGTCACTGGCATGTTCTCAATCTGATAATTTATAGCACAGTCTTTTTGATACCTTTTTTCCTTCTTTTTTTAATGATGGGAGATAGAGCAAGGGTTGTGGTTTATCATAGCTTAGAGACAGCAAGGAGATGCTGAAAAAGAAACAGGCAGGGGACAGACACGAGAAACAGGAAAAGGAAGCAAACGTTGAAGCCAAGAGAAACTGGAAACCTTTTGTTATGTTTGTTTTAATACTTTTGCAGTTTGATACCCAAATCTCTTTTCTATGACACTTCTCTCCCACAGTGTTCATACACTGGCATGTAGAATTTGCAGTGTCAATAGAGAAATAGCACCAAATAACTGCTTGAGAAAGAGGGGGCAAGCTTTATAGATGAGATGTCACGAGGTATAATGCTATGGAGATAAGCAGTCGTTCATCAGTTAGACAAAGAGGAAGCCTGGAAACAAAGAGCATGGTATCTTGGGAAAAGAGTCAGAATCACAGGCAAAAAGGACATAGGGTTGAATGACAGAAAATGAGCGGAAAATATTGCTTGAAATCATGAAAATAGAACATTACTGAAATAGAAATTTAAAATGGTTGGGAAGTAATAGTTTTATGATCATAATTAGATTTAGCATGGGACTTAAAATCCATTGCCCTAGGCAGGTAACAAAGTTTCAACGAATGTTTAAAAGGGATCTATTCCAAGAGTAATCTGAAACAAGGGGCAAAGTTGAGCTGGAGATATAAGAAGGAATAGAAATAGCAGATGGAGAAAGATTCAATGAGAAGTTTATTAATTTAAATTCTGCCAGCGGTTAAAAGTGTTACTGAAGTGAACCTCAGACCGTTTGCCTGGCACAGCAAAGCTAAACACTAACATTGGCGTTTGTGGTAAGAGAAAGAAGGCTTTATTGCAGGGCACCGAGCAAGGAGAATCAGACAGCTACTACTAGAACTATACTACCTGATGGGTTGCAAGCAAAGGTTTTTAAAGGCAGGGCTACGTTGCAGGCAAGCTGAAGTTACAGGCAAAATTGTAAATCAATACATGAAGGTTGTAAGTTGATTTGACCTAAAAAGGTGAAATATCTTGACGGGGGCTTACAGCTGATATATGGATTCAGAGATTCATTGATTTGCAACTGGCTAACAAAACAAAGGTTTGTTTAAAAACTTGGGATTAGCAGAAAGGAATGTAAAGGTTTGTTCTGTGGACATGAATCTCTTCAGCTCCTCGTGAAGAAATTTAGAATAAAAATGGTCATCAGAATTTAGTCCACATTTTCCCATTATCTGAGGTCTATGTGACAATGGTTGGTATCTTCCATCCGGATGAGGGTCTTGGTTTCTGCAATACAACTCAAAGAGGTATGTCAAGATGTTATCATTAATTTACATAGGGAAAGTAAAACACCCTGTGGCTCTGGCTTGTTTGGGTAGCTATTGTTTAAGTCACAATTACTATCTTTCTCAGGGGTTCATTTATTTACATCCTTAATTTCTGGTTGCAGGCCTAACTAGGTGCCTGGAGTCTCCCTTGTAGGGACTAAAAAATTTTCCTGTATCTCCATGCTGATGTGGGGGAGCTCAGGTGGTCTGTAAGAGGGGTCCCTGTTTCATCTCAAGATGTTCTTCATGTATATATGGCAGACTGTGTGTGTGTGTATGTGTATGTATATGTGTGTGTGTATATCTAGTGTTATCCATACACACACACACACACACACACACAGTGTATGAGAGAGACAGAGAGAGAGAGAGAGGTATTATTTTCCTTTACAATTATTATTATTATTATTATTTGAGATGGAGTTTTTGCTCTGTTTCCCAGAATGGAGTGTAATGGCTCAGTCTCCACTCACTGCCACCTCCTCCTCCTGGGTTCAAGCAATTCTCCTGCCTCAGCCTCCCAAGTACCTGGAATTACAGGCACCCACCACCACACCTGGCTAATGTTTGCATTTTTTATCACAGATGAGGTTTCACCATGTTGGCCAGGCTAGTCTCAAACTCTTGACTTCAGGTGATCTACCCGCCTTGGCCTCCCAAAATGCTAAGATCACAAGCTTGAGCCACCGTGCCCGGCTTTCTTTACAATTATTGACACATTTTTCCATGACTCCATTTATTCCTTATTATTACTTGCATTTTCAGTATTCTTTCCTTTCCAGAGGTGCTGAGGAGAAAGAAAGAACCTAGGTTCAATTAATTTAAAAAGACATACATTGAATATGTACTTTGTCTCAGGCACAGAACTAGACACTGAGAAAAAAGGGACAGGCTGGACATGGTATAGTGCTTTCCTTCACAGAGTTTATATTTTACTTAACTCAGGATTTTATAGTTTAATGTGAAATATGTCAGGAAATTCAGTACAGAAGTGCTATTGAAGGTAAAAAAGACACCTACTATTAGTTGCATCACGTTTCCTTGAGGTTATCATAGGCAATGTTTGGATAACCCTGGATAAAACACTGACAGGTTTTATTGGCAGAACTTGACCAGTTGGTATGACATATTTGGTTAACCTAGCAAAAATATGTGATCTTGTAGATAAAACATCTCCTTCATCTCATTTGATTTCCATATATCCAAGATTTAATGTAATGATAATTTTATTATTTCCCAGTATTTTGTTAGCTGCTATAATTGGGAATATTACATCTTTTGGAGGGATTATTAATAACTTAATGTTTTAAGCCTCCTTAGCTCCAGCTTTTGTTCCTGCTACTGCCTTCTTGTTTCTTAAGCTCCGCATGCATGCAGGTGACTTTGAGTTATACATAAAATTGAGGTTCCAATTTTGCTTTTGCATATAATTCTTCTATTGCTATTTAGATGCTAAATAAATGTTATTCTATTAGATGCTGTTCTAACGCTATTTAGCCATTCAACTTTCACTGTGACAAGTTGCATGGGTTCATTACTTTCCTTCACTTCTCATATTAGATGTATCTGTTCTATGATTGTAATCTATCAGTGTTCAATCTAATAATTCCACCTGCTCAAATGATTGAGTTGATCATTTGGTCAAGAAAGTATTAAGTATACCAGGTGCGACTGTGAAAACTAAAGAAATGATGAGCAATTCCGGCCCATATGGCAGACTGCATTGACAAAAATAACAAAGCAGACTTTTTAACAGCAACTCACATGTCTAGAAATTGGAATAATATCTTATAAAAGTTTATGTAATAACAAACAAATGGAAAAAAGTTATTTAAATTTTGTGTGTTATATTTAATCCATTTATATGAACACTAGTTGAATGAAGTCAACATTTATTAATTTTGAGTAATCGATATTCTGTAATTCATTAAATTATTTTCTGCAGTTTTCTAAATTAAAAAAAGTTAACAAAACTTGATACTTTTTCTGTGATCAAAGAAAGTTAAATTTGTATATATTTATATTATTATATTTAATTTTAAATCTTATATATATGTTTTAAATACTTTTAGTTAAAATTGTAACATTGTTTTTTGATAATAACAATACAACCTGAGGGACCAGTAAAAGCCAGAGCTATATCAATGGCTACCTACTAACCTCACAATCCCTGAAGTGCGGACATAGATATGTTCTCCTAGAAGTAAAATTTACTTGTGTGATCAGATACAAATGTGTCTTTAAGAAAAAGTAGTCTTAAAAGGAGAAATTTTTCTTGTTCTTGTACTTCTTTGCTACAAATGCTGGATATGTTAGTAAGGAAAATAAAAGGGACCTTAAAAAATTCGGATAAAAAATAAAAAATGCTTGTTATAAATATGTGACCATAAAATTTATTATGTAAAGCAGAAAACATTTGGAAGCAGGGTATTTTCCTGACCCTTCAAGTGACTTGAGACACGGGTACCTCATTTACTCAGCCTGCCATTCTCAACTCCTTGCAGGAGGCAGCACTGAAGCAAAAGAGTGCAAGAACTGGAGTGAATGAGCTCTGGAACGGGCTGGCCACTTTAGCACCAGCGGGATCAAACTCCACTCACTCGGACCCACTTCATTTCACCCTATGCTAGAGGCAGAACACAGGTAAGTGGGTGCAGAAACTGGCCAGATGCTTTAGCACCAGCTGGAGTGAACTCTGTGCATGCCCTGTGGCGGCATCGAGGTGGGGGTGCCTGCAACTGCTGAAGCCCCAGAGGGCATGTTACAGTGCTCTTTTAGTGCTGCCAACTGTAGATGGCTTAAGTGTTAACAGCTCAGTTGGCCTCTTGGCTTTTTGCATGAGGTGGTCAGAGAGTGCAAAGGGCCAGTCTCTGTCAGAGAGTGCAAAGGGCCAGTGTGACAGCCTTTTGTATCCACACTCATGGCTCCTGAACTCTTAGCCAGCATCCAGGAAAAAAGAGATCACACAAAAGAACTGAAGAATAGTAAATGTGGGGGATTTTATTGATGATGAAAGACTTGGAACCAACCCAAATGTCGATCAATCACAGACTGGATTAAGAAAATGTGGCACATATACACCATGGAATACTATGCAGCCATAAAAACAGATGAGTTCATGTCCTTTGTAGGGACATGGATGCAGTTAGAAACCATCATTCTCAGCAAACTATCACAAGAACAGAAAACCAAACACTGCATGTTCTCACTCATAGGTGGGAATTGAACAATGAGATCACTTGGACATAGCAAGGGGAACATCACACCCTGGGGCCTGTCATGGGGTGGGGGAGGGGGAAGGGATAGCATTAGGAGATATACCTAATGTAAATGATAAGTTAATGGGTGCAGCACACCAACATGGCACATGTATACATATGTAACAAACCTGCATGTTGTGCACATGTACCCTAGAACTTAAAGTGTAATAAAAAAGAAAGAAGGAAAGAAAGAAAAGAAAAGAGAGAGAGAGAGAAAGAGAAAAAAGAAAAGAAAAGAAAGAAAGAAAAAGAAAGAAAGAAAGAAAGAAAGAAAGAAAG
>NW_016805390.1:1545223-1559064 GCF_001698545.2 Rhinopithecus bieti
ATGGCACATTAAGAAGTCAGGAAACAACAGGTGTTGGAGAGGATGTGGAGAAATAGGAACACTTTTACACTGTTGGTGGGATTGTAAACTAGTTCAACCATTATGGAAAACAGTATGGCAATTCCTCAAGGATCTAGAACTAGTTCTCTCCCTTTATACATGTGTATATGTATATTTATGTGTGTGTGTGTGTATAATATATGTATATATCTTTTGAAGAAACAGGAGGCTTGCCATAAATTATAATTTAAATTAGCAAAAAAAATTCAGATATATTCCATGTCTTTTCTTCACTATATTACAAGGCCAAATTAAAAACATGCTCAAACCAATGCCAAAATGGAAAGCAAAACAAAATTATTAGTTCATTGTAATCCAATTTATTTTTTTGAGTTTTATTTCATATTCACCACTGATCAGATTTGTTAGACCTCATGACATCATGCACACTCAGAATGCAAAATCCCTACTCTCCCAGTAGCATTAAATATCCTTCATAAGGAAATATTAGGTACCTAAGTATATTCATTAGTATGTTGAAGTAAAAAAATTATAAGTCAAGTTAAATGAAAAAACAGCCCTTAACAGTCTACTACAGGATACACGGAGCTTATTTACAGAATATAATATGGAGGAAATTAATGCCCAAACCATGGCTATTTCATTTAAGTATAAGACAATGATACATAGATTATCTTTAAGTAAGCCAACATGCAATGTAAAGTTAAAAATTCAATATGTAATTAGCCATGGAAATGACTGCAAATCTTGAAAATATAAAACAAGAGTATTGTGGCCCAGAAAATGGTTTTAAAAACACGGTTTATTTATTCTGGCTGAGTTGTTCTTATCTTCAATTTCCCTGAAATTTCCACTCAAAATTGTTCTAAACTCTATTTTAAAATCAGATTTCCTGATTTCTGTCATATACTCACATATCATCTACACAGTCATGTGTCATTTAATGTTGGAGATGGTTCTGAAAAATGCACTGTTAGGTGATTTTGTTATTTTGTGGACACCATAGAGTGTACTTACACAAACCTAGATGGTATAACATACTACGAATCTAGGTTATATGGTAGAGACTATTGTTCCTGGATTACAACTTTGTACAGCATATTACTGTACTGAGTATTGCAGGCAGTTGTAACACAATGAAAATGATTTGTGTATCTAAACATATGTAACACAGAAAAGGTACAGTAGAAATACAGCATTATAATCTAATAGAACCATCATGGAATATGTGGTACATGTTGACTAAAATGTTGTTAGTTATATGTTGTATGACTTTTTATGAGACATTTTGTCTTAAATATTTTCTATATATTTATTTTTATTCTTAAAAAATTACTTCAAACTTGCTCATCTTGTTCTATTATTTTCTGTTAGCCTTTTCCCGCTACATTTCTGAATAAGTAAAATGCTAATTTTCTCTCGCTTTACAATTTGACGTTTTGTTGTTGCAGTCAGCATTGCATCTACAGTCTGTGACAACTAAGATATTCTCTTATTCTGAAAGCCAATCACATTAATATTCTTATTTCATTGCTCAGTGCATCCTAAGGACAAACATGCCATAAAACAGTACATATAAATCAAATTTAAGTGTACTACAGAGGTAATGGGGATTGTAAAAATGTCATGCTTTGCCAGTGGTTGACTGGAGAATGACCCATTATCATAGTAAAGTGATAAAATCTATGTTAAAGCACATAAACTTTGTAACATTTCTGCTTCTGGTAATCCATTATTACATTTACATCAAAGTTAAGGCATCAGATTGAGTCTCAATAATTTAAGAAAATTAAATTTTTCGGTGAATTGAGAGATTTATAAGTATTTATTTTCTTCCGCATAAGATTTAGATTTAAGAAAGCAAAATTAATTATAATTTGTTAATATATAATATATTTGGAAGGACATGTTTATGATAAAACGTTTCCACAATTTGTAAATTGCTGTGTAAAGTAACAGGAACTGAAAGGCAGTGTCTGAAACTGTCCATAGAAGAGTTACCTTTATACAACATGATGACATCTAGATTGAACTACTTTCACTTTAGAACAAAATGTGGTTGGCCATGCAACATATCGACATATGGCTCCTCCATGATATAACATTAACTTCTGTTTAAAATGGAGGCAAATAAAAAACAAAAGGCCTATTAAATGTAACCAGATGAAAATCTTTTCTGAACTTAAAAATGCTACTTTAAAAAAATTAATGGAGTAAAACAGGTGTTACCAGAAGTAGAAACCTTAGTAACAAACTTCTCTTGTTAATAGGACAGAGCTTTATAGGGACCCTAAAAAAATAACAAAATAAACAATTGAAAAACAAAACCAGTAAAACAACTTTTCCAGCCTCAAGTAATTTTATCCAATAATGGGAAATTGCTTTATTCATTATCCTTCAATTAGTTCTATCCTTTGGTAACCAAATTACAGCAATTACATTGCTGACCTCACCACCTTCAAGTAAAGAACAAAAATGTTGAGAGCATCTAATTGAGTGGGTTACACACACCATATTATGAAACAACAGGGAATTACAGAATGTGTACCCAGAAATAGGGAAAATACTAGTTTTCTTTCCCAAATATCTAATTACCTACAAATTATAGTTTATTGCTAAATAAACAAAATAAGGGAGACACTTATTTAATAAAACTTTGATATTATGCTCTAACTACAAAGTGAGAACAGTGTTTGAAAAAAAAAAATTACCCATGATCTTACACAAATATAACCTTTAAGCTGAATAGTTGAAGTAAATGATACATTAACTGTACACAAAACTTTGAAATATAGAAAACTCCTGTTTACTTTTTTTCTAAAGGAGTGTGCATTAATATAATGTACTATTTTTAGCAATTACTAAAATTGGAACATATTACTCTTTTTTGGATGAATATTGAAAATGTGTTTTACATTTCTATTCATTTATTTACCAGAGGTTTAGGTTCGAGGTTAGAGGCAAGTTAGATTTTCCCTTCCCTTCCCTTCTCTCCCCACCTCCCCTCCCTTCCCCTCCCTTCCTCTTCCTTCCCTTCCCTTTCCTTTCCTTATTGAATGGTTTTGACCAAAACACTGATAATGATATGAACAATGAAATTCAGGAAAGGGTGGTCTAAGATGGAGAAGAGGAACTTGTTGGGAACTGGAGCAAAGGTGACTCTTGTCATGTTTAAGCAAAAAGATTGGCACCATTTTGCCCCTGCCCTAGAGATTTGCAGAACTTTGAACTTGATAGGGATGATTCAGTGTACCTGGCAGAAGAAATTTCTAAGCAGCAAAGAGTTCAAGTGCTGACTTGGGTGCTGTTACAGGCATTCAGTTTTATAAGGGAGGCAGAGCATAAAAGTTCAGAAAATTTGCAGCCTGACAATTTGATAGAGGAGAAAATTCTATGATCTGAGGAAAAATTCAAGACAGTTGCAGGAATTTGCATAAGTAACCAGGAGCCAAATGTTAATCCGAAGACAATGGGATGTCAGAGACATTTGTGGTAGCCCCTCCCATCACAAGCCTGAAGGCCTAGGAGGAAAAAATGGTTTCATCTGCTGGGCCCAGGGTCCCCATGCTGTGTGCAGCCTAGGAACTTCATCCCCTGCATCCCAGTTGCTCCATTTGTGTCTGAAAGGGATCAGTGTAGAGCCTGGGCCATGGCTTTAGAGGGTGCAAGCCCTAAGAAGTGGCAGCTTCTTTGTGGTGTTGAACCTGCAAGTGCACAGAAGTCAAGAATTGGTGTTTTGGGACCTCCACCTAGATTTTAGAGGATGTATGGAAAAGATTCCCAGACGTAAGTTTGCTGCAGGGGCAGGGTCCTCATGGAGAACCTCTGCTAGGCCAGTGCAGAAGGGAAATGTGGGGTCAGAGTACCCTCACAGAGTCACTACTGGGGCAACACTTAGTGGAGCTTTGAGAAGAGGGCCACCATTCTACAGACCCTAGAATGGTAGATCCACTGATAGCTTGCACTGTGAGCCTGGAAAAGCCACAGACACTCAATGCCAGCCCTTGAAAGCAACTGGGAGTAAGGCCATACCCTGCAAAGTCACAGAGGGGGAGCTGCCCAAGGCCAAGAGAACACACCTCTTGCATCAGCTTGACCTTGATGTGAGACATGGGTCACAAAAGATCATTTTGGAGCTTTAAGATTTGACTTCCCCACTGGATTTTGGACTTGCATTTAGCCCCTTTATTTTGGCCAGTTTCTCCTATTTATCCAGTGTCTTTACCCCCATTGTATCTAAGAAGTAACTAACTTGCTATCGATTTTACAGGCTCATAGGTGAAAGAAACTTGCCTGTCTCAGATGAGACTTTGGACTGTGGACTTTTGAGTTAACGCTGAAATGACTTAAGACTTTGGGGGAACTGTTGGGAAGGCATGATTCGTTTTGACATGTGAGGACATGAGATTTGTGAGGAGCCAGGTGAGGAATGATATGGTTTGGTTCTGTCCCTGCCCAAATCTTATCTTGAAATCTTGAAATTCATTTTGAAATATGAGGACATGAGATTTGTGAGGGGCCAGGTGTGGAACGATATGATTTGATTCTGTCCCTCCCCAAATCTCATCTTGAAATCCCACGTGTTGTGAGAGGGACCCAATGGGAGATAACTGAATCAGAGGGGTGGGTCTTTCCCGTGCTGTTTTTATGATACTAAATAAGTCTCATGAAATCTGATGGTTTTAAAAACAGGAGTTTCTCTTCACAACCTCTCTCTTTGCCTGCTGCCATCCATGTTAGATGTGACTTGCTCCTGCTAGCCTTCTGCCATGATTGTGAGGCCTTTCCAGCCATGTGGAGTTGAAGTCCATTAAACTTCTTTTTCTTCCCAGTCTTGGGTGTGTCTTTATCAGCAGTGTGAAAACAAAATAATATAACTCTTATCCTCTTATAATCACAATTTTGCACCTACATTTTTGAGTTCAATTTTTGTTTCTTAGTTTCCACTTACGAGTGAGAATATACAATATTTATCTTTCCATGCCTGGCTTATTTTACTTAAGCTCATGTCCTCTAGGCTTATTTGTGTTGCCACAGATGACGGAATTTTATTGTGTGTGTGTTTGTGGGTGTGGCTAAATAATATACCATTGTGTACCTATATCATGTTTTCATTATATCTGAATCTTTTGATGGACATTTTGGTTGATTTCATATCTTGGGTATTTTGACTTGAGCTTTCCTATCCTTCACAAATGTATACAGTAGCAGAATTGCTGGATCATATAGTAATCCTATTTTATAATTAATTGAAAAATCTACATTATGTTTTCCATAATGACTATACTAATTACTTTTCCACCGACAGTGCATAAGAGTTCCCTTTTCTCTGCATTCGCAACATTTTTTATATTTTCTCTTTTTGATGTGAGCCATTCTAGTGAGAGTGAAATATCTCATTGTTGTTTTAATTTACATTTTCCTGATGATGAGTGATGTTGAATACTTTTTCATGTATGTGTGATCTATTTATAGGTCTTTCTTCAGAGAAATATCTATTTAGATTCTATGCCAATTTTTAATCAGGTTTTTTTTTCCCTTTGCTGTTTCAGTTATTTGTACATTCTGGATATTAGTTCCTTGTCAGATGAATAGTTTGCAAATATTTTCTCCCATTTTGCATGCTGTCACCTCACTCTTTTTATTGTTTGCTTTATAGAAGGTTTTTACATATATTCCCACTTGCCATTTTGTTTTGGTAGATTGTGTTTTGAAGGCTTACTCGTGAAATCTGCCTAGACCAATGTCCTGAAGCATTTCCCTTATGTTTTCTTCCAGTAATTTTATACAGCTTCAGATTTTACATTTAAGTCTTAAATCCATTTTGAATTTACTTTTGCATATGGTGAAATATAAGGGTCTAATTTCATTTTTCTGCATATAAATAACCAGTTTAGTTAGAGTCATTTATTGAAGATGGTGTTCTCTCCCCAATGTGTTTTCTTGGTATCTTTTTCAAAAATCAGTTGGCTGTAGATAAGTGCATTTATTTCTGTATTCTCTATTCCATTGGTCTTTGGGTCTGTTTTTATATCACTACTATGCTGCCTTCGTTACTATGGCTTTGGAATATATTTTGAAGTCAGGTAAAGTGATGCTCCAGCTTTGTTCTTTTTGCTTAGCATTGCTTTGGATATCTGAGGTCTTTTGTGGTTCATACAAATGTTAAGACTGCCGTTTCTATTTCTATTTAAAATGTTATTGGCATTTTGCTAGAGATGACATTGATTCTGTAAATTGAGTTGGATGGTGCAGTCATTTTAGCAATTTTAATGACCCAAGTTCATGACCATGGGATGTCTTGCCATTTGTTTATTCAACTTCATTCATTGGTGTTTCTAAATTTTTGTTGTAGAAGTCTTTCACATCCTTGGTTAAATGTATATTTAATTTGGTTTTTCAATTTCATAAATGGCATTGTTTTCTTCATTTCTTTTCAGTTAGTTTGTTATTAACGGTGATTTTGTACTTTAGAAGTTACTGAATTCATGTATCAGTTATGAAACTTTTGGTAGAGTATTTAGGTTTTAAATATATGTAAGATCATGTCATCTTGAAAGAGGGCAAGTTAACTTCCTTTTACTCTGATATGGAGCCTCCCACCCCAGTCTCCTTTTTTTGACTCTTGCCTAATTGCTCTGACTAGGACTTTGAGTACTAGGCTGAATAAAATGGGTGGAAATGGACATTTTTTTTTTTCTTATCTGACCTTTTAGAGGAAAATCTGGCTTTTCTTCAGTCAGCATAATGTTAGCTGTAGTTTAATCAGATATGAACTTCAGTAAGTTGAGGGATGTTGTTTCTATACCCAATTTGTTAGGAGTTACCATAAATAAATGTTGAATTTTATCATTTTTTTCCTGAATCTATTGTGATGATCATATTTTTTTTTCATTCTATGGATGTGATTAATTGCATTTATTAATTTGACCCTTTCTTTCAATCCTGGAACAAATGCTACTTGATTATGGTGCATTATCTTTTGATGTGTTGTCATATTTGGTTTGCTTGTTTTTTTTTTTTTTTTTTTTTTTTTTTTTTTTTTTACCACTTTTGCATCTATATTTATTGAAGATATTGGTCTGCAGTGTTCTTTCATTATGTCCTTCACAGGTTTTGATATCAGAATAATGCTGGCTTGTAGAATGAGTTAAAAAGTATTTCCTCTTTTTAAAATTTTTGGAATAGTTTGAGAAGAATTTGTGTTAGTTCTTCTTTGTAAACTTTGTAGAATTCAGTAGTAAGGCCATCCAGTTCTGGGCTTTTCTTTTTTGATAGACATTATTACTGATTGAATCTCCTTGTGATTGATCTGTTCTGAGTTTCTAATTTTTCCAGGTTCAATCTTGGTAGGTTATATGTGTCCAAGTATTTATCCATTTCCTCTAGATTTTCTAACTTGTTGGCATGTAGTTGTTCATAGTAGGCATAGTTGTTCATAGCAGATTCCTGTATTTCTGTGGTGTCAGTTGTACTGTCTCCTTTTTTATTGTTTATTTTATTTCTTTGGGTATTTTGTTTTTTTTTTTGTTTTTTTTTTTTTTTTTTTTTTTTTTTTAGTTTAGCTAAAGGTTTGTCGATTTTGTTTATCTTTAAAAAAAAACTTTATTTTGTTGATCTTTTATTTTTAAGTCTATTTCATTTAGTTCTGCTTTAATTATTCCTTTTTTTCTACTAATTTTGGTTTAGTTTGTTTTCTTTTCTAGTTTTTTTTAGGCACATCATTAGATTGCTTATTTGGAATCTTTGGACTTTTTAACATTTGGATTTTAATAACTTTCCTGTTAGTACTGCTTTTGATGTATCTCATAGATTAAGGTATATTGTGTTTCCATTATATTTAGTTCTTAATTACTTCATAGATCCAATGGTTGTTAAGAAGCATATTATTTAATGGCCAGGTATTTATACAATTTTCAGAGTTCATCTTATTAATTTTTAGTTTTATTTTATTACGGTCTGACAATATGTTTGAAATAATTTTTATTCTTTTATATTTGGTGAGCTCTGTTTTGTGGCCCGATCTATAGTCTATGCTGAAGAATGTTTCATGTGCTGATAAGAACGTACATTCCTGAAACTGTTGAATAAATCTTATTTAAATGTCTGTTATGTCCATTTGGTCTACAGTGCAGTATAAGTCTGATATTTCTTTGATTTTCTGTCTGGGTGCACTGTTCTGTGATAAAAGTGGGGTGTTAAAACCCCAAACTATACTTTTTCTGCCCTCTATTCCTTTTTTTAGCTCTAATAATATTTCTATTATATATCAGAGTACTCTGGTCTTGGGTGCATATATATTTACAATTCCTATAACCTCCTGATAATTTGATTTCCTTATCTTTATATAATGACCTCCTTTATCTCTTTTTATGTTTTTCACTTAAAGTCTTTTTTCCCATCCCTTCCCTATCAATCCAAGTGTGTCCTTACAGGTGAAGTGTGCTCCTTATAGGCAATATGTAGTTGGGTTTTGCTTCTTTATTTTTTTTTTCAGTAAGTGTATATCTTTTTAACTATGAAATTTAAACAATGTACATTCAAAGTTGTCATTGATAGGTGATTGTTTTGTGTATCCATGTTTCTTACTTCCTCTTTTACTGTTTAATTTTGCAATACAGTGGTTTTCTCTGTTAATAATTTTTTATTTATTTATGTTTCTCATTGCGTATATGGTTTACCCAACATTTTGCTACTTTGGTGTGTTTTCATGATGGTAGATATTGTCCTTTCACTTCCAGATGTAGAATGTCCTTTAGCCTTCCTTGTAGGGCTTGTCTAGTGGTGACGAATGGCCTCAGGTTTTGCTTGTGTGTAAAATATGTTATTTGGTTTCCATTTCTGAATGATAGCTCTGCTGGATATAACATTCATGGCTAGATTCTTTTTTCCCACAGCACTTTGAATATATTATCTTTTAGCCCATAAGAGGTTTGAAAAATATCTTCTGTTAGTCTTTTGAGAAATAGCTTTTATATGACTTGGTGCTTGTTCTCTTGCTATTCTTAGAATTCTGTATTTGTCTTTGGCCTTTGACAGTTTAACCATAAGGTGCCTAAAAGAGGTCTTTGAGTTGAATGTATTTGTTTTATTTGAGTTCCCTATATTTTGAAGTCTATGTCTCTTCCAATACTGGTGAAAATTTCAGCTATTTTTTTTATTAAATAGGTTTTCTATGCCTTGTCTCATTTTTTCTACTTCTGTATATTCCAAAATTCCAATATTTTTTCCCTTGATGAATCTCATATTTCACATAAGCTTTCTTCATTCTTTTTATTTCCTTGTCTATTTTTTTCAAAAGGCCTGTCTTCAATTTTAGAAATTATTTATTCTGCCTGATTTAATCTATTATTGATGCTCTCTATTATATTTTTAAATTTTAATCTGTTGAATCACTCAGATCCAGGTTTTCTATTGGGTTCTTTTTAAAATAATATCTATCTCTTCATTGAATTTCGCATTTACATCATACATCATTTTTCTGATTTCTTCGTATTGTGTATCTGTGTCCTCTTGTATCTCTGAGTATTCTTAAAAGCATTATTTTGAGTTCTATTTTTGGTATTTCATAGACTTTCTTTTTTGTGGGGGGAAGGTCTGTTACTAGAGAATTATTACATTATTTTTGAAGTGTTCAGTTTCCTTGCTTTTTAATGTTTCTTTTGTTCTTACATCGATGTCTGCACATCTGATATAACAGTCATATCTTCCAATATTACGTAATAGCTTTAATAGGGAAAGACTTTCTATCCTATAGATAAACCTAGTTTCAACTTAATAGGGACTTTGGAGAAGGTCCTGGGTGGGTACCATAGTGTAGTCTTTATATTATTTTTTTTTAAGCTGTAATCAATATCAATGATATCTGTAAGTTCCTCAGTGGCTTAAGCTGTAGCTGTTTGTGGAGGCTGTGGTATTTTCTGGGAATTTGGGCTTGAGCAAGTCAGTCTTCAGGCCTATGGGTGGTGGCAGGCTGGGGCAACAGCTATATGGCAGCAGGCCCTGGGAAGACCAGTCTTTGGGTCCCTGAGCAGCTCGCATGAGAATTAATGGTGGTGGCAGTGAGTTCTGAATGAGCTGATCCTTGGGCCCATAAGTGGCACATCAGGGCCAGAGGGTAGCATGTGTGGGCACCAGTAGTGTTTAACTTTGTTTTTAAATAATTCAGAACTACATTGAAAATAAACATTTTATTGAAAGATAAGCTATTAAATCAGAATTTATACTAAGAATTGGTAAATAATATTATAGTAGATGTATTACTTTTGATGAGCAGATACAAGATACATTTTCTTATTAATTTAAGCTTCCTTATATTTGGAGGCAATTTTCTATGGTTTCTTGCATTTTTGCACATCCTGCAGACTATTTTTAAGGGTTCTAAGTTTTCATTTCTTCAGGTATGACACAAATATATTGTGTGCATAATACCCATGTAGTTCCCTTTGGGTCTTCTCCATGGAATTTAAGAGAAATGATGAACAACAGTGAACATGAAGCTTCCACAGCTTGCTGTGCAATGAATAATACAACCTCTTTCTCTGACCCAGGTGTCTCATGTTTCTTGTCAGCAGTCAAGAAACTGTCAAACTAACATATAAGCTTGAAAATAAGATAAAAATTTATAACCTCCACAATTCTTGAAACTATCCATATACAATTTCCTGGATTACTTAGTGGTTACTAAAGGAGGGTAAATTAGATATTTGTGTTACAATACACACAAAATGGCAACATAATTGTAAAAAAAAAAAAAAAAATGCATATGGTGGTTGTAATTCTTCCGCAATTTGTAATCAATATATAAAGTTTTAAAATTTAGTTAAAATTGGATGGGAATGTTATAGTAAAAATAAATATTCCATTAGCTGAATGGCAAACTGGATCTGCATAGTTATCTGAATTACTTATCAGAGTTAAAATTGTATAGGCTTAAGGTACTGGAAGAACAAGTTACCTGCAGAATTGTTTGATTTAGATAGATATATAAAACAAAATACAAGACATTTGTTTTAGCTATTTTGTTAAAAATTATACATTGTATATGCTAAAGTAAAATATGTTATTAATCGATATAAATATCCCCAGTGTATACGTATTAGAAAATAATTGATAGCTGACCCTTCTTTTCATCCAGTAACTTCCAGTCTATATGTTAATTACAACTAAAAGGCAGTATTGCAAGGAACTCTTACTCATTCTGTATCTATCATTTTCTGTCTTTTTCAGTTTCTTGAATATATTTGACCTCCTCTATGACTTGAAATATGTCCTCCTTCCAATTCATATGTTGAATTCCTAACGCCTTAAGATTACATTATGACTATATTTGGAGAAAATCCTTAAATAGATAAAACGAAGTCAGAATGGTTCCTAAGTCAATATTATTGGAATTCTTAAAAGAAAAAGAGATTAGGACATTGATATGCTTGGGGGAAGGCCATGTGAAGAAGACAGGGGAGAAGATGGCCACTTACAAGCCAAAGAGAGAAGTTTCAGATGAAACAAACATTGCTAACACCTTGATCTCAGACTTCCAGCCTTCGGAATTGTGAAAATAAATTTATGTTGTTTAAGCCACCCAG
Organism: Rhinopithecus bieti; assembly: GCF_001698545.2. NCBI lineage: Eukaryota > Metazoa > Chordata > Mammalia > Primates > Cercopithecidae > Rhinopithecus > Rhinopithecus bieti. The sequence continues at coordinate 1,556,830 of NW_016805390.1, forward strand.
TCTTTACAGCCCCTGCAAACCACTATGCTTTCTTTATTTCTAAACTTTTACATTTGTAGATACTGGAATAATACTACTATCTTTCAACATTTCTAGGCAATTTAAATAAGGCAATATATTCCAAGTGTTTCCTACATTCCTAGCAAGTAATAATGTATATTCAATAAATCTTAGAGTAATTCTCCCTCCTCTAAGAATCTGAACACCATGGTTATAATCAAGGAGAAAATTTCAAAGATGAATAATGTGTGTCCTGCTACCCACGCCTGCTGACAATATAATAAAGGGAAACACAAATGTATGTCTGGATTGAGGTAACTATATAAACTCGTAATTCAAGATAAATTGGAGAGTGATTGTGAATCTAGCATTTCCCTAAACTTTCCACATGACCTTAATCAATTCACGTATTTTATTTTAGCTGCAGCTTTTTCAGTGAAACAATAAGCCCTTGGTTGGGCACGGTGGCTCAGGCTTTTAATCCCAGCACTTTGGGAGGCTGAAGGGCAGATCACCTGAGGTCAGGTGTTTGAGACCAGCCTGGCCAACATGGTGAAACCCTGTCTCTACTAAAAATACAAAAATTAGCTGAGCATGTTGGTGCATGGCTGTAATCCCAGCTACTGGGAAGGCTGAGGCAGGATGATTGCTTGAACCCAGGAGGTGGAGGTTCTAGTGCGCTGAGATTGTGCCACTGCAGTCCAGCCTGGGTGGCAGAGTGAGACTCTGTCTCAAAAAACAAACAAACAAACAAACAAACAAACAAACAATTAGCCCTGTCTTTTTACTTTCCCTCACTCACTCCCAGTACAAAATTAGTACCTAAGTGATATTGATGAATACATCTAAATGTCTTTTACTCTCAACCTTTCTGTCTTATCTTCGAAGTGCATTTGAGGAGACCTCACATCTCGATCATTGCTGTAGACAGTTTACTTTCTTACCTCCAGCTTCTCTTTTCTATCTAATTTTCCTGGAAAGATCAGATTATTGTGAAAACATACGTGTGATATCTTTTTAATCTACTCTAGTCTTTGAACTCATATGTCCTAAGGTGAAAGTGTCAAAAAAATAAGTCATTCTTTCTGGAAAAAGATAGTCGGCTATCACAGATATGCTGTGCCTTTCCTTAAGCTCTCTCCCATGTCTTCTATTCTAACTCATTTAGTTAGCACTTACATTCTATTTAATTTTGGATGGCTGACTTTATCATATTCCCTGCCTTCTGGTTGGTTATTTGTCTAGTATTACTGCTTGCTTCACTTCAATCAGTTCAATCGGCATAATTTCTGATTCTCAAATAACAGATAAGTTTGAAACTGCTTACTGACTTTTGCCTTGTCCCATGAAACTCTTAGAGATACCAGTGTCATTCTACTTTTGCATTCCTCCTTTCTTTAGTAAAGGGAATATTCTCTGTGCCCTCCTGGGAAATTAAGTCAGGTGGTTTCTTCTTTGTTCTCACATGATAAACCCATTCTAACATGTACATCCATTTTCTTGAGCTTTCTGAATTTTCCCTTCCCTACATTGTTAAAGCTGTTTTAATATTTCCAACTACTTTACTGTAGGTTATTATGCTCAAGCTTCAATGATCTATCCAAGTAGCATATTAGAACCAGCTCCATGTGTGCTTGCCATGCTGTCAAGTCATGAGTGGTGGGAGAGGGCTTCTATATTTAAAAAAGTAGTAACCATTGAGCCTTATATTCTGCACATTCTCTTCCTAATGAAAAACTGTCAGATTCTGTGACATAATAACAATATATTATTGGTCTCTATTCCTGTTGCCTTACAGAGAGCACCTAATTCTTACACTATTTTCTGAGCAATGGGGATACTAATACTTGGTCTTGGACCCCAGTTCCTGACAGAGAGGTCTTTTTTTTTTTAATTTTTTTCTCTTTTTTCTTTTTTTTTTTTTATTATACTTTAAGTTCTAGGGTACATGTGCATAACATGCAGGTTTGTTACATATGTATACTTGTGCCATGTTGGTGTGCTGCACCCATCAACTCGTCAGCACCCTCAATTCATCATTTATATCATGTATAACTCCCAATGCAATCCCTACCCCCTCCCCCCTCCCCATGATAGGCCCCGGTGTGTGATGTTCCCCTTCCCGAGTCCAAGTGATCTCATTGTTCAGTTCCCACCTATGAGTGAGAACATGCGGTGTTTGGTTTTCTCTTCTTGTGATAGTTTGCTAAGAATGATGGTTTCCAGCTGCATAGG
>NW_016805390.1:1560658-1631560 GCF_001698545.2 Rhinopithecus bieti
ATACTGAATGGGCAAAAACTGGAAATATTCCCTTTGAAAACTGGCACAAGACAGGGATGCCCTCTCTCACCACTCCTATTCAACATAGTGTTGGAAGTTCTGGCTAGGGCAATCAGGCAAGAGAAAGAAATCAAGGGTATCCAGTTAGTTAAAGAAGAAGTCAAATTGTCCCTGTTTGCAGATGACATGATTGTATATTCAGAGAGGTTTTAATACCTTGGAATTTCCTGGGTGAAATGATCATCTACTGTTAATAATGAGACCATCCTTGGTGGGCTACTGGATGGAGGCTGTTCACCAGAAAGATCGTAGAATTCTTTCCATGAATTAGCTTTTTTTTTTTTTTTTCTAGAACAAAGACTGCATTTGTTTTTCATGTGGGTTTCCTATAGACAATATGTATTTGAGTCTTCCCATTAAAAAATAATTTCTATTTTTATTTCAATAGCTTTGAGAGTACAGGGGGCTTTTGGTTATATAGATAAGAGTTTTATTGGTGATTTCTGAGGTTTTGGTGCTCCTGTCACCCAAGCAGTGTACACTGTACCCAATGTGTACTCTTTTATCCCTCACACCCCTGCCCCTTTTCCCCCAAGCCCCAAAGTCCATTATGTCATTCTATGCCATTGTGTCTTCATAGCTTAGCTCCCACATAAAAGTGAGAACATATGATATTTGATTTGCCCTTCCTGAGTTACTTCACCTAGAATAATGGCCTCCAGCTCCATCAAAATTTCTGCAAAAGGCATTATGTTATTCCTTTTTATGGATGAATAGTATTCCATGGTGTATATATACCACATTTTCTTTATTCACCCGTTGGTTGACAGGCACTTAGGTTGGTTTCCATGTCTTTGCAATTTTGAATTGGGCTGCTATGAACATGTATGTACATGTGTGTCTTTTTCATATAATGACATGTTTTGCTCTGGGTAGACACCCAGTAGTGGGATTGCTGGATAGAATGGTAGTTCTACTTCCAGTTCTTTAAGGAATCTTAATACCATTTTCCATGGTAGTTGTACCAGTTTACATTTCCACCAGCAGCACACATTTATCTATGTAACAAACCTGCACATCTCACACATGTACTCCAGAACTTAAAATAAAATAAAATTAATTTTCTTAAAAAGTGAGCAAAGGACATGAGTAGACAATTCTCAAAAGAAGACATACAAACAGCCAACAAACATATGAAACACTGCTCAACATCACTAATTATCAGGGAAATGCTAGTTGAAACCACAATGAGATACCACCTTATTCCTGCAAGAATGGCCATTAATTTAAAAGTCAAAAATCAGTAGATGTTGGCACAGATGTGGTAAGAAGAGTCTTTCCATTTTAATCAGCCTGTTTCCTTTTTTATTATACTATATAATTTATTTACATTTAATATGTTTATCAATATAGCTACATTCATATCAACCACCTTGCTATGTATTTTTAATTTGTCTCATCTGTGTCTTGCTCTTACATTTTTTTCTTTATGGCCTCACTTTATAACATTTTACCTAGTTTATTATCTTATCAGCTATACTTCTTGGTTTATTTTTTACTGGTTCACAAATCTGCATATTTAACTTTTGCAGTGTGTCCTTCAAATGCCGCTTTTCATACATTCTACTAAATATGAAAGAGTACACTGCCCATTTTTTATTCTTTGATACCTAAAGTAAGATTATCATACGATTAACTTTTAAAGTCCTTAGAAAGTTCATGATACATTTGTATGGCTTTTATCCTAATCAATCCATTAAAATATTAAGGAACAATAACAAATATTTTATATTTATCCACTTAGACTATCTAAAGATTCTGGAAATGTAGTATATCTTCAAAACCTTGGGTACACAAAGATTTCTTAGATGGGTCCCAGGCAGCACTAAATATAAACATAAAATTGTGACAAATTCAAATTCACCACTTAAAAACAATAAACTAGTATGTCACAGTTTGCAAGGAATATTTGCTTTATTTAACCAAGTACTTAAATCTAGAATATTTAATAACTCCTAAAAATCAATAAGAAAAGGACAAACTTGAAAACAGGGAAAGATTTTAACAAGCAGTTTATGATGACATCAAATAATCATTATTAATATAAACAAAACTCAGTATTATTATTCATTTGGAAATACAATTCAAAAATTCAAGAAGTTCTTCTACATATGCTTCATGGTGGTTAATTTTATAAATAACAACAAAAACAAATTCTGGCAAGGATGTGGGACAGAGACCCTACACATTGCTGGTAGTTATTTCATATTTTACAAATAGTGGGAATCATTCTGGCATTTTGTGTTCTTAAAGTTAAGCATATTCCTTTTCTAAGACCCATCAATTTCACATCTTGACAGTTACCTAAGACAAATGAAAATATACCTCTGCAAAAATAATTGACAAGAATATTTATAGAAGCTTTATGCATAACAGCCCTAAACTATAAATAAATCAAACATTAATGTAATAGGTGAATCGATAATGAACTTGTTGTATATTTACATAGTAAAAAAAGGGATAGGGGACCTTACTCTTTTTCCCAATTAACTGAACAATTTCAATTTATCATTTAGGTTTTAACTTAAAGGCTACCATCATCAGGAAGCACTCCATTATATATTAGGATTCAATTGTGTGCCCCTTTCCCTGCATTTTACCTACAGCAGTGACTGTGCAGCCTCCCAGTCCCTAGCAGAATACAATGCATATGTCATGTATTCTAAAAATATTATTAATGTAAAATAAGTGTGTCAATGGTATTTTCCAGTGCTTTATTATATACCATTCTTTACTGTGCAGCGCAGGGAGATATGATGAATAGGCAAAATGAGAAGATTACGTAAAGGACATCTGTGGTCCTACTTTTTGAAAAAAACATAGTCTACACTAAAAGTTTTTATTTTAGGAAAAGTACATTTGAGGAAACTGTTTGGCACAGAGTGAGTGTTCTGTCTTCTTTAAATTCATGAGTTGAAACCCTAATATCCATAGAGACGTCAGGAGATAATTAGGTCACCAGGTTATAGTCTTCATAAACGGGATTAGGAAAGCTCAGAGAGCTAGCTAGCTTCCTTTCAGTCATATGAAGATAAAAGGAAAAGTCAAGTCAGCAGTCCATAACCCAGACGCGGGCCCTCACAGGAGTCTGAACATGCTGTCACTCGGACTCAGCATTCCAGTCTTTATAACTGTGATAAACAAATTTCTGTTGTATATAAAGCCCCGTCAATGGTACTTTATTATAGCAGCCCAAACTGACTAAGACATAATGTCAGAAATATTTCAGTACTTTTAATTTTATTCCCCACAATTATTTTCTCCTCATACGCAACACTATATGTACTATGGTAAAATTAATCTTTCCAAATTCCCTTTCTTAAATTCTATTCTAATTACTTCGATCCAACATTTTAGATTATTTTTCCTTTTAAAAATCCTTTTGAGTTCAGACATTTATATTTAATTTGTACCTGTGTACACTGTTCATGTAGTAATTCTAATTTAGTGTGACTCTCTGAAGGCAATTCTAGAATATATCTTCTCAAACTTGTCTCAAGAAGAACTGGAGTGCATGAACCATTTTATACCCATTAATAATAATTAAACATTAAAAATCTTCAACAAATAAAATCCTTTGCCCCAGCTAAGTAGTCATGATGATAGGGGATATTTTACAAATTTTCTTAAAATAGATTATTTTGAATTTATATGAATGCAAAGAGAATTGGAATATGGAAATTTTTTGAATACAAAATAATTTGATACAAAATGCAGACTAGGAAAGTAGTACAAATATTCTATAAATATAGATGTAATCAAACTAAATTTAACACCCTAATAAGAAATACGTCAATAGAGCAAGTTTACTATGTCCTTATGAAATGATAGTTTAATATTTTTTAAAGTCTGTAATGTAAATATAAATTTTAAAAAATATAATAATACAGGAACACTTTTTATCTTTTAATAGAACCAGAAAACATATTAATACAATTCAGCTATCATTTTATAATAAATATAAACTACTAATATAAATATTAAAACTTCCACAACTCTGATAAAATTATATTTAAGAAGGAAAATAACAACAAATTTTATTGTTAATAATACATTAAAGCACTGGCCTTTAAAATGAGGACAATAACAAAGGTACGTGACTGGCCAAACGATTTCTGTTAGATTAGCATGGCTAAATCTAGCCTTTGCTTAAGATAAAAGTAAACAATAATTGTAAAAGGAAAGGAGACCATAAATCACGGCACCCATTTGCAAGTAATTATCCAAATAGAACATGTTTAGAAAATGTCTATGTTATCAGAAAATAATAAATCTTTACAAAACATCATTTGGATAAAATTCAATATTAAAAAGTTACTCAAATTTCCAAATAATATAACTAAAAATATACATTAAAAATAATATTTACAATAGCAATAATTTCTCAGAATAAATCTAACAAAATTGTGTCCATTATATGTGCAGAAATCTTGAAAATTTATCTAAAATTAATGAAGAATATTGACAAATACATGAACAGATATCCCATCCTCATGGACAGGAAGACAATTTCATAAAGGTATGAGAAAGATACTCTTCCCCAATTATTTTATAGGTTCTATAAAACTGCAATCTAAGTTACTTTTTAAAAAAATGGAAATTCACGCACTTCTAAAATTTATACAGAAGTGTAAAGGAAAAAGAATTGCCAACAAACTAATAGGAACAAGGAAAATGAGTGAGGATTTGCCTATTTGACCAGCAGGATTATTAAGCTGTGGTATTTAAGTCAATGTGAATTCTTTCACCATCACCTATAAGACCACTAGTGAGTAAATAAAGCATTAAAACATATTGGCTGGGTGCGGTGGCTCATGCTTGTAATTCCAGCACTTTCGGAGACCGAGGCAGGTGGATAACCTGAGGTCAGAAGTTTGAGACTAGCCTGGCCAACATGGTGAAACCCTGTCACTACTAAATATACAAAAACTAGGGAGGTGCAGTGGTGCATGCCTGTAATCTTAGCCTCTCAAGAGGTGGAGGCAGGAGAATTGCTTTAACCTGGGAGGGCAAGATCATGTCACTGCACTCCAGTCTAGGTGACAGAGAGAGATTCCATCTCAAAAAAAAAAACAAAAACAAACAAACAAAAAAAACAAAAAGAACATATTGACCTTAGAGTGGTAGTATAGTTTTCACTGAATGCAGCACTTGTTAGACATATCAGATCTGTATTAGCAATTCTTCTATGTCATGCCCATATGTTACATTCATTCTGCCTTATCATAGCTCTCAATTTTACTCTATAATCAATTTCTATAAAAATTTATCTCTGCATACTTTTATTTTAAATATATATATTTTAAATTGAAAATAAAATAGTATATTTTTTCATATGCAATGTGTTGCTCTGAGATACAGTAGTCACCCTCTTACCCTGTTTCATTTCCACAGCTTCAGTTACCCAAAATTGTCCAAAAATACTAAATGGAAATTTCTAGAAATAAATAATTTATAGATTTTAAATTCTAAGTAGTGTCATGAAATCTTGGGCCATTCCACTCTTTCCTACCTGGAAGGTGATTTCTTTATCCAGTGTATCCATGCTGTATACACTACCTGCTACTTAGTATCCTTCTGGGATATTCAAATTAACTGTTACCTCATAGCAGGGCTTATGTTCAAGTAACCTTTATTTTACTTAATAATGGCTCCAAAGCACAAGAGTAATGATGGTGGCAATTCAGATATACCAAAGAAAAGTAGAATTATTCTTCCTTTAGGGGAAATGGTGAGTATTTGGAACTTAATAAGGAAAGAAAAATATTTTCCACTGAGGTTGCTAAGCTCCTGTTGTAAAAATGAATCATCTATCCATGAAATCATGAAGAAGATAAAAGAAATTCATGCATAAAGTTTGGTACTATCTGTGGTTTCAGACATCCACTGGAGGTTTTGGAATGTCTCCCCTGTGGATAACATAGTTATATATTGTGGAATGTCTAAATTAAGCTAATTAATATATACATTTGGTTAAATTTCTAAGAAACAAGTATATGAGAGGAAGTTTAGAAAGCAACATTTTTGTAGATTACAAAATAATTGGAAGACATCAGGAGAAAGGAGCAATCATGCAAAGAAAACAGGCCCAGCATAACGAACATTGCAGGTTGTAAGAGAGTACGGAGTTTGACTCTGTCCAGGGAAGAACATCACTCCAAGTTTCTGAAGCAGAACCACTCTCAGAACTGTAGAATATTAGAGAAGTATCTCAAAGCTACAATCTACCCTTGGAATAGGAAACATTATTTTTGTGGTTTGATTTGGTTTGCGTTTCTCTCTACTTCACACTCTGTTCATAGAAAGGAAGATATTGGTGCCAAAGATAAGGCTTAGCAGGCTCAACACCAGGTGGAAGCTGCCAAGGCTTGATGCTTGCACCCTCTTAACCCACAGCCCAAGCTCTATGTTGGCCCCTTTCAGCCATGGCTGGAGCAGCTGGGACACAGGGCACCAAGTCCACAGGCTGCACACAGCAGAGGGACCCTGGGCCCAGCCCATTAGACGATTTTTCCCTCCTAGGCCTCCGGGCCTGTGATGTGAGGGGCTGCCACAAAGGTCTTTGACATGCCCTGGAGACATTTTCCCCATTGTCTTGGGGATTAGCATTTGGCTCCTCATTACTTATACAATTCTGCAACTGGCTTGTATTTGTCCTCAGAAAATAAGATTGTCTTTTCTATCACATTGTCAGGCTGCAAATTTTACAAACTTTTATGCTCTGCTTCTCTTATAAAACTGAATGCCTTTAACAGCACCCAAATCATCTTTTGAATGCTTTGCTGCTTAGATATTAATTCCACCAGATACCATAAATCATCTCTCTCAAGTTCAAAGTTCCACAGATCTCTAGATCAAGGGCAAAATGCCACCAGTCTCTTAGATAAAACACAAGAGTCACCTTTGCTACAGTTTCCAACAATTTCCTCATCTCAATCTGGGACTACCTCAGCATGGATTTTATTTTCCATATTATTATCAGCATTTTGGTGAAAGCCATTCAATAAGTCTCTATGGAGTTTCAAATTTTTCCAGTTTCCTGTCTCTTCTGAGCCTTCCAAACTGTTCCAACCTCTGCCTGTTACCCAGTTACGAAGTTACTTCCACATTTTTGGGCATCTTTTCAGCAGCTCCCTACTTTACTGGTACCAATTTAAGTACTATTAGATTAAAAAAAAAAATGGCTCAAGCCTGTAATCCCAGCACTTTGGGAGGCCGAGACGGGCGGATCACGAGGTCAGGAGATCGAGACCATCCTGGCTAACACGGTGAAACCCCGTCTCTACTAAAAAATACAAAAACTAGCTAGGCGAGGTGGCGGGCGCCTGTAGTCCCAGCTATTCGGGAGGCTGAGGCAGGAGAATGGCGTAAAACCCGGGAGGCGGAGCTTGCAGTGAGCTGAGATCTGGCCACTGCACTCCAGCCTGGGCGACAGAGCGAGATTCCGTCTCAAAAAAAAAAAAAAAGCAGCAGGAACTGTTTCACCACAGCCTGGATCTGTTACAGAACCCTTTTCTATCTTAGTCATTACCATCTCACACAGTATGCAGGCTGGAAGTGGAATGAGCTGTTTCATGAACCTGAAGAAGCATATCAGGCACTGTATTTGCTTCTTTATGGTAGGATCTGGAAGATGCAGCAATTTGTATTTTCCTTGGAGTGATTATCCTGTAATGGCTCTAACCATCAGCTCCCTAAAATTTTTGCGGGAGTGGCTTGATTCTGAAATTTTGCAGGACTTATCACCCACCATCTTGTGTTCAGGTGTCTCACCATTGATTCCAACATGCTTATTCCAGATAATAAGTGCCATATAACTGATACATTAGATTAGTGAGATGTTCATAATATGGAAATGGTCTAGAAGTATTGTGACTATATTATGACTGAAAGGTATGGCAACAGAGTTCATACAGTCTTGGTTCAAAACTGAATGAATCCAATCTCTAATTTTTATTTTCTTTTTTATTTTTTTTATTTTTTTTTGAGACGGAGTTTCGCTCTGCCGCCAAGCCTGGAGTGCAGTGGCGTGAACTCAGCTTACTACAACCTCCACCTTCCGGGTTGACAACATTCTCCTGCCTCAGCCTCCCGAGTAGCTGGGACTACAGGCGCCCACCACCACGCCTGGTTAATTTTTTTTTTTTTTTTTTTTTTTTGGTATTTTTTAGTAGAGACAGGATTTCACCGTGTTAGCCAGTATGATCTCAATCTCCTGACCTTATGATCCCCCCACCTCGGCCTCCCGAAGTGCTGGGATTACAGGCGTGAGCCACTGCGCCTGGCCTCTAATTCTAAATTATTAATTGAATAAATTCTCTTCATTAACTGAAATATAAAACAACACACTTGTCAGATAAATGATCATATATCATGTACTTGGGCAAAATATCATGTTCTTTAGAGGTAGTTGTGATTTGGATTGCAAGTTGTTTGAGAAGTCATCTTTTTTAAATCTATCTGATTAGAAGAAGACCTGGTAGATAAGACAGAACCAGAAGCCTCACTGGTTAACTACATGCAACTATTACAAGGACAACCGTCTTCACATGATTTAGATCTTTAAAGGTGTTACTTATGCCCATTGTCCTCATTCCCTTAGATTCTAGAATGCAACATTATTTTTACTTACTATCTTGGCTAGTGGGAGGAATATTTTCAGAGACTTCCACTTGGCTTTCTATGCTATGAGAGGTCTTATCTCAGGTGCCAAAATCCCAAAGTGAGGTTTATATATTTTCTAGTCAGGGAAATTACAACTGGGTAAGTTGTTGAAACGGTGTGCTTTATCTGGGCATCCATTTATTACTTGACCTGTATAGACCCTAACTCTAACAGGGAACACTTTAGATTTCTCTTTATTAATGTCAACTCAGACCCTTTGTTTGATAGTCCTTGAAATGTCTTAGTATTTTTCTTTCCCCAGAAAAAATTCAGCTGAATAAATGGTTATACGTCTCTTTGGGGCAAAAGTGGAGTAATCATTACAAGATATAATTGCTGCAGTGTTGGATAGCTATTGGCTTTAAAAACTGGCCATGTAATCAACAAATTTCATATCTGAAAATTAGTGGGAGCTCAGGAACTGAAAAAGTGATGTGACTTGTCATCAGGACAACAGTTCTCAGCTTCTTGTTCCTTATTCACCCTTTCTTCTGCTTACAGATGTTAAGCAGCACCTTCATTTGCTTCACATTTTTTCCCTCAGATAGAATACCATGTTCTATTAATCATCTCCAGAACTCTCTGCAGGTGTAGCCCCATGGCAGTCCCACCAACCTGTCATTTGCTGTTATAGCACTATGGCACCTGGCAATTAAGAGCTGCCACCTGGAGATCTGTCATACTCATTGCTGTTAACAGAGTGCAATGAGTGCCAACAATTAATTGCTACTGAGCCAAGCTCTGTGACTACTTCTCCAACCATCAGACCTGCTCTAAAGAGAAGAACCAACATTGGACTTAGTGGTCTTCTCAGCCCTTTCATTGTTACATTCATTGATGGTCTTGTTGGAAAGTGTGTCCTCTGGGCTCTACCATCGATTTATCACTGATAAATCTTCCAGCATTACATAATCTCTGCATTCCAGTATGCCCAGTTTTCTGAGAATTTTTTTCCCCATTCTCTACCATATGCCATGGCAACTCAGGCATTTATACGTCTTCAGTATAGGGCATCATTTTCAGGATTTTAAAAGTCATCGTAAGAAGTGAGTTTTACCCTGAAATTCTTGCCAGAGTCTTAAATTTCATATCACTTTCCAGTGACTCCATGTCAATAAAACCTTACTAGTTGTGACAAATGTACCATAATAATATAACACGTTAGAAACAGGGAAAACTGGGGCGGGATATGGAAAATTTCTGAACAACCTTTCCGAAATTTCTGCAAATATAAAACGTTTCTAAAATAAGATTGATTAAATATTTAAAAATCTATAAAACAGAATTATAGGAGAGATTCACAGTCATTTATATTTTAAATATTTATATAATTTTCAAAAATATATACTGTGAGACAGTAAAACTTTTTAAAGGGCAATTATGTAATAGGTTTATGTAATTTTAATTAAGCATTTGAAACATTTTAGTAAGTAGGAAAATAGTACATTGTAGTTTAGAGTCTCATCAAAAGAGAAATATGTGATTAAAAGTTTATTCCGTCAAATTGTTCTTGATATTTCTTTTTCTTTTTTTCATTATTATCCTTTGTTAGAAAACAAAGTATGTTAATTAGCTGTTGAAACTGTTGATATTTTAAAGGCACAAATCAGAAAATTCTAAGTTAAATTGTCTTATCACCAAATTCAGTGTTGTTCAATTTCCAATTACTTCATTTTTAGGACATTATAGCTGGTTACAGCCTTGAAATTGCTTGAAATAATCGATCCTTTGCTGAATAACTTGTTAAGATGCAGGAAAATGAGCTTTCTTTACTCCATATTATATGCATAATTGGTGGCATGTTTATGATTTAAGAACATGATGGGCTAAGAAGAATTCTGAATTTTGATTTAGAATCAAATGCTGGTTGAAAATGCTGGCAGATATAGTGAAGACTTTAACAATATGTAATTATTTTTTAAAACTGAAAATCAATATTGCCTAAGGATATTATTTGCATGGTTTTCAGTACTTAGTGACTTTGCAAATTAGTGAGATAACTTGAAAAACTGCTGTTGTTTTAGTTCAGTCTCCTATAAAGTAATTCACTAACTCACTGATGAAAACAAAAAGATTTACTTTGGTAATTGTATTCATCCTAACTTTTCTCCATGTGCTTTTAAAAAAAAAAAGTATAAAAAACAATTTAGACTATGTATGTTATGTGGATCATTCAAACGTGTTGTATATGTACACACACACTTATACACACACACATACATGCACACGCGTATATTCACACAATTATTCAATTGTAAAAAAATTCACTGAGTAGTTACTATAGACTGTTCATTAAACACATCTTTTTTGAAAAGATAAATGACATATCTTGTTAATCTTGAAAACTCAGTGCAGGAGAGAAAGGAGCAATCTAGAGAAGCATCTCAAGTCACTCTAGTTTTCATGGACACTTGAAAATTACCCTTTGAGGGATAAAATGACACATTCTAAGAAATTCAGGAAAACTGTAGAGGAAGGATAAAATAAATATAATAAACAAAGACTATTAGAAAGGCCAACCGAAATAACATTTGATGCAACTAGTTGCATCAATCTACAGGAAATGGGAGGCTGTTGAAAGATGTGTGTAACGGAACAACACTATATGTTTTAAGAAGCTAACTATAGTGGTTATGCAAATAATAAACTATGCAAACAAACAGTAGAAGTAGACAGATAAATAGATTCAAATTCTCAACCTACCACGATCAAGATTATCTTTTTTTTTTTGAAAAATATAAAAAGGCATATAAAGAGTTCCTCACCTCCAAGATATCTATAATGTTGTATTGTGCTTCTGTGGATTCTTTGACACTGGCTTCCCAATGTGTTATTAGATACACACGCACTATAGTGTATATATATGTATGTACATGCTTGTACATATCATACATACCTGTACATGCATATATATTATACACAAGACATATATACATGAATATATGTACATGTGTATACATATGTGTGTGTGTATATATACACATACATATACATTCCTAGATTCATACATACAAGTAGATACACATATACTCTTTTCTTAGGGCTGCTATAACAAAAATAACATGAACTGAGTGGCTTATAAGGAACAGAAATTTATTTCTTACAGTTTTGGGGACTGGGACATCCAAGATCAATGGGCACGCAAATTTCTTGACTAGTGAGGGCCTGTTTTATTATAGATAGTGCCTTCTTGCTGAGACTTCCCACTGTATAAGGGACAAAAAACTCCCTTGGGCCTCTTTTGCTAAGAGTACTAATCTCATCCATGAGGATTTTGTCCCCATGACTTAGTCACCTCCCACAAAAAACTATCTTTTAATACCATTACATTGGAGACTAGGTTTCAGTGCATACATTACGGGAGGACACAAACTTCAGACCATGGTGATAATGTGCAGGTATATATATTTATGGACATATATATGTATATTTAATTTTACTTAATATTTTGTGTGTGTTTATTTTATTTAGGATTGTTTGCAAGTTATCTATTTAGCCATACTACTATAAGGAATATTTTTAAATTGAATTTCCATAATTTATTTGATAGGTATTATTATAGACTATAGAAATTTTAAAATGGAAATTGACTAAATGATACAGTATTTTATTAAAATGTTAAAATATTTGTTAGTAACTAATTGAGTATACAGTTTACTTACAGTTTATGCACTTTACCACCATATTATAGTAGCTTGAATAAATTAACTCCTGAATAAAAATTATAAGTGCTGGAATAAAGGAGAAAAAAGTTTTTTCCCTCATGTGACATTTGAGAGTAGTTTAATTCAATTTAACCCTTGCCTTTGAGTAGCAAATGCAAACAGCTGAAGGTTCCTGCAAAATATGAGGAAGTGGAGTTTATTTGCTCTTGAAACAAGTTGCCTATATATATAGTTTATAAGTTGTAAGGACTATGGTGTTTGGAAAGATATTGTAGCTCGAGTCATAACAGAAAACCTGCTGGAAGCTGAAAATTTAAAATTGGTTTCTCAAAAGTGTAAAGTGAATGCAGTTTCATTGCAATTTGGCAGTATACCAGAAAAACATAAAAGTATTATTGTTTTCATATGTATTCATGCTGATCAAAATGCAGACAAAATAATAGATCTATACATATGTGAATTTTTATTACAATGATTTTAATGATGTACTTGCTTCTAAAGCATAATATGCTATTTATTATGCCACAGGTTCAAACAACATTCAAAGAAACTTTCATTCAATCAGATATCTTAGACATAAAAAAGGCAGCATGGGTCCTAAGCTCCAGCTCAGTTTTTAAAACCTTTTAACAGTTCTGTTTACACTTCTACTACTGTAGTTTATTCTGTATTTGTATCCTTAATCAAATAAGAGTTTAAATATGCATAAGGAGTCACACCACAGTTGTAACATTAAAAAACATACAATTTCATGTGTTGTTTAATTGCCTTATTTATTAAAGTATAATTTTCTAACAGGTAAAATTATAACTCTAATGCAAATATAAAATAAACTTGTATCAAAGATGTTATTCAACTCATTAAGTGATTCCGGTTCCAGTAACATATTAACATCATTACAAGGAACATTAAAAGAGCTTTATAGCCAATGTTGAGGTAAGATTATTGGTTAGTTCCAACACTGGTTAGTATCCAACATAGCCACAAGCCATAATCTTTGGTAGTTATCTGTTTCATTGGACAGAAATAAATTGCTCTTCTACTGGAGCGAATTTTTGATCTTTTCTACTATTTCTACACATAAAAATGCCTCTCAATAGTAAGACAAACACAGCATTGCACTAAAAAAAATCTTAGTAATCTCTTACCTATGTTTATTTTTTTACTGTATAAAACATATCTCTTCATTGTGTTTTCTATCTGAAGATTTACACTTATAAATAGTAAAATGAATAAAAGCATAGCAAGTATATATATTAATAACATTTTTACATCTTTATGTTTAATTAACATACAACACACTGCACATATTCAAAGTGTAAATGACATGATCTTGACATATGCATGTGTCCATTAAGTAATCATCATAAACAAGATAATAAACATGTCCAAAAGTCCCAAAACTTCCTAGTGAGCTTTATAATGCACACTCAGACCTCTCAGGTGTGACGTACTGAAATACACAGACAAACATGCATGCACAGTTGGATATCTAATTATTTTAGCAGCACTTGCTCAAAATGTTATCCTTATGCCCATGAATTGTCTAAAACCTTATTTAAAAATTAGATAACGAACATTCTCTCAGAACACAGTGCAATCAAATTAGAACTCAGGATTAAGAAACTCACTCAAAACTGCACTAAAACTGAACAACCTGCTCCTAAGTGATTACTGGGTAAATAATGAAATTAAGGCAGAAATCAAGTTCTTTGAAACCATTGAGAACAAAGAGTTAATGTACTAGAATCTCTGAGACACAGCAAAAGCAGTGTTAAGAGGGAAAATTATAGCACTAAATGCTCATATCAGAAAGTGGGAAAGATCTGAAATCGACACACTAATGTCACGATTAAAAGAGCTAGAGAAGTAAGAGCAAACAAATTCAAACGCTAGCAGAAGACAAGAAATAACTAAGTTCAGAGCAGAAATGAAGGAGATATAGACACGAAAAATGCCTTAAAAAATCAATGAATCCAGGATCTGTTTTTTTGAAAAGATTAACAAAATAGATAGACCGCTAGCCAAACTAATAAAGAAGAAAAGAAAGAAGAATCAAATACACACACACACACACAAAAAAATGATAAACGAGATATCACCATTGATCCCACAAAATACAAATTACCATCAGAGAATACTATAAACACATCTATACAAATAAACTAGAAAATCTAAAAGAAATGGATAAATTCCTGAACATATACACCCTCCCAAGACTAAACCAGGAAGAAGTCGAATTCCTGAATAGACCAATAACAAGTTCTGAAATTGAGGGAGTAATTCATAGCCTACAAGCCAAAAAGCCCAAGGCCAGACAGAATCGCAGCCAAATTCTACTAGAGGTACAAAAAGGAGCTGGTACCATTCCCTCTGAAACCATTCCAAGCAACAGAAAAAGAGGGACTCCTCCCTAACCCATTTTATGAAGCCATCATCACCCTGATGCCAAAACCTGGCAAAGACACAACAAAAGAAGAAAATTTCAGGCCAATATCCCTGACGAACATCGATGCGAAAATCCTCAATATAATACTAGCAAAACAAATCCAAAAACTTACCCAAAACAAATCCACATAATACTGGCAAAACAAATCCAAAAACGTACCCACCACAATCAAGTTGACTTCATCCCTGGGATGCAAGGCTGGTTCAACATATGCAAATCAATAAACGTAATCCATCACATAAACAGAACCAGTGACCAAAACCACATGATTATCTCAATAGATGCAGAAAAGACCTTCAGTGAAATTCAACATCCCTTCATGCTAAAAACTCTCAATAAACTAGGTATTGATAGAACATATCTCAAAATAATAAGAGCTATTTATGACAAACCCATAGCCAGTATCATAATGAATGGGTGAAAGTTGGAAGCATTCCCTTTAAAAAGCAGAACAAGACGAGAATGCCTTCTCTCATCACTCCGATTCAACATACTATTGGAAGTTCTAGCCAGGGCAATCAGGCAAGAGAAATAAATAAAGTGTATTTGTATTAAGATGAAGAGAGGGAGTCGCTCAATTGGCTCTGTTGCAGATGGCATGCATTGTATAGTTAGAGAACCCCATCATCTCAGACAAAATGTCTTAAGCTGATAGAACTTCGAGCAAAGTTAGGATATGTTGAAATCAGTGGTGCAAAAATCACAGGCATTTCCTATTACACCAATAATAGACAAGTGAGAGACGCCAACAATGGTGAACTTCATTCACATTACTGACAAAAGAGAATAAAAGGACCTTAGGAATCACTTAAAGGGAAGTGAAGGATTTTTCCAAGAGAAGTTACACTGTTTCAAGGAAATAAGAGAAGAACAAATACATTGAAAAAAAAATTCCATGGTCATGGATAGGAAGAATTAATATCATGAAAATGTCTATAGTGCCCAAAGTAATTTATAGATTCAATGCTATTCCCATCAAGCTACCATTGACTTTCTTTGCAGAATTAGAAAAAGCTACTATAAATTTTACATGGAACCAAAAAAGAGCCCATATAGCCAAGACAATCCTAAGCAAAAACAGCAAAGCTGGAGGCATCATGCTACCTGATTTCAAACTATACTACAAGGCTACAGTAACCAAAACAGCATGGTGCTGGTACCAAAACAGATATATAGACCAATGTAACAGAACAGAGATCTCAGAAATAATGACACACATCAACAACCACCTGATCTTTGACAAACTTGACAAAAACAAGCAATGGGGAAAGGATTCCCTATTTAATAAATGGTGCTGGGAAAACTGGCTAGCCTTATGCAGAAAACAGAAAACAGACCCCTTCCTTACACCTTATACAAAAATTAACTCGAGATAGATTACAGACTTAAATGTAAAACCTAAAACCATAAAATCCCTTGAAGAAAATCTAGGCAATACTCTTCAGGACATAGGCATGGGCAAAGACTTCATGAATAAAACACCAAAAGCAATTGTAGCAAAAGCCAAAATTGACAAATGGGATCAAAGTAAACTAAGGAGCTTCTGGTTAGCAAAGGAAACTGTCATCAGAGTGAACAGGCAACCTACAGAATGGCAGAAAATTTTTGCAATCTATCCATGTGACAAACGTCCAATATCCAGAATCTACAAAGAACTTAAACAAATTTATGAGAAAAAAACAACCCCTTAAAAATGGGCAAAGGATATGAATGGGCACTTCTCAAGGAGAAGACATTTATATGGCCAACAAACATATAAAATAAAGCACATCATCAATAGCCATGAGAGAAATGCAAATCAAAATCACAATAAGACACCATCTCATGCCAGTTAGAATGGTGATTATTATAAAGTCGGGAAACAACAGATGCTGGTGAGACTGTAGAGAAATAGGAATGCTTTTACACTGTTGGTGGGAGTGTAAATTACTTCAATGATGGTGGAAGACAGTGTGTCAATTCCTCAAGGATCTAGAACCAGAAATACCATTTGACCCAGCAATCCCATTGCTGGATATATACCCAAAGGATTATCAATCATTCAACTATAAAGACTCATGCACACATATGTTTATTGCAGCACTATTTACAATAGCAAAGACTTGGAACCAACCCAAATGCCCATAGGCTGGATAAAGAATATGTGGTACACATACACCATGGAATACTATGCAGCCATAAAAAGAATGAGTTCATGTCCTTTGCAGGGACATGGATGAAGCTGCAAGCCATCATTTTCAGCAAACTAACACAGGAACAGAAAACCAAACAAACACCACATGTTCTCACTCATAAGTGGGAGTTGAACAATGAAAACACATGGACACAGGGAGGGGAACATCACAGACCGGGCCTGTCTGGGATGGGGGGCAAGGGGAAGGAGAGCATTAGGACAAATACCTAATGCATGTGAGGCTTAAAACCTAGATGACAGGTTGATAGGTGTAGCAAATCACCATGGCACTATGTAACAAACCTGAACGTTTTGCACATGTATCCCAGAACTTAAAAAAAAAAAAAAATCTCGATTCTGCAATGTATAGTATATACATCTTAACATCATGAACATCTTACATTAAAACCTTTAGATTATGTGAAAATTTATAAGGTAGCAATTTAATATTGTAAATATGATGGCAGCATAAAAACACAAAGACATGGTAATTTAATAATATTAAAGAAAATAAAACAAATTTTCTACAAACAGATTAAAATAGTAAAATATTATGTTTATGTTAAAAAATTAGCTGATCATACATGTATACATCTTTATTAGTACTACATTGTCTTAATTACTCTAATTTTATATGTAGTCTTGAAACCAGGTACTTTTAATTCTCCAAATTTGTTGCCTATCAAGGTGATTTGCCATTCTAGGTCCTTTGAACATCTAAGGAAATTTCAGAATTTCAGCTAGATAATTTCTAAAAGAAGAAATCCAGCTAGGATTTGATTGGGGTGATCGCTGTGGGAGGAGTAAACATCTTAACAGTATTGGGATTTACAGCTTAGAAATTCCATTCCATTTATTTAGGTCTTTATCTCAGCAACATTTTGTAGTTTCAAAGGTGCAGATGTTTCCTATTGCTTTCAGATTTATCCCTAAGTACTATACATTTTGATACTATTGTAAATGTTGTTATTTTAATTTTTTCTCTTTCTATTGACAGTCTTAAATCATAATTTAATTGGGTAATACAACTGAGTTTTGAAAAAAGTATATATATACACACACAAACACACACATATATTACATATAAACCAAATACATATATATACACATAATATACAGTTTACTTTTTCTGAATTTTGCACACTGGTTGTGCTATTATATCTTGATTTATAATTGCACTTAATAACACTCAACCTGTTTTCAGGGACAACATATCCAAATATATGGCATGTTTCAGTTTATTTAGCATCACAAAACTTTCAAATTGTACTTACTTTTGATGGCAGTGGTGGCCCCTCTGGAGTGGCCACTGCGAGAGCGCCAGCTGCAGTGGGGGAGGTGCAGTCCGGCCTGCGTGCTTCACAGAGCCAGCGGTGGCCAGAAACAGGCAAGAAAGAACCCTGCACCTTACAGAGCTGGAGGGGCGCGAGCACCATGCTCCTAGGTGCAGTTGCAGCGGCCCAGCTGTGGCTCTGGACCTGGGCATCCCTGTGCTCTTGGGGGCCTGGGAAACACCCTGACCCTGCAGGCTAGGAAGAGCTTGCTCCTGCTCTCTGGCCTCTCCCTGCTCCCAGTGCCCGCTCTGGTGTGAAGCAAAGTTGTGGCTGAGCCCGGGAATTGTTGCGACCCAGACAGGCATGTGCGTGATAGAGGGCTGCTGACACACCAGCCTCCAGCCGCCTCAGCCCTCTCCAGACTCTGGGCACTAAGGAGAACAGGAGGGAGGTTGAGGGGCTGAGGGTGGCTAGGCATGGGCCTGTGGGCACCCCTTAGCGTGGACAGCCTGGGCACCGCAGCCGGCATATTAATGGCGGTAGGAGGCTAACAGGTTCCTGGGCGGGAAGAGCCGGGTTCCCAGTAAAACCCCACCTTCAAGCCAGGGATGACCAACAGGCTGGGGGCCAGGTTGCCAGTTCCGGGTGGAGTCCGCAACCCGGATGGTGCTTTTTCCAGGCCCGCCCATGGCTGCCCATGGACCAATCAGCAGGCACTTCCTCCACTCTGAGTCCAGACTCAGTCAGACTCATACACTCACTGGGACGACCTACCTGCAGAAAGGAGCTACTCACTTTGGGTCTCCTAATAACTGTTCTGTCACTCAGTAAAGCTCCCCTCCACCTTGCTCACCCTCCAGTTGTCCTCAGTGTAACCTCACTTTTCCTGGATGGGGGACGAGAACTCAGGACCTGCCAAACAGCTGGAGCAGAAGGAGCTGTAACACGCTCCTGGCCGGCTCACAGAGTTGCCGGTGGTAAAACGCTCCCTGGCTGTGGGAGTGAAGCGTGGCGACCCTCCTAGGGGCCTAGAACTCAGGATTCTCTGGGCCAGACCTGCTGTGACACTAATGCCTCCCTCTATGCTGAGTGGCCGCCCCACCTAACGGGAAGCAGCACCAGGGCCAGGACCCGTGAACCAGAGCAGGGCGGAGGGACTGAAAGCTGTTACACAAATGGACTGAATTACCCTGTGCCCCCTTACCCCCTCCCCGAAATTGCCCCCTTGTTCGTGCTACGGAAGAAGAGAAGAGCTGCAGCCTTTCTGGGAGCACAGACCTCAGGGCTCCCCGAACCAGGACTGAGACACGCTGTCTCACCCTCTTTTGGGTTCTGCAGTCTCTGGCATCTCTGAGCTTTTGGGCATTACCACGCTTATGACCCCAGTGGAAGCCTCTTGCAGTACACGGAGCCGGTACCCGTGCAGGAACCCGGAGCTGCCCATCCCGCTGCAGCAGCCGATGTGCCTGGATTTGTGGAACCAGGTAATTTTCTGCCTCAGCCGCTTGCTCACTCACACACCCCTCGCTGCTCCACTCCTACCTTGCCCTTGGCAGGCGTGGGATCTGGGCTGGTAGCCCAAGCTGAGTACAGCCTGCTGGGCTGAGTGGGCAGAACAAGATCAACAGGTATGAGCAATACTCAAGCAGAAGGCACCGCGGGCCACAGAGGTTTCCGGCTGGTGAAGCGGCACCCAGGGATCCTGTGACACTTTTCAAAAACTGAAATAGTAAAATAATACAAAATCGACTCATAAGCAAACGTATAACTACATATGACAATTATGTAAATACTAATCTAACCACTTTTTTTTTTTTTTTTTTTTTTTTTTTTTGGGGACAAGAGCCTCATTCTGTTGCCCAGGCTGGAGTGCAGTGGTGCCATCTCCCCTCACTGCGACCTCCAACCTCTGCCTCCGGGTTCAAGCGATTCTCCTGCCTTAGCCTTTCTAGGAGCTGGGGTTACAGGCACCCACCACCATGTCTGGCTGATTTTTGTATTTTTAGTAGAGAAAGGGTTTCACTCTGTTGGCCAGCCTGTTGAACTCCTGCCCTTAAGTGATCCACCGGCCTCGGCCTCCCAAAGTGCTGTGATTACAGGCGTGAGCCACCACACCTGCCAAACCACTTTAATTTTACGTTTATATTCTTACTCTTTTTTTTTTTCTTCTCTTGCAACTGTCTTATGCTGTTTATTGACTTTGGGTTTCATTTCTCCCCTGTTTTTTCCCTAATCTACTTTCTAATATTTTACTAATGTTACGCTCCTTTGTATTTTGAGACTTTAAAAAAGTTGTGTAATTTTTGCTTCGTATCACAAATACATATACATATTTAATTAAATGAAAGCAGGGACTCAAACAGATATTTGTGCAGGATTTTCGTTAGCAATATTATTCACAATAATCAAAGGGAGGAAGCAACCCCATTGAATATTTATGGATAAGTGAATAAACGAAATGTAGTGTATACTACAACATATTATTCAGGCTTAAAAAATAAATTCTGACAAATTCTACAAGATAGATGAAACTTAAAGTCATTACAGTAAGTGAAAGAAACCAGTCACAAAAAGAAAATATTGTATGAAGCCAATTATAGGAGTTACTTGGAGATGTCAAATTAGTAGAAACAGAAAGTAGAATGGTGATTGCCAGAGTCTGGAAGAAGGGAAAAATGGGGAATCATGTTTAGTGGGTACAGAGTTTGGTTGGAAAAGAAGAGAAATTCTGGAGATATATGCTGATGATGGTTGCAAAACAGTGCAAATATACTTAATGCCACAGAGCCATGCACTTACAATGATAAAAAAGGTAAATTTTTATGTTCTGTGTGTCTTTCCAGAATAAAAACACCCTGCAATTAAAGCATAGAAATAGAATATATTATATAGAATTTCATGATGATATTTTAAAAGTTTGCTTATAATTAGCATTTCATCCAGGTGCAGTGGGTCACACCTGTAATCCTAGCACTTTGGGAGGCTGAGGCGGGCGGATCATGAGGTCAGGAGATTGAGACCATCCTGACCAACATGGCGAAATCCTGTCTCTACTAAAAGTACAAAAATTCGCCAGGCATGGTGACACGTGCCTGTAATCACAGCTACTTGGGAGGCTAAGGCAGGAGAATCGCTTGAACCAGGGAGTCAGAGGCTGCCCTGAGCAGACATCATGCCACTGGACTGCAGCCTGGCAACAGAGCAAGACTGTCTCAAAAAAAAGAAAAAAAAAGAATTTAAAGAGCCTTAATTTCAGATAAGGTAATCTAGGACATACCGATACAGATGTAAGAAAACCATAAAACATTTCTATTTTCAATCATATTTTCTAGGAAAATTTTATCAAACCAGTCAATTTTGTTTAATAATATTACTGTATTCTTATTTCTAATAATCAAAGTGTGGAAAAGCATCATATAGACTAAAATTACATTATCACACTGACTGCATAAAATAATTTTGAAAACAGGAGAAGTTATAAGTAGCCCCGATAAGTAAAACATGAGTACACATAACAAAAAATTAATAGGATGCAATTCCAATAATATTGACCTGATTTCTTCATCTAGTAGAATTTTTTTATAATGGAAATTCAGTTTTTCAAATAATTCATCTAAAGTTTTGTTTATATTTATAATTAATGAGATGCTATACAAACTTGAGTCAATAACACAGAATTCTACAAGATCAAGAAGTATCTTCTGGGGCCCTTTCTTTTCAAGTTCTTTTTAAACTACTCAAGAGACAGCTGATGCTCCATAAATTACATCATTTACCTTAACAGAATTTTTTTCAAAAAAATGTATTCAGCATGAAATATTAGCTACAGGGTAAGCTAAATAAATTAAACATGAAATATAGTTTTGCTCTTAAAATAATTTGCAAAAAGATCTTGGTATTTGTTTTTCTGAAGTGAAGTATTCTTACAAAGTGTAATAACCTTGTGGAACAAAACCTGTGGGGAAAATGGAGAAACACTGAAGTTTTAATTATCTTTCTTGAGGTTACAACCTTTATACTCTCTCTTAATAATCTTTGTGTGTGACAAAGCTCCTGCAGCTCCCTCAAAAGCGAGTGACTGAGATTCCTGATGGTATAGCAGTGCATTTCATTCAAACTCCTTTCTTATCTAGTGCCTGTATTTCAATATACAATTTCTGTAAACCTTAGTTAGCCATTTCAACCCCAAATCACAATAACAATATATTTTATCTCAAGTTAGGCAGTTGCTCTGAGTAATTTTTTTTAATTCTCAAGACTGTACTTATGGGATTCTAAAGAATCTATGAAAATAAAAATATTTTAAAAGGAGTGAGAATGAGAAGAAACTGTATAGTTCATTCTATTATTGTTACTAAAACTTAGCATTATTCTCTGTTAATCTAATTAAAATTGGTGATATTTAATATTTATATCTTCAACAAAAATTTGAAATCACGAATAAGAAATTTAATTGGTTAATAAATATGAGTTGAATTCAAATCCTTATATGTTACCTTAAGTAAAGAGTACAAGTTGAATTATGATATAGAAAATTTTATTCCTCATTATCCAATACTCAGAGCTGTATTAAACTTGAAAGAAAATGGTTTTGATTATGAAAATTCTTGATAAGTTATACCTGCAATTTTGCTTTAATGAAATAGATTTAACTAAGTAATAGCATTATCTGCTTAAATGTGTTTAGTCTAGCAACTCAAAGGCCTCCCAATACTTACAATAGCTTGATAGTTACATTTGACAAGCATTGATTTTCCTAACATTGTGTGTAAAGCATACTCAGAATTTCAGAATTCCAATTTTCTCTCTGCTATTTGGGCACATTGATTAACTTCTTTATGACTCAATATGTTCACTCTTAAAATAGTAACAATGATGGTACCTAGGTATTCAGTTTTTATGATGTGATGTGTATTAAATGCATCATAGTTTCTGTCAGATAGTGATTTCTCAATAAATATTTGCTAATGCTTTAGTACAAACAGAAAAATGAGTTATAATAATGACGATGCTGTTGATTCTCCTCATATAGGACGTTTGTTTCTTAAAGAAGTTGCATTTATGTTAGGGCGCTATTTTGTGTTCAGATTGAAAATACTATATAGTCATATTTAAGAAAAACAAATCTTGCATGAATGTCTTAACAACAGAATTCATAAATGAATTTAAGGAAGAACAGGGAAGATGGAATAATGCTTTGTGGCATAGAAGGCGTTTGTTGGAAATCTTTCAGCTCAACTAAAACTTTAAACAAAATTGAAAATATTTACAAAAAATTTAAATGCAGTATTGACCCTGATGAGTTTCTGAGGAAAATACAGTCCAACATTATTCAAAAGAGACTAATCAAAGTAGTTCTTAAGAAAATGTTTTGAAAAGAGATCATAAAATGAAGATCAGGTATGTAATTATTTTAATAATCTAGTCATGAGATAAAAAGCACTGAGTGTTTTTTGTTTGACTGGTTGCTTTCTTTTGTCATAGAAAAATGACAGTTTCGAGAGTCATTCTTTGTTAAGCACAGAGAGCATTTTACATTTTGAACCAGTGTCATATGGTGCTAAGAAGGTTAATATCCCAATTTGTGCCTAAGTCGACAATTTTGTTCTCAATCAAAATACTTTATTCACATAGCTGATGAGTGTCTGCACTTGATTTAGTGCTGAAATGTCAAACTAGGACTTATGAAAAAAAACTTAATATTAGAGTTACAAGAGGCTTAAATTGAAAATAATGATTCAATTCAACTCATCACTACTGAAATAAGGAAACTGAAAGCAAAACGTATGCAACTACATGAACACTGGCTTCTCTCCTAAGAATCAAAACCCTTAAATGGCTGAGAAAGAAAATTATCTGGTTCCACAAATGCAGGCAAAATTGTACTGTTTCTGGGAGATCAGTAGGTGCAAAACACATCAGACTTTAGAGTAGCTTAATAAACCTCTCACGCTCCATTCCATCCCCATCTGGGACCAGTGAAAGGATCACTGCTTCTTGGGAAGGTGTGGAGGAAAACAACTTCTGCACCAGGGGAGGGACAAGGATTGTTCTGGGGCCCCAAATTTTGCACTAAAGCAGAAATGTGCAACTGTGGTCAAGAGAGGGAAAACCAAAGGTGCATTGATGCTATGGAAGAAGAAACAAAATATTGTGTCCTTATTGTGGTGTAGGAGACATGCAATAACATAAAGCAAAGGTTTCTACCACTGAGGTGGGTGGAGGGCAAGGTAGTATTTCTTCTCAAAAAAAAAAAAAAAAAAACTCGTACAGATAAGTGACAGTTTGACTCCCACTAGAGTGAGAGTTAGGAAGTGCTGAGAATAACCCATCTCTGAGTATCTGATATTCAGGCTGGCTCAAAAAAAAATCAGAATCATCCCTCTGCTTGCAACATGAATTTTTGTACCTCGTCAAAAGAAATATTGTTCTATAGTTAAAGAGGAACAAGAAAGTAGAGAGAGACCATCTCTATTACACAGGTGTGTAGGGATTGCTGAAAGCTAATGGTGGAATAGGAGCATCGGCATATGTCCTCCAGAGCCTCCGGTCCCACACTGGACACAGGATAGTAGCAGCCCCACTGATGGAGGAATTTGAATTATATGGTTCACTGAATGTTATGACAACAACAACAAAACCCAACCCCGGTCAACTATTGAAAATATTGACTTAACTCTTGCTCCTGCCCAGACTAACATCATGAAAAACAAAAGTATAAAACAAGTGGAGCATAAATAATGATCTCATGATTGACTACTTTTCTACCCCTGATGATTTGCATTACTTTAGAAATTGGTGGGCACATAAAAGCAAGTAAAAATAAAACAAAAGGAATGTTGTCAAAACATAGTGAAATCAACAGAATCAGACTCAGAGGGAATACAGATGTTGGACCACACCTGCAAATAATTTAAAATAATAATGATCAAAATTTTAAAGGATCTGGCAAACAAAAAGACGCCATGTATGAACACATGAGGAATTTCATCAGAAATGGGAAAAATGAAAGACAAATGCTAGAAACAAATGAAAACAGGAGAGCAGGAATGAAGAATCACATGGGAAAACTGATTAGTGAACTGGTCAGAGCTAAAGAAAGAAACACTACATTTTATAGTAGGTCAATATAAGTTATTTAAAAGGAAGCATGGGGGCAAAACAAACAAAGAAAAACAAAACCAAACTAACAAAAATTCAAGAGCGTCCATGAATTCTGTGATGGTATAAAATGGATTAAAATACAATTAATTGAAATCCGTGAAGGAAATTACAAAGTGAAAAGGAGAGAAGAAATATTTGAAAAGATAACTAAGGAGATCAGATAACCTCAGAGAGCTCCAAGAAAAATTAATACAAAATTTAAGCACACCTAGAACAATCATACAAGTCAAACTGCCGAAAACCATAGAATTAAGAAAAAAATAGTGAATTTTGTCACAGAAAAATAGGAACATTATCTAGAGAAGAACAAAAATAAATATTACAGTAAACTGTCAGAATTTCTATGGGTCAGAAGCCATTGATATGAAATCTTGAAAGAACTGAAAAAAAGTCAACCCATCATCCTATACCCATTAAATATATTACTGATAACATTTAAATGAGAACATTAAAAAAATTAAGCAGTGGAAGCATCCATTGCTGACAGGATTGCACTAATCTAAATGTAAAAGGGGTTTTTTAAGCCAGAAGGAATATGGACACAGATGGAAATTGAAACTATGCAAAGAAATGAAGAAGGTAGGAAAAGATAAAATAAGAATGCAAAACTCAATCATTTTCCACTGTTCTAAAGATTTCTAAAGATAATTGATTGTCTAATTTTTTTTTAAGTAACTTTATACTATAGAACCATAGTCCCCAAACTTGGCAGCAAGGACTGGTTTCATGGAAGACAATTTTTCCACGCACAGAGGGTGGGTGGAGGGTTTCAGGATGAAGCTTTTACACATCAGAGCAGGCATTATATTCTCGTAAGTAATGTGCAACCTAGATCCCTCATATGCAAATTCACAATAAAGTTTGCACTCCTATGACAATCTTATGCCACGGAGATCTAACAGGAAGCACAGCTCAAGGGGTAATGTTCACTCACATGCAGCTCACCTCCTGCTGTGTGTGCAGGTTCCTAACAGGCCAGGAACCTGTACTGGTCTGTAGCCTGGGAGTTGGGGACCCTGCTGTGCAGATCATAATATTTGAGAGTACAATGCATGACATAAGTAGTACAGAATAAGGAAAGAAGGAAAGAGAAGTACATACTTTTAAGGCTTTTACACTCTATTTTTGTTGATATGAATGATAGATTATCATAATGAGTTAAACTACATATTGAAATCCCTAGAGTAACAACAAACATTTATAAAAGGTGGTATATCCATTGTTTTTATAGAACTTCCAGTTTTTTATTTTTAAAGTAGTATTTGTGCTGTTTTATATGAAATAAGGTTAATCTTAAATATCCATGTTTTGAGAATTAGCGACAATGTTAAACTAATTCATTTCAATATAGTTTTAATATTAAATATTAATATTTTAATATGAGTTATTAAAATAAGTATTTAAAAATCCCATCCCAACATTAGAACAATATATTACAAATAATGTTTTAAAATTGCTATGTACTGCATTAAAGTTTTCTGTTATTCCATGAAGTTATTTCAATTAATTTTAGGATTGCACATAACACAGATACGGAATTCCATAAANTAAATATTAATATTTTAATATGAGTTATTAAAATAAGTATTTAAAATCCCATCCCAACATTAGAACAATATATTACAAATAATGTTTTAAAATTGCTATGTACTGCATTAAAGTTTTCTGTTATTCCATGAAGTTATTTCAATTAATTTTAGGATTGCACATAACACAGATACGGAATTCCATAAAGGTCACATAAAAAGTGGCCAATTATCTTATATTGGTATTTTTGTTTCTTTCATAATATTAAATAATATTTTAAATGAAGGCAGGAATTTCAAAATCATCAATATATACAATAATTTTCTGGATTTCTTTGTCTTTATTATTCTAACTCTATTTTTTTGCTACTATATTTTATTTTTATTTCACATTCACACTGTTTCTTTGCTTCTCTGCTTCCTGGTACATTAACTTTCCCAGACTTTTTATTATGTAGCATCTTTCAGCTTTTTCACCTGTTAAAGATTTCTTTCCTAAATTCTTATTCTTTCACAAGATGAGTACACTAGTATAGAAAGCAAAGTTCTGGCTACAGTATTAGTTCACTCTGTAAATTACTTTTCAATTACAAATGTCACATTAAAAGATTATTGAAATTAACTGGTGTGAGGCTTCTGCTTCAAACCAAGATGGAATAACAGAGGCTAGACTTATCTAAATAGAAAAACTAAACGACAGAAAAAATGTGAAATAACAGTTTGCAAAATACCGGACATCAGGCAACAAAATACAGGGATCCCATAGATATGAGCCACAAACAAAGTAAACTCTACAAATGCCCTGGTTTGCTGTCAGAAGAGTTTCCAAGCTGCAGCGAAGAGGTTTGGAGGGAGCCTGGGGGAGTTTAGTGTTCTCCCTGAGTTGAGAAGACAAAGTGAATAATCTGGTAATACAAGGTGGGTAGAGTTCAAACATCAGAGTAATGGCAAGTAGAGAGCTGCACACAAATAATACTCTGAAAATCTATCTGAAAAAGCAATTATGTGGTTTTCAACAGAATAATAATCAACACATACATGTGAGTTAATTCTCACTGGTTGGGAAAGCAACAATCCAAAGGATTAAAGATGTCAAATGATCAGAGAGAATGTATTGCGAATAGCACCTGTTTTCAACATCCTGAATGGAATTTCTTATAATCCACAAGACATGGAGCACAAGACTCACAATGGTCTTTTCTTAGTAGTAGGAAATTACTAGCTGTAGAGAAAACACTATTTTATTCAAAATTAACAAGTCTTAAATGTAATACCCCCCCAAAATCAAACTTTTTTCCAAGTAATATAGATGCCTCACAGAAAAATAAAAAATCAAGAACATGTATAAGAATACAAAAATATCCAACACTTGACACATTGAAATACATGGTGTTTGGCATCCAATTAAACATTGCTGGACATACAGTAAAAAATAATACAACCCATAAGAGTGGGAAAATCAACTCTGAAGTAATACAGGTTTTAGAAATAGACTACATCTGTTATGTCATTAGAGTGGATAGTACAATTGTATTTCAGGTGTTCAAAAAGCTAAAGATTATAACTATTAAGTAGAGACATAAATTACATTAAAATAACCTAAATTAAATTTCTAGAGGTGAAAGCTATTAATACAGTGCTTGAGATTAAAAAAATATATAATGATATGAACACTAGACTTGCAAAAGAAAATACTATTGCACTTGAAGAAATACAAGTAAAACTACTCAAATGAAACAAAAATGTAAAGAACTCTACCACCCTTGCTACCATTAAAAAGGAAGAAAGCTTCAGTGAACATTAATAAAATCTCAGGTGACAAAATATACATGTCACTGGTGTTTTCTAAGAGAGTAGAGAGAGGATGGAGAGAAGTATACAAATAAATTAAGACTGCAAATATTCTAAATTTAATGAGAACTGAAAACACACAGGCCCAATAAATTCAAAGAAACCCAAATATAATACATGTGAATGATATTGCACTGATTCACCACATATCAAATTGCTTAAAACCTGCGATAGAAAATTTTAAAGGCACCTAGAGAAAAATGGCATAGTGCATACAGTGGAACAAAGATAAAGATGAGAGTAAATTTCCTGTTAGATACAATGGAAGTAAAACAATAAAGGAGTGATATCTCCAAAATGCTGAAAGAATAAAAAATCTGTTAACTTAGTAAATAATGAAAACATGTTTTTAAAATGAAGGTTAAACGAAGACTGTTTCAGGTATACAAAAACTGGGAAAAAATTACCACTGTTATAAGAAATGTTGAAAGACACCCTCATGCAAAAAAAAAAAAAGAAAAAAGAAAAAAAGAAAAATGCTGTCAGATAGAAATATGAAGATAGAGAAAGAAATAAAAAACATAACAACTGGTATATATCTGAATGAATATTTAAAATTTCTTTTACTATGTAACCATATTTAAAATGAAAAACAGCAATGTTACATGATTTATAATACATGTAGAAGTACTACATGTAAAAGCAATAACACAAAGGTTGGGAGGTAGAAGTGAAAATATTCCATTGTAATGTTATTATACTGTAGGAGAAATGGTTTAATATCACTTCAGGTTAAACCATGATTAAGTGAAATTTGTATACGATAAACCTTAAAGCAACCACTAAAGTAAAAAAATCAAGTTATAGTTAATAAGCCAACACAGGTGATGAAATAGAATTACAAGAAAATAATTAATTAAAAAATCACAACAAAATATGGGAACAGAGAACTTATGGGAAATCTAGAAAACTAAAAAGTGAGCAGGTAGAATTAAACCTAATCCTATTTCAATTAAACAACAGAGATTAGCAGACTAGATAAAGAAAGAACGAACTAACTATGTGTTACAAGAGAGTTGCTTATATAGGAAAACAAAATTAGATTAAATGCAAAATTGTGGAAAATATACCATTTAAATAGTAGTCTAAGTAGGGCTGTGGTAGCTATGTTAATATCTTACAAAGTGCATTTCGGACTAAGGATTATCACTGGAATAGAGAAGGCTACTCATAATAATTAAGGGATCAATTTCGTAAGCAGACAAAACAATTCTAAGCATGTATTTACCTAATAAAAGCTTATTAAAATGTATGTAGCAAAATAAATGTTCTTTTTGATAAATGTTTCAGGAACAATATAATATTACAAAAATGGACTGCAACTTAGTGATCACATCATAAACACAAAATGACTACAAGTAGATCAGACATCTGAATATAAAATCTTAAACTTTAAAACTTGTTTTAAGAACACGGAGACTACAATCTTTATGAACTTTGGGTTAAGCAACAATTTCTTAGATTTGACATCAATAGCACAATCAATAAAACACAAATTGATAAATTGTTGTTCATGTATATTAATAGATTTTGCTCTTTGAAAGACAATGTTAAAAGAAAGAGAAGTCAAGATGCAGCCTGGAGAAATACGTGCAAATCATATATTTGATAAAGTACAAAAAACTTATCCACCACAATCAAGCTGGCTTCATACCTGGGATGTAAGGCTGGTTCAGCATACACAAATCAATAAGCATAATTTATCACATAAACAGAACTAAGGGAAAAAAACACATGATTATCTCAATAGACGCAGAAAAGGCCTTGTATAAAATTCAATCTACCTTCATTTTAAAAACACTCAATAAACTAGGTATTGATAGAACCTATGTTAAAATAATGAGTCATTTATGACAAACTCATGGCCAACATTATACTGAACAGGCAAAAGCTGGAAGTATTCCCTTGAAAAATGGCAAAAGAGAAGAATACTTTATCTTACCACTCCTATTCAACATAGTATTGGAAGTTCTGGCCAGGGCTATCAGGCAAGAGAAATAAATAAAGTGTATTCAAATAGAAAGAGAGGCAGTCAAACTGTCTCTTTGTGCAGATGACATCATCCTTTATGTAGAAAACCCCATTGTCTCAGCCCAAAACCTTCTTAAGCAGATAAGCAACTTCAGCAAAGTTTCAGGATACAAAATCAATGTGCAAAAAATCACAAGCATTTCTATACACCAACAATAGACAAGCAGAGAGCTAAATCGTGAATGAATTCCTATTCACAATTGCTACAAAGAGAATAAAATACCTCGAAATGCTCCTAACAAGGGAAATGAAAAACTCTTCTAGGAGAACTACAAACCACTGCTAAAAGAAATAAGAGAGGACACAAACAAATGAATAAACATTCCATGTGCATGGATAGGAAGAATCAATATCATGAAAATGGCCATACTGTCCAATGTAATTTATAAATTCAATGCTATTCTCATCACACTACCATTATCATTCTTCACAGAATTAGAAAAAAACTACTTTAAAATTCATATGGAATCCAAAAGAGCCTGTATACCCAAGACAATCCTAAACGAAAAGAACAAAGCTGGAGGTATCACACTACCCAACTTCAAACTATACCACAGGGCTGCAGTAACCAAAACAGTACAGTATTGGTACAAAAACAGAAACGAAACATAGAGCAAATAAACATAATAGAGATCTCAGAAATAAGACTGCACACCTACAACCATTTCATCTTTGGCAAACATGAAAAAAACAAACAATGGGGAAAGGATTCCCCATTTAATAAATGGTGCTAGGACAACTGACTAGTCGTATGCAAAAAATTGAAATTGGACCACTTCCTTTTACCTTATAAAAAATTAACTCAAGATGGATTAAAAACTTAAATGTAAAACCCAAAACTATAAAAACCCTAGAAGAAAATCTAGGCAATAGCTCCAAAGACATAGGCATGGACAAAGATTTCATGATGAAAACATCAAAAGCAATTGCAACAAAAGCAAAAAAAATAGATATACGGGATCTAATTAAACAAAGGAGCTTTCACACAGCAAAAGAAACTATCATTAGAGTGAACAAACAACCTACAGAATGGGAGAAAATTTTTGCAATCTATCCATCTAACAAAGGTCTAATATCCAGAATCTACAAAGAACTTAAACAAATTTACAAGAAAAAATAACCCCATTAAAAAGTGGGCAAAGGACAAGAACAGACACTTCTCAATAAAAGACATTTACGTGGCCAAGAAGCATATGAAAAAAAGCTCAACATCACTGATCATTAGAGAAATGCAAGTCAAAACCACAGTAATATATCATCTCAAGCCAGTCAAAATTGAGATTATTAAAAAGTCAAGGAACAACAGGTGCTGGCGAGGCTGTGGAGAAATAGAATTACTTTTACACTGTTGGTCAGAATATAAATTAGTTCATCCATTGTGGAAGACAGTGTAGTGATTCCTCAAAGAACTAGAACCAGAAATAACATTTGACCCAGAAATCCCATTACTGAGTATATACACAAAGGAATATAAATCATTCCATTACAAAGATACATGCATATGTATGTTCCTTGCAGCACTATTTACAATAGCAAAGACATTGAACCAACCCAAATGCCTATCAATGATAGGCTGGATAAAGAAAATGTGGTACATATACACCATGGAACACTATGCAGACATAAAAAGGAAGGGGATCATGTCCTTTGCAGGAACATGGACAAAGCTGAAAGTCATTATCCCCAGCAAACTAACACAGGAACAGGAAACAAAACACCCCATGTTTTCACTTGTAAGTGGGAGCTTCATAATGAGAACACATGGACACAGAGAGGGAACAACACACACTGGAGTCTCTTGGGAGTGGGGGCGGGGGTGGGAGAACGTTAAGATTAATAGCTAATGCATGCTGGGCTTAATACCTAAGTGATGGGTTGATAGGTGCAGAAAACCACCATGGCAAACGTATACTTATGTAACAAACCTGCATGTCCCGCACATGTATCCCAGACCTTATAAAATAAAATAAATAAATAAAATAATATATATATGAAATTCCCAAAACACAATCATGAAATAATAAATTCAGCAAAAGAGGGAAATATAGAAAAAGCAAAAGTACATGATGCAATGCCGATATAATTAGTCAGAGAAATGCAAATTAAAACCACAATGAGATATCACCTCACCTATTTCCAAAGCCAAAATTTACAAGACAAAGTGTCCTGAAGGATGTGGAGAAAAAAGGACCTTTAGATATTGCTGATGAATACCAATGCAACAAAAGCAAGAGCAATTGTAAAAGGGGGAGAACAACTACCACAAGAAAGATGTAAATGTTATTAGTAAAATAAGGGAGAAAATATTAAGTAGGCAGGAAAATAAATAAATATCATTAAAAAACACCTTCACTACTGGTCTCACATTGGCCTACATATCTATATATACTTATAATTTGATTTAGTCCTAGGAAAAAAAAATTAAGACATGTGAAAATGAATCTTGAAATAGTTAACAAGGTGAAGTCAGGAAGCTAATCTGTAATGTGCTATTAAGTCTGCACACATCCAAAGAAACATTCTGTTGAAGAAAACATTCCAGGTCAGACGTACCATTCATCCTCCTCAACATCTGTTCTCTGACTTTGTTGGTTGTTGGGGAAAAAAAGCAGTGTTCTCCTAGTTCACAAAATTCTAAAATAAAAGAAAAAAATGCCTAATAATTGAATTAGGAAAGAGAATACCTTTCAATAATATGCAATAATAAGTAGGATCATACGAAGCCATTTTCACCCTCTTCATTGCCATCCACAAAGTAATATTAATTAAAGAAAATAAAATTTGGATTAAAATTAAAATTACATATTTATAAGTATATTAACACTAAAGGGGATGTTTAATGCAAATTATTTAATAAATATTAGTTTCTTAGATAGCTAATGTTTCCTAAAAATAGAGGTGGAAGTTTCAGTGTGATATGCAGCTATCAGTGAGATTGGTTTGTCAATAAATTGTATAAGTAAGAAAACTACAACATGGAAATGAAAGAAATGAGGCCTAGTGGATTTTATTTTGTATTACATTTACTTTTTTTCTGTTCAGAGAAGACATAATATGCCAATAATTGTTTTATCCCCACAATTTATTTCCATTTTCTTTCCCCAAGATTATTTTTTAGAACCTCTGGCTATCTTTACAGGCAATTCAAGATGCTTATGATTGAATGGTTTAAAGCTTAGGAGATAAAATACAATTGTAAATAATCTTTTAATATCATTTCTACATACAGATTCAACTATTACCTGCCACTCAGACTTGGAAAATTTGTGAAATGGTGGTTTTAGTTAAACATTCACAAATATTTTTCTTTATTGTTATTAATTTATGACTACTCATGCCTTCTGCCAGAATTTATTTCTGAGATTTATCTCATAATCGTAGTACCTTAGAATATCCCATGTTAGCCATGCTCCCAACAAAGCCTAAAGGGACACTAGAACATAAATTTATAAATATAAATATGTATTCTCTTCAAAAGATAACAAGAACGAAAATCCCATGAAGCATTGGAGATGAATGTATCTGATATTCAGAGTTCAAATGTTCAGGATTGGAATAATCCACAAAACAATTAATGTGATATTTTTTACATATAAGAGACTTTTTCTAAATTTTCTATATTTCTGCAACTCATACTCAATCATCAGTATATTCAAATCTCTCTTTCTCCTCCATAAATCAAGTGATGTTATTGTCACAAAATCACCATTGTCAGTAAAGACAATATTCCTATTCAATCAAATTCTCAGGAATTGCTGAAAACTTTCCCATCTCTTGGCTTCTGTCTGTTCTCTACTGGTTTTCCACTTGTGTTCCCACTTTTCAGTCTCATATATCAACTTGTCTTCATATTCCCAGACTCCAATATAGGTATTCCTGAAAACTTTGTCCTAATGTGCTCAGTTCTATGTGCTCTCTGTACTTTTATCTGAACAACCGCGTACACTCTCAACTCCATGATTTGCTCTCCTGAGCACTAAATCTTATTTTGTAACTGAGTGCTTATACATAGGTATATCAAACATACTGCAAATGCTTTTTACCTAAAATGGGAAGCATTATTTTCTACCCAAAGACAACACTTTCTTATGATTCTTTAACTCAATAAATAGAATTATTGTTTAATAGTTTTGACATATGTGTATATGCAGGGTACGAATATAAAATAATACAGATATCATATACATACAAAGTGGTGACCACATGGGATCGAGAAATATGTTTACTTGTGGATGTCACAACTTATTTGGGAGTTCTATTGCCATTCCTATGTATGCTAATTCCCAGGGGGAGAAAGTTCACAACCCTTTTCCAAAAATTCTGATTCTATTAAGCCAGTTATTTATCTGCTTTAATTTTTCTTTTTCCCTCATACCCTGGAGAAATATTTTATTCCTAAATTCTAGTGAAGGGGATTAGGGCAAATGACATAATAATTATTATCCTTAGTATAGTAATTTTACATCTAAAAAATTATTTTGTAAACTAAATTCTAATACTTGATGAATTTTTTTCTGATTCTACTGAGATTACTGACTTATGTGGCAAAGGATGAAAGGATGTCTCATGTCAAGTGGCCCAAGAGGGAATATACCACTGGATAAAAGAAATACAGATAGAGAAAAATGTGTATATTGGTTATTACTTCATATTACCACAAGATTACATATAGTATTATGACACTGTGTTAATTCTTTTTCCATCAAGCTAGGATACACTTTTGTTTAAAAAAAAAAAAAAAGTCATCATTCATTACTCTCCTACTGTGAAAAAATCCTACTAGGCTTTTCGTTACAAGTCTTATTTTAACACTATATTTTAACTCAGTGTAAGTCTTTCATACTATAGCTAAGACTCATTTTGCTAAAGAACAGGAATAAATATATCTAGATAATTTAATTTTAAATTTGATGTCCTCTAAATTCTCTTTTGAAATTACTAATTTTCCTTTTCACTAGTAATGATTATTTATTAAATGAGTCTTTAGGCTAATATTAAAATAAGTATTTAAAATTACAGGAAATTTTGTTAGAATATTTGTTGATGTTAAAGTGCATAACCCTCCTCCAATAAACATAACAGATTTATTCTGCTTGACTGGTATTTGAGTTCTTTATTGTTTTCAGGAAACAATGATATATTTTTTCTTTTTTGATATTTAATACATATAAATGTAATGGGTCTATACCAAAAATTGTATTTTAATTCTTTTTTTTTCAGATAAGCAACAACATTAAAAAAGAATTCTGAGCATCATACATTCCAGAATATTCATACGGGGTAAGTAACATTTCCTTTCAATTGTAATGTTGTTGGCATTCTCTAAAATCTGCTTCTCTTCTGTGTCTCAGTGAGAATTTACTTCAGGCTTAATTTTAATGTTGTTGGCATTCTCTAAAATCTGCTTCTCTTCTGTGTCTCAGTGAGAATTTACTTCAGGCTTAATATCTGAATTTATTCAGTGTATTCTCAGGCTTTCTACATTATAAGTAAAGTGGTACTATGGAGACACTTTTGGGAATTGTAAAGGAAAAAGCCTTTGGATAATGTGAAAATAAAGATCTTTCTTTGGAAATTGAGAATGACTGTCACACTCCATTACATCTCCTAGAATGTTCAAAGACTTGAGGGTCCTCCCAGTTTCTTATTCTCAGATGCCATTTCTCAAAGTGATAGTGAACTATTTCCTACTTCCAATTGGATTTTCTCTGAGATACGTGGTATAGAAGCTCAATAGGTTCTGGTATAAATGTAATTGCCATATGTGCATTTTAAGTCAGTGGATAATAAATATGAGAACAGCTGCTCAAAAAAAAGTTATTTCAAAAGCCCTACTAGAACTCTCTCAGGGGCACTAAACTGAGGTTGGAAGGGGATCATTCAGCATGCTCGCCAATATTGGGGCAGCTACCATTTCTCCCTGAAGGGCAGCTAAGCTTTTCTCCCTCAGCAGCTTCAAGTTGCCTCTATTGCCCTCTACTATCAGGCCTCTTGCTGAACTCTTTTTAAATTCAAAATACTTCCTTTCTCAGTTACCAAACCCCTGGAGATCATTGCCACAACAAGAACACATTTTTTACTGCATTAAGAATAAAGGAGCTTGTCATCTAAACAGTGTGAACTAGGACCAAAATACCTTAGGTTCCTGTGGCAAATAAGTGCATAGCCCTAGCTGGTTTTTTGTCACTGAGCTCATAAATACTGAGGCATTCAGAGATTAGAAAACTTAATGTAGTAGAAAGTAGATTTTTCACGGTCTGTTTTAATTATGGGATCTCACCTATTAGTTGTCAAACATATTACATATATACCCATTTATCTAGACCTTAAATTTTAATTTTATATACACACATTCCTTGTCTCTCATGAATATGAAGAAAAGAGACTAACTTCACCTATTTTCCTAATTTAAAGAACCATATAAAACTAAAGTGCTTTTTCATTAAAAGTAGTATGTGTTCTATTTATACATACATCTGCATAGAAAACTCAAGCCTAATAAGCATAATTGCAGTTTACTTACAATTTTATATTAAATCAATATTACTTCTATTGTGAGAACTGCAAATGTATATTTAGCTCCTTTCTTTGCTCTGTTTTCTGATTATATGAAGACTTATTTTTACATCATTATTTTTATCTATATTTAACATATTAATACAAAGTGCCTAACATACTTATATTTAATACATTAATATCAAATGTATTTAACGTACTATTCTCTTAAAGCGTTGGGAAATTTTTTTAGTGTCAGGAAGAATGAGTTCATGCTGTTAAGTTTTTCAGAATTTTGTCAGAATACACATAGCCACATCTGTGGGACTGCTGTTGACCATGGCCATAGGTCGAAGAAAACAGACTTTTCTGATTTGCTGCCCTCAGTAGATTTTGTTTTCATATTTTAAAAGGATGAGAAGGGAGATCCTAGGCAACTTGCCCTATGCGGATACTGACAAGGACAGTGAAGGATATGAAAAAGATGACCCAGAAGGAAAACATTAGGTATTTCTGAACATCTTAAATACATATAGCCTTTTGGAAAAGTAAGACTAGATGCAAAGCACACTGAAATAATTTTGGCAACTTCCACTGACACAGAACTCAGTCATTCTGAATTAAACTAAGGGTCACAAGGGAAATGTTACTCTAAGAAGCACATATTAAAATCACTCAGCTGCTGTGAAATAGTCTGGCTGACAACATGGAGTATCAATTATCCAACATATAAAGTCAGTGATACAAATTGGACTACAATATATAAGGATCATAAAGTCTTCTTTAAAGGACTGACAGATGACTTGGCTCATATGTAAACAATGTTTCTCAGCAGTTAACTGCACTGGCTGTAACTAGTATCTATTGCTTGAAGAAATTATGCACTATGTAATTAAATAAATGGCCTTTTCAAGAATGAATGGCTTATTTTAATATTTTGGCATGTAGACTTTGAAATAAGTTGGTAATATTTTAAAGGCTACTTTTAAGAAATAGCAGTATAGTATGTTTAATAATGAAAATAATAATGTCGTTGAAAATAATTCAATTTTCTATCACAATTAATTTCAAAGGCGTAGAAATATCTCAATTAGTAGAAGAAATAACAACAGTTCTATCATTTTTATGAAAATTTCTCTTAGTCCATCTATTTAATTTTAAATAGTATTTTAAAATTTCATTTTGAACAGGGCTAAGTATAAGGAATACATTATATCTATATCTCACAATAGTTGAAGTTAATAAGAAAAAAATAAAGGCTATCATTTTTTATACGGTGAGCATTTTACATTATTTTTTATTAGTGTAATTTCTAGTTTCATGGTGCTTCCCTCTTTTAAAAAGTCATGATTTACTCAAGGTGCCCAGTTAGTATAAGATCAGGGTTAATTGTAGCTATATGCCAAAATGGTAATATTCTCTATTATTGCCAATAGCATGATTTATTATTTGAATCAGAGAACATAGTATTCTGAATGCATGAGCATATTTTTAACATTTCAATACGTTCTTAATAATTAACTAGAGAGGAAACAAGAAATTATAGTGATAGTTGCTATTTACCTGAAGATATTTGAACATAAAAGAACATTAGGATGAGAAATGTATGTTAACACTATGATGACATACAAGAATAAAAGCAGGGGAGTAAACAGGAGAATTTTTTTAAAACGTTCTGGTCATACAGCTCAATTTGTATCAGTCATATTTTAAAGCTTTATTGAAGTGCAATAAACTGCCCATACTTTAATTGTACATTTTGGTATTTTTTGGCATTTGTATATATCTAAGAAACCATCACCACATTAAAACAATGTGCATATCCATAAAGTTTCCTCATTTTTTTTCCATTAACTTCCTTCTGCCTTTCCCTGTCCCATTCTCAGGTAACCACTGATACACTTTCAGTAACTCTCGAGTTTACATTTCCATATAAATGGAGTCATACAGTATTATGCTCTTTTGATCACTCAGTATAATTATTTTGAGATTTATTCATGGTGCTACATGTATCTTATTCTTACTATTGAGTATTATTTCATTATACACATATATCACAAAATGTTTATCAATAGTAAATTCACTTGTCAATGAACATTTAGACTATTTTCAGTTTTTGGCTATTGCAAATAAAGCTGCTATGAACATTAATGTACAATCCTTTAAATGGGAATAGGCTTTTATGTTTTCATTTCTATTAGAAATAGGATAGATACATGTTTAGCATTGTATAATATGAAAGAAACAAATCTGACAAAATTTTCCAAAGTGGTAACTCTGCCAAGTGTCAAAGAAATTGGCTTTGTTAATCTTAAAAGTTGTGAAAATACCTTACACATGTCTTTATATAACATATCTTTTAAAAACACACTTTTGTGTACTTATGTACTACCCCCACAGATGTTCCAGTATTTATTTCAGAAAGTTTGATGTAATTGACTAAACCATTTAGGGCTAGACCTCTGAAATAAAAGGCATTCACACTTTGCAATTTTAGGTAAATAATTTCATTTTTCCAAATAGAATCATGCAAAACCTTTATCTGATCATGACAAAATATCCCCTACTTGCTGTTAACAATCCACAGCTTTTATAAAATTAGCAAAACAGATCATTTATAATATAATCTGATGGCCAAAATTATCTGCCTTACTTCCCATAATGCCTATTAAATCTAATTTTCTCCTGAAAGAAAGCAGACACATTTTTCTCAGAAATTTTTTTAAAGATCAAACATATCTTTTTAAATTTTTTAAATTTTGTAATAATTATATATATATTTGTGTGTATATATATATATTTATGAGGTACAACATAATACTTCAATATGGTAAATATTGTGGAATGAACAAATCAGGTTAATAATCCTATCCATCACCTGACATACTTATTACTTTGTTTTGAGAACATTTAAAATTCACTCTCTTAGAAATTTTGAAATGCACAATACATTATAATTAACTATTTTGCTGTGCAATATATCCCCAGAATTTCTTTCTCCTGTGTTACTAAAGCTTTGTCTTGTCAAACATTTCCCCTTTTCCCACCCACCCTACCCTTCTTCACCTCTGGTAAACCACCATTCTACTCTTTACTTGCAGGAATTCAAATTTTTAGATTCCACACAGGTGATATCATGAGTCATCAGTGTTTCCGTACCTGGCTTATTCCACTTAGCACAATGTACTCTAAATTAATCCATGCTCTTGCAAATGACAGAATTTCATTCTTTCAAAAGGATGAATAGTATATCATTGTTTATATAAACTACATTTTAAAATTCATTATTCACTTAATGAGCATTTAGGTTGTTTCTAAATCTTGGCTATTGTGAATAATGCTGTATGCAGCATTGCAGACATCTCTTTTGACATACTAATTTCATTTCCTCTGGACAGGTATCTAGAAATGGGATTGGGATAATATGGTAATTATTTTTATAGTTTGTTGAGGAATCTTCATACTGTGTTTCAAGATGGTTGTAATTTTCATTCTCAACAACAGTGTACAAAGGTTTCCTTTTCTCCATATCTTTATCAACACTTACTGCATTAGTCCATTTTCACACTGCTGATAACGACATACCCAAGACTGTGCAATTTACAAAAGAAAGAGGTTTATTGGACTTACAGTTCCACATGGCTGGGGAGACTTCACAATCATGGTGGAAGTCAAGGAGGAGTAAGTCACATCTTATGTGGGTGGCAGGAGGCAAAGAGATAGCTTGTGCAGAGAAACTCCCATTTTTAAAACCATCAGATCTCGTGAGAGCCATTAACTATCATGAGAAAAGCATGAGAAATACCCATCTCCATAATTCAATCATCTCCCACAGGTACCTCCCACAACACGAGGGAATTTGGAAGCCAAAAGATGAGATTTTGGTGGGGACACAGAGCCAAACCATATCATTCTACCCTCGGTCCTTCCCAGATCTCATATCTTCACATTTCAAAACCAATAATGCATTCCAAACAGTCTCCCAAAGTCTCAACTCATTTCAGCATTAACTCAAAGTCCACAGTCCGAAGCTTTATGTGAGAAAAGGCAAGTCCCTTGTGCCTATGAGACTGTAAAATCAAGAGCAAGTTAATTACTTCCTGGATACAATGTAGGTACAGAAATTGGGTAAATACAGCTATTTTAAATGGGAGATATTGGCCAAAACAAAGGGCTTACAGGCCCCATGCAAGTCTGAAATCCAGCAGGCATTGGTATCTTAAAGCTCCAAAATGATCTCCTTTGACTCCATGTCTCGCATCTGGGTCACAGTGATGTAAGTGATGGGGTCCCATGATCTTGGGCAGCTCCATCCCTATGACCGCAGGGTACAGCCTCCCTCCCAACTGCTTTCACAGGCTGGTGTTGTGTGTCTGTGCATTTTTCCAGGCACACGGCA
Organism: Rhinopithecus bieti; assembly: GCF_001698545.2. Classification (NCBI taxonomy): domain Eukaryota; kingdom Metazoa; phylum Chordata; class Mammalia; order Primates; family Cercopithecidae; genus Rhinopithecus; species Rhinopithecus bieti. The sequence continues at coordinate 1,602,410 of NW_016805390.1, forward strand.
CAAGCTGTCAGTGGATCTACAGTTCTGATGTCTGGAGGACAGTGACTGTCTTCTCATAGCTCCACTAGATGGTGCCCCAGTGGGGACTCTGTGTGGGGGCTCCAACCCCACATTTCCCTTCTGCACTGCCCTAGCAGAGGTTCTTCATGAGGGCCCTGTGCCTGAAGCAAACTTCTGCCTGGACATCCAGGCGTTTTCATACATCTTCTGAAATCTAGGCAGAGGTTCCCAAATCTCAATTATTGACTTCTATGTACCCACAGGCTCAACACCATGTTGAAGCTGCCAAGGCTTGGGGCTTCCACCATCTGAAGCAACAGCCCACACTGCACCTTGACACCTTTAGTCACATCTGGTGTGGCTGGGACCACAGGGCCCCAAGTCCCTAGACTGCACACAGCAGAGGGACCCTGGGCATGGCCCATGAAACCATATTTTCTTCCTTAACCTCTGGGCCTGTGATGGAAGAGGCTGCCACAAAGATCTCTGATGTGCCTTGGAGACATGTTCTCCATTGTCTTGGTGATTAACATTCAGCTCCTCATTACTTATGCAAATTTCTGCAGTGGGCTTGAATTTCTCTTCAGAAAATAGAATTTTATTTTCTATCACATTGTCAGGCTGCAAATTTTCCAAACTTTTATGCTCCGTTTCCCTTTTAAAACTGATTGCCTTTAAAAACACCCAAGTCATCTCTTGAATGCTTTGCTGCTTAGAAATTTCTTCTGTCAGATACCCTAAATTATCTCTCTCAAGTTCAAAGTTTCACAGATCTCTAGGGCAGGGGCAAAAGGTCACCAGTCTCTTTACTAAGACATTGCAAGAGTCACCTTTGCTCCAGTTCCCAAGAAGTTTCTCATCTCCATCTAAGACCACTGCAGCCTAGACCTTATTGTTCACACTACTATCAGCATTTTTATTAAAGTCATTCATCAAGTCTCTAGGAAGTTCAAAACTTTTTCCCATTTTTCTGTCTTCTGATTCCTCCAAACTGTTCCAATCTTTGCCTGTTACCCAGTTCCAAAGTCGCTTCCACATTTTCTGTTATCTTTTCAGCACTGCCCCACTCACTTGTATGAATTTATTGTATTAGTTTGTTTTCATGCTACTGATAAAAAGACATACCCTAGACTATGCAATTTACAAAAGAAGGGGTTCATTGGGCTTACATTTTCACATGGCTGAGAGGGCCTCACAATCATGGCAGAAGGCGAGGAGGAGCAAGTCACATCTTAAGTGGGTGACAGCAGTCATAAAGAGAGCTTGTGCAGAGACACTCCTGTTTTTAAAACAATCAGATCTCATGATACCCATTCACTATCACAAGAACAGCATAGGAAAGACCTGCCACCATGATTCAATCACAATCATCTTCCACGAGTTCCTCCTGCAACACATGGTAATTATGGGAGCTACAAAATGAGATTTGGGTGGGCACACAGCATCAAACCTTATCACTTATCTTCCATCTTGTTGTTAATAGCCATATTAACATGTGTGAGGTGATATCTGATCACAGTTTTATTTGCATTTCCCTGATAATTACTGATATTGAAGATCTTTTAAATATACCTGTTAACCTTTAGTATGTCTTCTTTTAAGAAATGGCTACTCATGTCTTTTGCCTATTTTTTAGTAAGCTTGCTTGTTTTCTTGTTTTTGAGAAGTTTGAGTTTCTTGTATTTTATTGATAAGCCCCTTATGTGATGGATGGCTTAAAAATATTCTCTCCCTATCTGTCGGTTGCCTCTTTACTCTATTGTTTTCTTTTGTTTTGCAGAAACATTTTAGTTTGTGGCAATCCCATTTGTCTGTTTGGCTTTTGTTGCCTATGCTTTTGGTGTTACAGGCAGGAAATTGTAGCCAAGAACAATGTTGTATTATTTTTGAAGTCAGGTATTGCGATGCCTCTAGCTTTGTTCTTTTTGCTCAAGATAGCTTTGATTATTTGGAATCTTTTGTGGTTTCATAAAACTTTTAGAATTGATTTTTCTATTTCTGTGAAGAATGACAATGGAATTTTGATAGCGGTGGCACTGAATTTGTAGATTGCTTTGGGTGATATTGATATTTTAACAATATTAGTTTAACAATATTAATTTATTTTATATTATCTTCTAGTAGATTTACAGTTTCAGGTTTTACATTCAGTCTTTAATCCATTTTTTTGATTTGTGTATAAGGAATGACCGTAAGCATCCAATTATATTCTTCTATATATGGATAGCCAATTTTCCCTGCACCATTTATTGAAGTGATGTTTCTTTCCTATTGTATGTTATTTGTCCCTTTGTCAATAATCAATTGCCCATAGAAGCATGCATGGGTTTATTTCTGGGTTCTGTATCCCATCACACTGCTCAATGTATCTGTGTTTGTGCCAGTGCTATGCTATTTTAATTACTATAATTTTGTAATAGAGTTTGAAATCACATAGTGTGATGCCTCTAGCTTGGTTCTTTTTGCTTAAGATTGCTATGATTATTTGAGATCTTTTGTGGTTTCATACAAATTTTATAATTGATTTTTCTTTTTTTGTCAAGAATGACATTGGGATTTTGATAGTGGTGACACTGAATCTATAAATTGCTTTGGATAGTATTGACTTTTAACAGTATTAATTTTCCAATATAAGTAAATGGGAAATTTTTTATTTATTTATGTCATTTTCAATATATTACATCGATGAATTATAGTTTTCAGTGTACAAATCTTTCACATCGTTGGTTAAATTTACTTCTAAATCTTTATTTACATATTTTTGATGCCATTATAAATGAAATTGCTTTATTTATCTTTCAGATAGTTTTTCATTACTGTATGGAAACAATAATAATATTTGTATGTTGATTTTTAATTTGTAAATTTATTGAATTTGTTTACCAACTCTATCAGTTTTTCGGTGGGATCTTTAAGGTTTTCTCTATGTTAAGATTATATTTTCAGCAAGCAAGACAATCTCTCCTCTTCCTTTACCATTTGGATGCCTTTAATTTCTTTTTATTCTAGCTAGGCAATTACACGTAATGTTTAAAGCATTTTGAATTGGCATCGAATCCATCGGTTATAATCCATTGATTGCGACTTTTCAACTTGTTAACCTAGACGTTTATCAATATTCTACTTTCCTCTTAGTCTAGCTGTTACCCAAAATAAAAGAGCCTATAAGTGTAAACCAGATTGGATAGTTAAATATTCTCTTTATAAAACAATTTTAAATGCATTAAACTTTTTTAATCTAAAAATTTTACATTTTGTCTATCAATCATTGTAAATTGTGTTCTCTCAAAACAATTCCAATATTTTAGTAGGAAAATCATGTTCGTTTTCACACTATCATTGGTACTAGTTAAGAGTTGACCAAAGATGATGCTAATAGATATACTTGCTTATTACCTTATTTTCACGATGTTAGTGTAAGACTTGGAAATACAGTAAATTTGGCATGATTATAGTTGAAAAACCCTTTCTCATGAGTGACACAGTTAATTCAGAGTATTACTCTGAATAAGTTAACATAAAGCCAACAAGTAAATATTATGAAGTAGTGTTTGAAAAAAATCATGATTCATATTTAAAACTGTATTATATAAATGAAACATGTAGTAAATATTATTTAATAAATACCTTATTAGTATTTTATATTTAGTTAAATAGAAATAAAGGTATCAAAACATATACATTTATGTATAGTTTAAATGATTTTAAAATACGTTATTTAGATACCATTGTTACATAAGTACTAATGTAAATGCTGACAAAATAAAATCTCATTCCCTACATTTAAATTAAATACACTGTGACATATTTTTCAAATGTATCACTGATGGTTCAGGTAAACAGGCAGAAAATGTTCTACATTTTATATTATGGGGAAATTTAATACAAGGGATACATTTCATGTAATGGAAGGACGTTAAAGAGAACCCACACATCACCAACAGCAGAAAGTTCCTATCATACTTAGTGTTGGCAAAACAGCAGAAGTAACTAGAACACAAAAGCAGAGTCATCTTATAAAAACTGGGGCCATGAAATGAGTGGCTGTGACCATCACCTAATATGTCACAGTAAATGGACACAGGTAACAGAGAACTGGAGGTTTTTCTCTTCTACAAATGCTTCCCATTGGCCAGGCTTATCCAGCAATAACAGTGCACTGAAGACTGGGAGCACTTTTTCTCCGTGACAGATTGCAGAACAGGAGAAGCTGAGATGTATAGCAAGCAATCATAATAAATGCCTACTTTAGGAAAAAGAGTGATGAGTAACTTCCTGATATGGTTTTGCTATGTCCCCACCCAAATTTCATCTTGAATTTCCAAGTGTTGTGGCAGGGACCTGGTGAGAGGCAATTGAATCATGTGGGCAGGTCTTTCTGATACTGTTCTCTTTCTCATGAGAATAAGTCTTATGAGATCTGATGGCTTATAAAAGAGGAATATCCCTGCACAAGATATCTTCTCTTATCTGCTGCCATGTGAGATGTGTCTTTCACCTTCCACCACTATTGTGAGGCCTCGTCAGCCATGTGGGACTGTAATTTCATTAAATCTCTTTGTTTTGTAAATTGCCCAGTCTCAGGTATGTCTTTATCATCAGCATGAAAACAGACTAATCCACTTTCTGATATCAAAGGAAAGTTGGGTTTTCGACAAAAATAACAAATAAAGTCTATTTTTAAGTATTTTAAGACCCAAATAATTCACACTCCTCTTTGTAGTAATTTCCTATCTAGCTCACTTTGCTGGGAGATAGCGTAATGTAGGTGTGGGCACCACTTACTGTTTTATCAAAATTTTTTATTAGAAGCTTAGTTTTGAAAGTATCCTTATTTTGAAAATGCAAATTCACTTGTGACCAGCTTCCATCTAATTAAAATATTAATTTTTCTACTATATTCCTCAAGAAGAATGAAAAAGTTCTCCTATTCATTTCTTTATTTTACAGCAACAACAACAAAAAACTATAGCTTTAGGGGCACAAATGTTGTTTGGTTACATGAGTGAATTTTATAGTAGTAATGTTGGAGATTTTGGTGTATCTATCAGCCAAATAATGTGTATTATACCTATTAGGTAATTTATTATCGTTCATTCCCCTCTCTGCTTCTGAGTCTCCAGTGTCTATTATACCACTCTGTACACTTTTGGATACCCATAGCTTAGCTCCCACTTACAAGGCAGAACATGCAATCTAGTTTTCTGTTTTTGAGCTGCTTCACTTAGAATAATGGCCTCCAATTTCGTCCAAGGTGCTGAAAAAAGCACTATTTTTATTATTTTCTATGGCTGTGTAGTATTCAATGGCGTGTGTGTGTGTGTGTGTGTGTGTGTGTGTGTATAGATATAGATATAGATATTAAAGATTTTCTTCATTTACTCAACATTTGATGGGCACTTATGTTGATTTCATATCTTTGCAATTGTGAGTTGTGCTGTGATAAACATGAGATTGCATATGTCTTTTTGATATCATGACTTCTTTTCCTCTGGGTAGATATCCAGTAGTTATATTGGTGGATAGAATGGTAGATCTACTTTTTGTTCTTTGAGAAATTTCCATACTGTTTTCCCTAGCAGTTTCACTAATTTACATTCTTAAAATCTGTGCATAAGTGTTCCCTTTGCACCACATCTGTGACAAACAACATGAACAAACATTTCTCAAAAGATGATACACAAATGGCCAAAGATGAAACAATACTCAATATCACTAATAATCAAGGAAATGCAAATTAAAACCACATTGTGACACCCAATTACACCAGCCAGAATGGCCATTACTACAAAGTCAAAAACCAACCTCCTATCTATTTTTATATATTACAATGAAATACATACATTTTCATTGCATTAAAACAACATGTTTGTAAGAAAGAATTATATGTTTAGTTCACCAATATATTTGAAAACTTTTGGAAAATAAATTAATCTAGGACAATGAAATAACTATAGGTAGAGAACTGAAGGGAATATGCCTATTGAATATATTGGAATAAGCTAATCAATAAATTTATAAATTCTAGGTAACTAAATCTAACAAGATAGATAAATAGTGAGTCCATAACTGGAAGACCAAGTTAACTGACATTAGATTTTTTTTTCCTTTCTCTTCTTTTATCATCTCTTACGTATAAAAGAGTGATACAGGAAATATCTCAAGATAATTTATTTAAATTGAATCTTGGGAGTTAAAATGAATTTTCACAGAATATCAGAATGGAGCAACTCAGAGAGAAAAATATTAAAATTTAACTGCAAAACTATTTTCTGGCTCATCACAAATGATTCTCTAAAATCTAAAATAAGGAATACTTGTAAGATACTTATCACATTTAAAAGGAATATATTAAAATTTAAATATTTAATATTTTTCAATAAAACTATGCAGATCAAGTTTAATTTACCAATTGCATTTCTGTGACATACTATATTACTTCACTGGCTGTATTTTCAAGTCATAAAACACTTTTAGAATGTTTTTGTCTGATTAGTCTTTATATACCCTGAAGCTCTTTAATGATTTTATTGTCCAGAATCAAATTTATATATAATGGAATAACTTCCTAATCATGCTGTCTGAATAGCTGAATCCGTGTACAAATGCAGTTTCTCCTTTAGACAATAGCACAGAATGTAATTTTTAAGCCAGTTAGGTCATTATGATGATTATGACATGGAATTCTGTTGGCATTTTCTTCTTCAAAACATCTGATAAATTTTCACATATTTAGTCAATATCTACATCAAGCAGAGAAGTCTATCATAAATCTTGTCACTTTGATGGGGAGAATAAAATAAGATTATTTTAGCAAATGAGAAATCAGAATATATAGTATTTACTCTGACATTTTGGGTTCAAAATAATATTTTAAACTAAGGAGCAAATTATGTATCAATGAAACTAAAGTATAAATTAATTTTCTATGACTTCACTGTCTTACGAAACTTTTTGTAAGGATAAACATGTTCTCTCTTTCTATGTTGTCCAGTAAAGTATCTACTAGTTAGACATGGCTATTGAGCACTTGAAATGGGTTTACTGAAACTCAGTAACTGAATTTTTTATTGTATTTATGAATGATTAATTAAAATTTAATCTTAAGTACAACTATGTGGCTACTGACTGTTACATTAAATAGTTCAGTTCTAAGGACTAACATAAAGTCACAAAGATGTACCAGTTAGCAAAAGGGTGTTTCTCACTTAATGTAGGACTGGCAAATATGTAGCCATGCTTATTGGCACAGTCACAGCAGATATTACCAAAGTGCTATGGCACTCTGCCCCTTAGTTTCCATATGCCTCAGAAATACTTTCTAACACAATGCTCAAGACATGTATAATCAGTTAATATTAAATGCTACATAAAACAAACTCTTCATTTCTACTAAGATGCCTTCTAAAATGAAATGTGTAACACAGTAGAAAGAAGTTTGTAATACTGATTCTTGGAAATGCTGAAAAACTCCTTAAAATGGATTCTCTCTGACTTAAAAAAAAAAAAAAGAGATAGAGAGAGAGAAGCTGTTTTATGCTGGGGAAAGCAAATAGAACTGGTGATCAGAGAAAGTAATAACAATTGAGTGTATGGAAAAAATAGAGATTACGGTAAGTTTTAGTATTATATGTAGAGAGAAAAGATGTGACAAAATGATAAGCAGATGACTCATAAGGTTTGGCTTTGTGTCCACAGCCAAATCTCATCTCCAACTGTAATCCCCATGTGTTGAAGGAGGGACCTGCAATCCCCATTTGTTGAGGGTGGGAGGTGATTGGATCATAGGATGGTTTCCCCCATGCTACTCTTGTGATAGTGAGTTCTCACAAGATATGATGGTTTTATAAGTGTGTGGCATTTCCCCTGCTTACTCCTCTCTCTCCTGTTGCCATGAGAAAAACATCCTTGCTTTCCCTTCACCTTCCTCCATGATTGTAAGTTTCCTTAGGCTTCCCAACCATGTGGAATTGTGAGTCAATTAAACTTCTTTCTTTTATAAATTACCCAGTCTTGAGTATTTCTTTATTGCAGTGTGAAAATGGACTATGACAACGACTGTGTCAAGAAATAAAATTGTCAAGAAAGAAAACTGTCGTTAACCAATACAATATAATTTTCAGCATCAATATTTAAAGGTATATGTATACATATATAGTGGGGCTTCATAAAACTATTAAAAGAAGGCCTAAGCGGTAAATAAAAATGTTATTGATACCTTAAACTAAAACGTAATAGTTCATCTCGGGTTGGGGACAGTCCAAGGTCTAACTAACCATACTAGGCAGAACTTGAACATCAGTGAATTAAGTAGAAACCACAGAAAAGTCTCAGTATTGGGCAAAATTAGTGTTAAAATAAAAGATATTCTGATAAAAACCCATTAAAAAATCTTACAAACTACTCAGAAAGGGTAAAGGGGAGGAGGAGACATAAGCAAACTAACTTTTGGCCAGAAAAAAGTAATGTAGTCTTTATTTTACTTTAACAAAAAGATACAGACCAAATGCAATTTAAAATTTAAAATAAATTACCTTTTATAATAGCACTCCAAAATAAAATATTTTGTATAAATAGGTGAAAATATGTGCAGTCTCTGTAATGCTGAAAACTACAAAATAATTATAAACACTTAAGATATAAATAAATAGGAAGATAAACAGTGTTCACGGATTGAAATATAAATGCTATTAAGATGACAATTCTCTGTTAGTTGACTTATAGATTCAATAGAAACTTAATAAATATTCCAGCAAGTGATTTTGGTAGACATAAATCATTGAATTCTAAAAGTTTTATGAAAAATCAAGGAAACTAAAATAATCAGACAATTATGAAAATGAAAAGCAATGTTGGAGAGTTGATACTATCCAATTTCAACACTAACAATAAAGCTAGAGTAATCAAAGAAATGTGGTGTTGAAAAAATGAGAGACATCTAGATTAATAGAACAAAATAGAGAACACATAAATAAACCCAACTAAATATGTCATTTAATTTTTCATAATTTGGCAAAGGTAATGCACTAGAGAAATGATTGCCTTTTCCACAAATGGTGCTAGAACAATTTGATTTCTATATGCCAAAATAATAAATCATTAAGCATACCTCACATTTTACACAAAAAATTTTCTCAAAATGAATCATAGGCCAAATGTAAAACTAAAAATTATAAAACATCTTGAAGAACACCTAACAGACAATGTGTGTGACTTTCAGTTTTATAAAGGCCACTGGGGAATTATGAAAATTAAAAATCTTTGCAGACTCATGGCTGGTTTTGCTTTGGCAAAATCAAGTCAGATTACAAGGAAATTCATGTATTCAACCACCTTGAAATTTCCTTATAGATTGTTATATTTTCTTTAATTTTTTTTTCCTGACAGCTAACACAGTACTTGGTACATAATGAGTACATAGTAAATTTTTGAATAGTGAATAGAGGACTGGATAAAAGAAGGGAAGAAGGAGGAAATAAAAGAAACAGAGAAGGAATAAAGCAGAGGAAAGAAAAAACAAGAAAAGTGAAGAAAAAAATTAGGATCTTTGAGAAAAAATAATCTAGTCAGAGCGTTTTAAAAGTATACATTAACAGTGCATGTTCTCACTCATAAGTGGGAGTTGAACAATGAGAACACATGCACACAGGGAGGGGAACATCACACACTGGGGCCTGTTGGGGGGTGGGGGGCTAGGGAAGGAATAGCATTAGGAGAAATATCTAATGTAGGTGATGGGTTGATGGGTGCAGCAAACCACCAGGGCACATGTATACCTATGTAATAAACCTGCATGTTCTGCATATGTAACCCAGAACTTAAAGTATAATTTTAAAAAAATCAAAAAGATATATTTACTTTATCAAAACAAATTTTTCTGGTCTACAGGATGTTAAACATTTATTCTAGAAAATAATGTTCCTTTTAAAATGTTAATTTGAATTACATTATAATAAATATTAAAGTCATTTCCATATGCTAGTTTACATTCTAGTAGAGCATATAATGTGATGCTGAAACCCTGAAATAGCTGGCAACCAGTTTTATACAGATATGTAGTTCTTCAGCTTTTTAAGATACTTATATTATCATTTGATTTTTGTTAGTACTGCATCTAAAAATAATACCAAGGGACAAAAAATATAATCAACTATATCATTTTATATGACAAAATTATATCTACATAACTGTAATTTTTGGAATACGAATTGTGCACCCCCCCTCACAAATACATCAGTGAATTTTCATTACTGTAAGCATTCACAGTAAATAATAGTGGCATGGTGAAATTAACTTTTATACAAATGTAGATTGCTGATGGAATTTGAAACTGCCTAGCAATTATTGTGTTCCACTTAAAAAGGTAGGAAAGGGAATAACAGTTAGTTTGTAATATTATAAAATGCAGATGAAAACACTACATTTTAGTGAGTATCCCTGTCCAAGAGCAAGAGGAACAGTACAATTTATGCTATATTCTTTGAATATACTCATCACATAATATCAGACCAGTACCTTTCTGTGGTTCTTCATGTCCTCCTCTGTTAAAATAATTTTGGCAAGTTAGAAAATCTTCTATAAAGTCTATAATTCAGCACTAGAAGTTCTCATTTTAAATCTATAATTACTTTTTTTTAGTTTTCAAGAATAAACAGTCTCTTTTATTTTAATCATTACATATGATCACACAGGTAGCATATACTTTTATTTTTCAATTTTCCAGGTACAGAAAAAATTTAAAAATTCAGATTATTTAAGTAGATAATAAATGTAGTGAATTAATGTCTTATTTACTAATTAATCTTCTCTTTAAACATGTTTTTCTCATCAAAATTAATAATATAAATGAGAGTCAAAAATAATAAGCTAACCAAATCTACAATTTAAAATGCATTTTCCTATACTCAACCTGCAATATAATTTTATGGGGAAGAAATTATTTGTCATGTTGATATTGTTAACTGTAATGTGATTTGTCAGAGTTCTGTAAATTGCCTTATACTTCTTCTTTTAAGAGTANATGATCACACAGGTAGCATATACTTTTATTTTTCAATTTTCCAGGTACAGAAAAAATTTAAAATTCAGATTATTTAAGTAGATAATAAATGTAGTGAATTAATGTCTTATTTACTAATTAATCTTCTCTTTAAACATGTTTTCTCATCAAAATTAATAATATAAATGAGAGTCAAAATAATAAGCTAACCAAATCTACAATTTAAAATGCATTTTCCTATACTCAACCTGCAATATAATTTTATGGGGAAGAAATTATTTGTCATGTTGATATTGTTAACTGTAATGTGATTTGTCAGAGTTCTGTAAATTGCCTTATACTTCTTCTTTTAAGAGTAACGTATCCGGAACAATCTGTTGCAGTTTTTCCACTTGCTGAAAGTAACAGTTTAGATGATTAACATTTAAATTTCAAATTCCGAAGTACTGAAAGTTTTATATAATAAAATCTTATATCTAATAATTATCATATATAATGAATAAACTATTATATTAATGTGAGAGCTACATTTGTTCATCAGAAATCAGTGAAAATAATTACCTTTACTTACATTCTTATCATAATCAATTTATCTAATTTCTCCTTTAATATTTAAAAAGGAGTGATAAACTTCTCACATGGTATTTACAAAAAAGACATAGAAGTGATTTTAGGTACCCATGGGAAAAAATGAAAGTATTTCATACTCTACTGAAAAGGGAACATGTATAAGATATATTTTGATATGGACAATAACTGTTACTGATGAATTAAACTAATTACATAATTATTATATTATGCTAATTGTGTAAGTTATTATTGTGCTAATTATATAATTAAATTTATTATAATAATTACATAATTGTATAATGTCTTTGAATTACTTAAAACAGGGTTTCTTTTCATGACATTCATTTTGCCTAAGTACTAGAATATTATTGATCCCTAAAGCATACAAAAGTCTTTCCATTTATGACTTTAAAATGTATTTGGATTTTATTTATATATAATGACAGTCTCTGAATATTCATATCCTCTTCTATGTCTCCTAATTATCTTGCAATTAGAGATGTAATTATTTCTGGTCTGATCGGTGAACAGAAATGGTATTTGTCACTTTTAATATGTTGAATTTAAGACCCTTTCAATTTGCTTCCCTGCTCTGGTGGCCTGGAACCACTTGTACCATGTGATGTATCTGTAGCTTGTATTTTTACTGACTGATGGAGCAGATTTCCAATTTTGGTTACTGCCAATTTATGTAAGAAATGAGCAAAAATTGTAATATTTAAACAGAGTAAAATTATTGATATTTTTGTGTATATAACTGTTGCAGCACAATCTAACCTAACCTAAATAATATGAGCCAATATTAAAAACTTATTTACTTCTCTCCCTCAACACACACACTTTCTCCTCTAGTTTTCTAGATTCCCGATAATCTTATTCAGTATTCATATGGATCTAAAAATAAATAATCCAATATCTATGTTATAAGCTCTTCTGCTGACTAGTTTTTCCCAAAATTGTTTTATCTTTCCTAAATCCTAAATTGTTAGGATGTGGAATTGGGGATATAATATTCTTGTGTATTATTCACTTGTCATTTGAATGAAGGTGATACTTGCATTTCAATTAATCAAACATTGAAATTAATAATTACTTAGCATTCTATGTAAAGTGATAGAAATTTAGCAGTAAATGGATTGAGAAAAAATGTATTTAATTGTTTTAACAACATGGAAGGGAGGAGTTAGATTTAGGAATTTGTCAATATTTTTCCATCTCTGTCTCTTACCACTGCATTCTGTCTGTATTAGCCTGCTTCTCCAAGTGTTAATGGACTTCCTCCATGGAGAAGAGAACTATGAGGCCCTAGTAGCTATAGGCTTCTATAAAATGGAAGCAGATCGATACAAAAAGTGAAGAGATAATAATCTCTACAGAACAGGAAAAAATGTTTGCCAGCTATTTAAATGACAAGTGATTAACAACAAGAATATATAAGGAATGCAACTCAATAGCAAAACATAGTTTGATTTAAAAATGGGCAAATGATTTGATTAGACGTTTCTCAAAATAAGGCATACAAATAACCAACAGGTATAATATAATTTGATCAATATCATTAATAACCAGGGAATTGAATATCAAAACCACAATGAGATGTCATCGCACCCAAGTTATAATTACTGTTATAAAAAAGATGAAAAATAAGAAATGTTATTATATTATTATAAACTAATACATTTGTTAAGTATAAAAAATAATTAAGGACTGTCATTCACAATATTATGGATGAAAATGAAGGACATTATATTGGGTGAAATAAGCCAGGAACAGAAAGACAAATGTCACTTGTCTCACATATGTCATAGCTAAAAGAATTCATCTCATGGAGGTAGTGAATATAATGGTAGTTTCTAGAGGCTGGAAAGGGTAATGGGGAGGGGGAACAAAAGGGTTGTTTAATGGGTACACAAATACAGTTAGACAGGAGTAAGATTTAGTATTCAATAGCAAAATAGAGTGACTATAGTTAGTAATTTACTGTATATTTCAAACTAACTCAAACATTAGATTTGGAATGTTCCCAACATAGTGAAATGATAAATATTTGAGATGATGGATATCCCAATTACCCAGATTTGATCATTACACATTATATGCTTGTGTAGATATATCACATGTACCCCATAAATATGTACAACTATGATGTATCTACACAAGTTATAATTTTAAAAATTAGGAAAACGTAAGTGATTTTCTTATGGGAAGTCCCAAAAGACATACATGAAATGTGACTTATTTTACCAGAAAAATCACACAAAAACTACAGGTATTAACTGCAGGTGTATAGGTGTTAAAGGAGTTATGCCTAATTTTAATAAAAGGTCTGTTCCTGTTAACAGCTAACCTGACTGTTCTGAGACATTCTAATGCATTAAGTTTAAATTGAGCTGACAAAAGAGAAGTGGGAGACATCTTTGTATTCTAAATTGTCTGTGGTGGAAAAGTAGTGGATACTGACTTTTAATGTGATTTATAGTTTGGTTTTGTTTTAAGGGGACCTTGAAAAGCCTTAATAATCAGAACAGTTTTGCGTTTTATTTTGTATTGTTTATATTGTGTTTCAGCTATATGTTCATGTTCAATTAATGTTCATGTGCATCTTCACTTTTTGCAAGTTTTGTTTACAAATACGGTTGAACAAATTGAATAGTATACTTGGATTAGTAAATAAAATCATGGTAATATGTTGATGTAAATTTGGGTTTTCCCAAACTAATATACCATGTTGAATATTTGGAAACTTCTGGAGGAATTTTCAAGGTCTAAACAAATAATCTAGATTTTTCTGATGAATCTATCTCACTAAAATTGGAAATAGTTGTTACAACCACAAATATAGTCCATCCAAAATTCAAGTATTTCATTGTTTTCCTATATAAAATTTTTGTAAATGAGTCCAGTAATTATCAAAACTAGAGTTGCTTCTTTTCAAACTTTTTAATGATGATAGAGTATAATGAAAATGTTAGGGATTCTATGGAAAAATGCTGTCTTAATGTGAATATAATAAAATCAAGAATATTTGATTGATACACAAGCATATTGTATAGAAAGGGAGCAAAGGAAAGCCAGTCTGTTATTAGGAAGGCATTATCAGTTATTACCATAAATACATGCTACTATTTTTATAAGAGCAGCTTATCAGGAGAGGTTATGCCACCATTAATACATTAAGTATCTTCAAAATAGTTTATTGTTTGTTTTCCACGTATCTATTTGTAAAACTGGTTGTATATGAAACATGTCTTACCTATCTGTGTGGAAAATATAGTCTCCTTCTACAGCTTGAGTTTTACCTATCTTTTAGGAATTGATAGTCCTAATTTTAATGTTCTCTAACTGATTTTATTTTATGGATACTGTTTTTGCATTTTCTTTAAAATCTCTTGTCTACATCAAAGATATAAAGGTGTCTATCTTTATCAAATAGGCTTATAATTTTAGATAGCATTTTACAATGTAAATTTTATGTGGAAAAGGGTTGAATATATTATTCTATCTTGATATTCAATTGACCCTGAACCAATTATTAGAAAGAGAGTTTTTCCCCCCTAAGGCACTACAGTGTCATTTTGATTAGAAAACTATTTAGACAATATACTTGATGCAAGTTTCTAAACTATTATCTTCATGTAGTATTATTTTAAATGTATAGTGTCTTAATTTCTAACAGTGTAGATCTTTTAGATCATTTTCTTCTCCTTAAATTTAGTTTGACTATTTTGGATGATTTGCTTTTCCATATACATTTTATAGTTATCTGATATGGTTTGGCTCTGTGTCCCCACCCAAATCTCATCTTGAATTGTAATAATCCCATATCAAGGGCAGGACTAGGTGGAGATTATTGAATCATGGGGGCAGCTTCCCCCATGCTGTTCTCATTATAGTGAGTGGGTTCTTACCAGATCTGATGATTTCAAAAGTGGCTTCCCAGCCTGGCACAGTGGCTCACGCCTGTAATCCCAGCACTTTGGGAGGCCAAGGTGGGCGGATCTCCTGAGGTCAGGAGTTCCAGAACAGCCTGACCAACATGGAGAAACCCCATCTTTACTAAAAATACAAAGTTACCCGGGTGTGGTGGCGCATGCCTGTAATCCCCGTTACTCAGGATGCTGACGGAGGAGAATCGCTTGAACCCGGGAGGCAGAGGTTGTGGTGAGCTGAGATCGTGCCTTTGCACTCCAGCCAGGACAACAAGTGTGAAACACCATCACACATGCACGTGCGCGCACACACACACGGCTTCCTGCCTCGTTCTGCATTCATTCTCTCCACCACCCTGTGAAGAGGTACTTTTTGCAATGATTGTAAGTTTCCTGAGGCCTCCCCAGCCATCCGGAACTGTGAGTCAATTAAGCCAACAGGTAAATTACCCTTTTCTTCATAAATTACCCAGTCTCAGGTATTTATTCATAGCAACCTGAGAATGGACTAACATTATCTTATCAATTTCTACAATGATTCTGCATGTCAATATCAAATACATTCATCGAGTTAGAACTAGGACTGAAATCTCTCTATACATCAACTTGGGAAGAATAATTTTCTACATATTAATCTGCCAATCAAAAAGGAGGATATAGTTCACTAATTATTACATGACTTTTTTCATAATACTGTACAGTTTGCAGTGTAGAAGGTTGGGCAACATTCTTCAAATTCTTCTCTTGGTGATATTTGAGTTTTGAAGCAAGTATAAATAATATTCTTCTTAAATTTGCTTTTGTTCATTTGTTGATAGTATAAATGTATATAGTGTTATGAATTTTGACATGACATCCAGCAATCTTGTTAAATTTACTTATTAATTCTAAAATTTAGTGTTCTTTTGTTTTACTATATAAAGAATAATATATTCAAAATAATATTTTCTCATTCTTTCACCTTTATAATATTCATATAATAATTTGTTTTTTTTTCTAGTATTTTAAAATTCTATTGCATCCAGTCCAATGTTTAGTTGAAATGGTAGTAGTAGCCATTCTTTGGCTGTTCCTTACCTTTAGGAAAAAGGCATCAATAATTCATCATTATATATGCAATGTTCTGTGGATATTTTGGAAATATTCATTAATGGTTTGAGTTTCTGTTTCTATTTGAAAGGAATTTTTGATAATCTATATATTTCAAGTGTTTTCAACTTATTTTTCTGTTATTCATGAGACTATAGCAACAGAGTAAAAATACAACCTACTAAACAGGAGGAAATATTTGCAAATCATGTATCAGAAAAGGAGTTAATATCCAGAATATACAAATAACTCCTACAACTTAAGAACAACAAAAACAAAAAAGCCATTCAATTAAAAACATGGAAACAACTTAAGCAGACATTTCTCCAAAGATGATATTCAGACTGACAGCAAGCAAATGAAAATATGCTCAGTTTCACTGTTTGTTAAGGAAAACACAAATGAACGTCACAAAAGAGATATACCTCACATTACAATGGCCACTACCAAAATAACAGAAAATAGCGAAGTGTTGGTGAGAATCTGGGGAAAATAGAACACTTCTGCCCTGTTGGTGGTCAAATAAAGTGATGCAACTGCTTTGGAAAGCAGTGCAGCAGTTCTTCAAAAAAGTAAAAGTAGAATTATCATATGATCCAACAATTCCATTTTGGAGATTTCAAGAGATTTTTGCAAACTGATATGGTTTGGCTGTGTCCCCACCCAAATCTCATTTAGAATTGTAGTTCCCATAATCCTCACATGTCTTAAGAGGGACCTGGTGGGAGGTCATTGAATCATGGGGTGGTTACCCCATGCTGTTGTTCTCATGGTAGTGAACAAGTCTCATGAGATCTGATGACTTAAAAATGAGTGTTCCCCTGCACAAGCTGTCTTGCCTGCCGCTGCCATGTAAGATGTGACTTTGCTTCTCCTTCACCTTCCACAATAATTGTGAGGCCTCCCCAGCCATGTGGAACTGTAAGTCCATTAAATCTATTTTTCTATATAAATTACCCAGTCTCAGGCATGTCTTTACTAGCAGCATGAGAATGAGCTATTACACACACTCTTGCTTATAGTTGCATTATTCACAGTAATCAAGAGGTAGAAGCAACCAAAGTATGCATTAACAGATGAATGGATAAACAAAATGTGGTAAATAGATACAATAAAATATTATTAAGCTTTAAAAAGGAAGGAAATTCAAACAGATACTGTAACATGGATTAACCTTGAGAACCTTATGCCAAGGAATCTGGTAATATAAAGACACACACTGCACAATTTCACTTATAAGATGTTTCTCAAGTAGTCAAATTAATCACCTCACATTTTGCTTATAATGGCAAAAAAAGATAACTCAGAGCAATCTGGTGTCAACTGCTGGTCTTATGCATGGAAGGAAATTATTACTGAGTGATTCTATAAACTGTATTTGTGGTAGTGGGAGTGGGAGGGGGGTTGCTGAAATGCAGCTTAGTCATTTATGGATCAGCGGCAAGAAATGCTGACAGCAGAATATAATGAAGATTTATTAATCATAGATTTTAAAATATTTTAGAACTTTGCAAGCAAAAAGCTAAGCGACAGGAATGTTAACAATTCTGGCAAAAGTAGCCCACACAAGATTCATTTATAAATTGTTTCTAATATTAAATATGTGTTCCAATACAATCGACTGAATAATACTTCGCAAAATCACTCTTGTACTATATTATTTTCTAATTTTATACTTTCTATTTTCTTTTGGTGTTTTTTTTAAATTTAGTTTGGTGGATACCATATTTTTATTTCTATAATCATATACCTTTTATTAATGAGAGCATTTATATAAAATATCTATTTACATATTTATGCTTATATTTCTCTATTTCTAAAGACTTAGGTAATTATTGTCTCTAGTAAATATGCACCTTAGTCATCATATTTATCAATACTGCTTAACCCTGTTCCTGAAACATAAGCATTTAATTAATGTTGACTGAATGCAGTCTGTCTGTCACCATTAGGCAAGATGTCAATGGTGGGTTTTACACAAAATATTTTACCATGTTATAGAAGTTTTCTCGTATTTTCAGTTTTCTGAATATTGTGATCATGAAATGTTGTTGCATTTTTCCAAATGCCTACACTGTGTCAAATAAAAAGAACATATTTTTCTTTCTTCATTTTATTAATTAGTGAATTACATTGACTGATTTTCTTACCTTGAACCACCAACATTCTTGGGCTAAGTCCCACTTTGTCATAGTGTGTAATCCTTTAGTGTACTCTTGGATTTAGTTTGGTAGTGTTTTGATGAGGATTTTTTCAACTACCTTCATAAGAGTTGTTGGTCTGTAATTTGGTTTTGTAATGTCTTTTTCTGGTCTTGTTATCAGGGTAATGATACCTTCATAGAATGAATTAGAAAATCTTCACTCTTCAATATTTTGGAAGAGTTTGAGAAGAGTTGGTGTTGATTTTTCTTTAAATATTTGGTATAATTCAAAATGAAGGTATCTGGTACGGAACTTTTCTTTTTGAGATTTTTTTAAAATTCCTAATTTAATTTATTTACATGATGTAGGTCTACTCAAATTTTCTATTCCTTCTTGAGGCATTTAGGTAATTTGTATGTTTCTAGGAATTTGTTTATGTACTATAGGCTATCTTATTTATTGGTATACAAATTTTTTTTCTTCTTTTTTTGTTTTGTTTTTGTTTTTGTTTTGAGACAGAGTCTCACTCCGCCTTCCAGGCTGGAGTGCAGTGGCGTGATCTCGGCTCACTGCAACTTCTGCCTCCCAGGTTCAAGCAATTCTTTGCCTCAGCCTCCCGAGTAGCTGGGCCTACAGGCACCACACCTGGCTAATTTTTGTATTTTTTGTAGAGAGAGGGTTTCACCATCTTGGCCAGGCTGGTTTTCAACTCCTGACCTCGTGATCCACCCGCCTGGGCCTCCCAAAATGCTGGGATTACAGGCGTGAGCCACCGCGACCCGCCTATGTTATTCTTTTGCAATTCATTTTTCTACTTTTTTTTGTTAATGTAACTAAAGTTTTGTCAATTTTACTGATCTTCACGAAAAAATCTTTTTGTTTTGTCAACTCTTGTTATTGTTATTCTACATTGTGTTGAATATGTCTGTTCTTATTTTTGTTTTCTTATTTGTGCTAGTTTTGAATTTAGTTTGATCTTCGTTATATTCTCAAGGTATAAAGTTAAATAATCTGTTTCAGATCTTTCTTATTTTTCTAATCTAATTATTTAATGGTATAAATTTCTCTCCAAGCCTTCACAGCATAGCATTTCATACATTTTAGCATGTTGTGCCTACTTTCATCTCTAAGAGTTTTCTAATTCCACTGTGGTTTCAACTTTGATACATTATTGTTTGAGTGTTTAATTTCTTTCAATATATGTGTGAATTTCCTAGTTTTCCTCCTGTTGTTGTTTTTTTTTTTTTTTTTTTTTTTTTTTTTTTTTGAGACGCAGTCTCACTCTGTCGCCCAGGCTGGAGTGCAGTGGCCGGATCTCAGCTCACTGCAAGCTCCGCCTCCCGGGTTCACGCCATTCTCCTGCCTCAGCCTCCCGAGTAGCTGGGACTACAGGCGCCCGCCACCTCGCCCGGCTAGTTTTTTGTATCTTTTAGTAGAGACGGGGTTTCACAGTGTTAGCCAGGATGGTCTCGATTTCCTGACTTCGTGATCCGCCCGTCTCGGCCTCCCAAAGTGCTGGGATTACAGGCTTGAGCCACCGCGCCGGCCTCCTCCTGTTGTTAATTAATAACTGCATTTTATGTGGTCAGAAAATATTCTTTGTATTATTTCAGTCTTTTTTAATTTATGGAAATTTATTTTCTTGCCTACCATACAAACTTTTTTGTAGAATGTTACATGTGTCACTGAGAAAAATGTGTATTCTGCTGGTATTGTGTAGAATGTTGTGTGTTTGTATGTTAGGTCTAATTGGTTTATAGTGTTCTTGAAGTCCTCTATTTTCTCATTGATCTTCTGTCTGGTTGTTCTATCCACGATTGAAGGTGAGATATTGAAGTCTATGAATATACAGCCATCTATTTCATTGATCGACTATGTCAATGCTTTATATATTTGGGGGGCTCTGTTGTTAGTTGGATGTATATTTGTAATTGGTATGTCTTGTTGATGAATGGACCCTTTTGTCATTGTAGAATGTCCTTCTCTTTCTCTCGTATCAGTGTTGAATGAAAGCTTATTTTGTGTGATATTATATAGCTACCCCAGCTCTTTTTGATTACTATTCCCATGTAATATCATTTTTCTGTTCTTCCACTTACAATGTATATATGTCTTCGTGTGTAAAATAAGTCTGTTAAATAAATTATATAAATGGATTATTTCTGTTTTACTTTTGTAATGCATTCTGTCAATTTCTACTTTTTGATTGGAGATTAAAGTAATTAGTGATAAAGATAAAGTTACTTTCATTTCACTATTTATGTTTTGTATGTTTTGATTTTGTAAGCTTCTCCTCTGAGGCTTTATGTAGTCTACTGTATAGCTCAAATGTAAGTAATATTTTGCTACATGCAACTATGAAGCCTTGTTCATTTCTCAATGTTTTTGAACAATGCTTACCACTTTTCTGTCTTGAGTGAGTTTCAAATTAATTGAAACAAAGACTAGCACCTTATACCAGTCCTTCCCATAGCAAGTAGGCAGGTTAAAAAAGGCAGGAGAACTACAAACCACTGCTCAGTGAAATAAAAGAGGACACAAACAAATGGAAGAACATACCATGCTCATGGATAGGAAGAATCAATCGTGAAAATGGCCATACTGCCCAAGGTTATTTATAGATTCAATGCCATCCCCATCAAGCTACCAATGACTTTCTTCACAGAATTGGAAAAAAACGGCTTTAAAGTTCATATGGAACCAAAAAAGAGCCCGCATTGCCAAGACAATCCTAAGTCAAAAGAACAAAGCTGGAGGGATCACGCTACCTGACTTCAAACTATACTATAAGGCGACAGTAACCAAAACAGAATGGTACTGGTACCAAAACAGACATATAGACCAATGGAACAGAACAGAGTCCTCAGAAATAATACCACACATCTACAGCCACCTGATCTTTGATAAACCTTAGAAAAACAAGAAATGTGGAAAGGATTCCCTATTTAATAAATGGTGCTGGGAAAATTGGCTAGCTATAAGTAGAAAGCTGAAACTGGATCCTTTCCTTACTCCTTATACAAAAATTAACTCAAGATGGATTAAAGACTTAAATGTTAGACCTAAAACCATAAAAACCCTAGAAGAAAACCTAGGTAATACCATTCAGGACATAGGCATGGGCAAGGACTTCATGTCTAAAACACCAAAAGCAATGGCAACAAAAGCCAAAATTGACAAATGGGATCTAATTAAACTAAAGAGCTTCTGCACAGCAAAAGAAACTACCATCAGAGTGAACAGGCAACCTACAGAATGGGAGAAAATTTTTGCAATCTACTCATCTGACAAAGGGCTAATATCCAGAATCTACAAAGAACTCAAACAAATTTACAAGAAAAAAACAAACAACCCCATCAAAAAGTGGGCAAAGGATATGAACAGACATTTCTCAAAAGAAGACATTCATACAGCCAACAGACACATGAAAAAATGCTCATCATCACTGGCCATCAGAGAAATGCAAATCAAAACCACAATGAGATACCATCTCACACCAGTTAGAATGGCAATCATTAAAAAGTCAGGAAACAACAGGTGCTGGAGAGGATGTGGAGAAATAGGAACACTTTTACACTGTTGGTGGGATTGTAAACTAGTTCAACCATTATGGAAAACAGTATGGTGATTCCTCAAGGATCTAGAACTAGAAATACCATATGACCCAGCCATCCCATTACTGGGTATATACCCAAAGGATAATAAATCATGCTGCTATAAAGACACATGCACACATATGTTTATTGTGGCACTATTCACAATAGCAAAGACTTGGAATCCACCCAAATGTCCATCAGTGACAGACTGGATTAAGAAAATGTGGCATATATACACCATGGAATACTAGGCAGCCATAAAAAAAGGATGAGTTTGTGTCCTTTGTAGGGACATGGATGCAGCTGGAAACCATCATTCTCAGCAAACTATCGCAAGAACAGAAAACCAAACACCGCATGTTCTCACTCATAGGTGGGAATTGAACAATGAGATCACTTGGACTCTGGAAGGGTAACATCACACACCGGGGCCTATTATGGAGAGGAGGAAGGGGGGAGGAATTGCACTGGGAGGTATACCTGGTGTAAATGACGAGCTGATGGGGCTGACGAGTTGATGGGTGCAGCACACCAACATGGCACAAGTATACATATGTAACAACAACAACAAAAAAGGCAGATGCAATAATTTCTGCTTAAGCTCTGCTGCACTCCAGAACCAGGGACTAGGGTTCCATACAGGAAACATTAACTGCCATTTTCAAGACCCCACCAAGAGGGTGAGATAAAGGCAAGTAAAAACACCATAAAAATGTCCTACTTATTTGAAGTTGCCTTTTTCTTGTTTTGGTGTTCTGTGGGTGGCTATAAACGTTTGACTGTTTCCCACAGTTCTCACCAACTTAACTCTGAGAGTTCTTGTTTTGCAATATTAATGCAATGTAATGTATTTACATGAACAAAAACTATGAGGAAATTCTTTTAGTTATTAACATTTTCTTTTGTTCCTGGACACCTCACGCTGTTCTATCATAGGCTATATATGTGTGTGACTATACACATGTGCATGTGTGTACAGACATACTTTTATAATTTTCCTTTTGCCAGTTATTCTTAGATAACTAGTAAGTCTTTCATATTATCAGTAACTTTCCCCTGTGAATTTGTTATCTAATTTTCCCAGGAAAGGAATAAGTATGTATTTAAAGAAATGTCTTAAAAGCTGCTTATCCAGTGTGGTATTTGAAAATATCTTATGATCTCTTTTATAGCACTTCAAGTTCAAACTTTATTTTGCTTGAACGTGTGAACAAAATATAGGAGTGAGGTTTTCAGTTTTCATCAATATTTCACTGTTGTCCCATACAATGTTTACCTCCTACATTACTTCTCACTATCTATGTCCTTTTAAATATCGCAATGTTTAATGTCATAATGTTTTGTTTTTATCAGGTCATTGGAGCCTAATCTGAATTTCACTATTTCGTAGGTTCCTGTTATTGTCATATTCTCTATAAGCACTCATATTTATAATTTTCCACTAGCTTGCAAAAGGTCAGTCTCTCAAAGGACTGCCTTTGCAGGAAGACTTTTGACAAATGTTGATTTGAAGTAGATTAAGTGAAAAAATAAAAGAAGTGAAGATTAATATACAAAATAAAAAATGAAACAATTTACTTTTAACTTTATATTTTAGACTTTATAGTTAATTTTCCTTTTATTAATTTTATATTGTATATTCACTGGTTAAAATATTTGCTTAAAAATCAGATTAAAATGTGAGAATACTGTTTCAATTCCATAATTAAATGCAAAAATATTCAGAAATATATTCAAAAAAATAATGTAATAAGTAAAAATATGTACCTAAATTATATAGCAGGATACAGTACCAGGACTGTAGATCTGGAAATGAAACCAAGCATGATTAAATACCAAGGGAGATTAAAGGAAAATAAAGGAAAAGTGGCCTTATTAGGCCACTTTTAAACTTATTATTAATTAAAACTTATTATTAGTTTTAAGAGATGAATCAATTGCCTGTGGGCAATGAGAGAACTAGTGGTCTAATTTGAATTTCAGTGGATTCTGAATAAGGTTAATATAAAATAATGAAATGGAAATGTTAACAGTGGCTGAAAGCATAAGTTTAGGACAACAGTAGAGGGAATATGGTCTTTGAATAGTCTGTTCTGGTAGATCTCTAGGACCAGTGCTTAATTAATAGGTAAGAAAAAAGAAAGTCTCTAGTAATGAATGAGAGAATAATTCATAAAAATATGGAATCAATGAACAAGAAGTATGTATATATGAGAACATAGAGAAAATCAATGAATAATAGATATTTTATATAAAGTAATAAAGTAGATAGAGAAAAAGCAATAGAACTTGGAGAATAAATCCTGAAGAAAGATATGTTGATCTGGAAATACCATGACGAAAGATGTCATGCAAAATTGATGAAGTGATTTACCTCTAGATCTATTCTGGTGAAATTTTAAAATGTATTAGTAAAGGAAGAATCCCAGAAATGTCTAAGAAAGATAAAATCAAAACTTGCCTGTGATTGAAAAATGTCAGGTTGGCCTTTTCTTTTCTACTAATGAATGGGAGAAGATAAGGAGCATAATCGTGGTGTGAAGAGAGAGTGATCATAACCCATCTTGGCCCAGTTGTGTTTTTATAGATTTCATATTACAAAAGAAGAACAACATAAGCTATGTACACTAAGTAAAATATGTAAAACAGCATTCCAATAGAAAATGTATAAATTACATGAAAATGTAGTTAAAGCAAAAATGATAAGCAATCATTAAATACATGAAAAATGAATATGCATCTTGTTAAGAGTAAAACAAATACAAATTAAAACCAAGCTAGAATTATATTAGCTACCTATATGAGAGTAAAATTGCAAAATTAAAACACTAATATTATTCAAAAGACAAAAGTGAAGAATTTACTAGTTTTATAGAAAATATTAATAAAGATGAAAATCACAATTAAATAATTGAATAAATGTTTTATAAAATAGGCAAACAATTCTGTACATATTATAATGAAAGTTAAAATAACACACAGAACAAAAATTTTTGCAGGTATACCAATGTTTAAATATGTAATAAATATAAAATAATTTATGTCAGAATGAAAATATATACTTTGAGCACATAAGCTAAAAATGAAAAGGGTATAAATGCACAATTCAAAAGCAGTAAAATATACAGATATATGTAATAAGTATATGCATTGTGGAAACATATGTAATTATACATAAAATAATACTTAATATCACTACTGATAGAAAATTATCAAGTTAAAAAGAGAAACATTTGAATATTACTATCAAAATTTTAAAATAAGAAGTATAAAATAAGTTTAGCTCTATTCATTGCAGTTGTTAGATTATTCATGATTTTTTTTTATACTTTAAGAATGTTCTATATATTATATGAATAGTATATATTACACTAATCAATGCATATGCATATGATTACAATTGAAATAAATAATGACAAATATAAATGTGTGGGATTTTATTCTAAGCTTATATTACTGATTGTGTTCTTTTGACTATCTATTAAAATTATTTCTATATTATTTAACCACTATAAAAATGTAAGATGAGACTTTATGTTGCTTAGATGGTAGGAATATCCACTGAAAATCTTATTGCCAATTTTTTTCCAAAGCCATACCATATTCAGTGGTTTTAAGAGAATGTACCAAAGAAATAATTCTAAATGGAGGGTAAAATATTTGTAACAGCACAATTACAAGGTAATCAAATGATTGAAAGCAAAATGAGAGATAATTTTGGAAATGCAAACAAGGGCCAAGTCATGCAGGATCTCAATAGGCTATAATAGGAGTTTGGATTTTATTGGAAGGGCGATATAAAGTTATTGGAGGACTGGGGACGTAATATGATCTGACTCTCATGATACTAGTTTCTTAGAAAAGTAGCATGATGCAGTAAATAAGAGTGTGGACTCTGTAGTGCCATGCTTTGAATCTTTTATTTTTATTTTGTGTACCTACTATAGATATTAATTGTCAGTGTATATACTGTAGGTTTTTATTTTCTGTGCATCTACTCTAGGTTTTCCTTTGTGGTTGGGGTGGTAAACTGGGAAAAAGGGGATATTAGTCAAATGATGCAAAGTTTGTTTAAGTAGGAGGATTAAGTCCTACTGATCTATGCACAGAATGTAACGGTAGTTAATAATAGTTACTGCATATTTTAAAATTTCCAAGAAGCGTGGGGTTTAAATGTTCTCATCACAAAATAATAAGTACGGGAAATGATGGATATGCTAATTAGTCTTGTTTTATCATCCTACGATGTATACATAGTTTCAAATTGTACCCCACAAATATATACAATTATTATTTGTTGACTAAAAATAAAATATTTTTTAAAGTGTAAAGTATGGAGCCATACTACATGGATCCAAATCTGAGATTTGTTCTTCAGTAGCTGTGTAACTCCAGACAAATTGCTTAATCTAGTTGCTTCAATCTCCTCATCTGTCCAATGGGAATAATATAATAGTATAAACCTCATGTGGCTTTCATTAGGATTAAATGAGATATATAATAGATTGTAATATAAAATGCTCTATGGGGAATAGATGGTGGGTAGTGGGGCAAGAGTTTGAGGGGACTAGTTCAGAAGTTATTGAGGCTTTGAAGTTTTGAGAAGTGTAGGAACAAAGTATTTTGAATGTAGATCCCGTAAATGTTATTGAAAAACAGAATATGAGAAATGAGAAAAAGTAAGCAATTTGAGGATCTATTTTTGGCCTGAACAGCAGAGTGGTGTTATTTAAAGAAGTGGGGAAGAATGGAAAAGAAGCAATGTAGAGCTGGCTGTTATATATTTAGTTTGATATGTTAAAAAGAACTCAGGGGAGAGATGATAACCAGGAGCTTACAACTGGGATTGAAATATTTGAGACTACAGGAGATAATAAAAGTATGTGTATTTAGAAAAGAGAAAATGAAATCGGGGTTCTCTAACATTTAGTCATTGAGAAGAAAAGGAATAAACAGTTAAGCAAACAGAATGAGCAGCCAACAATTTAGCAGAGAAATTAATAGAAAATTATTACGTTTTAATATTTACTGAAAATAATTTAGGCTATAAATGTACTTATCATTTATTTGTACAACTACGTGAAAGTGCATATAGAAAAAATGTGTTAAACTCCAAAATTTTACTAGGATTTGACTTATTTTCTTTACTTTTCTATTTCCCTACTGAAAGAAAATATTATTTGTGTAATGGAAAAGGGGAAATATTTAAACTAATACAAAAGAAATAGAATGGGTTAAAATATATTTGTGGAATTTATAGAATAAATATTTGCTTGGCTAGCACTAATTATGAAGTATATTGAAATGCCAATATTTTGTGTGACTGGAAAACTAAAAGTCCATCAAAAAAGTAAGTGTAAATCAAGATTTGTTTTGTTTTTAAAATGTTGATATGGATCAATCAATAACTTCTATAATATATGGCTCATGCAATTTCTAAATGTATGACTTTTGTAGACAATGTGAATTCTTTAACTTAAAGCCATAGAGTATCTATCCCCAGATACACTTAAATAATAACTTTTCTAAATAACTTTCCTTAGTGAATCTTGTTGTTTTATGTAGATATAAGAGGGAAGAATCACAATATTGTGTTAATTTCCAATTTATATATTTATTTTTTGAGACAGAGTCTCACTTTGTCGCCCAGACTGGAATAAAGTGGCAACGATCTCTGCTCACTGCAAACTCCCCCTTCCGGGTTCAAGCGATTTTCCTGCCTCAGCCTTTCCAGTAGATGGGATTGTAGGTGACCACCACCACACCCAGCTGATTTTTGTATTTTTGGTAGAGACAGAGTTTCACCATGTTGGCCAGACTGGTCTCGAACTCCTGACCTCAAGTGATCTGCCCACCTCAGCCTCCCAAAGTGCTGGGATTACAGGCGTGAGCCACTGTGCCTGGCCTCAAATTTTTAGATTATTGTGACAAATAGCAATATCATGATTGAAACATACTTGTGAGTGAAAAATAAGCCAACCTCAATTACACTGTTACGAAAATGTAGAGAAGTGACAGAAAAAAATACTTATAACTGGACAAAATAAAACAAAATGAATCAAACCAAACCAAAACAAAAATGACTGTTTTATTACACTCTTCCTGTATTTTTTGAGTTTATGATTAGACTCAAGGAATAAATATTTGAAACGAGTCATTTTTAATATGTATAATAAGTACAAGTGAAATTCTGGATGTAGAAAAAGCCAATCAACAAGAAAATTATTTCAAAGGATGACTTTAGAGTTCATCTAGTTCAAATGAAAAACTCAAAAATTGTGCTAATTTTCAATGTGTCAGAAATTCTTTTCTGATGTCTTAGTGTTTCAAAATAGAAAAATAACATGGTATAAGAACTCAAAGTCTTATTAAGCAAAATATTTAAGAATGAGATATAAGAAGTAATTAGTATAATATCTAAGTAATTATGTAAAAAGGAAATATTTCAATACTGTATTATTATAATTGACTTTGCTGCTTTTCCTGCAGTTCCTGTCATTGGTAGTTCAAGGATTGCTGAGTTGCTTTCCTGGTAATCATACAAACCTGAGTGCATCTCAGCCCCAGAGTACCTGCTTGTTTCAACACCTCTTACTGTCTCCTCACCTACAATGCTCCTAAATATTTTTAACTAAAATGGTAGCATGTTAATTTTGGAATTTAGTACACCTTTTATATAAAAGAAATCAGTTGCTATTTAATTAATCACTACTCTTTTATGTTAGATTTTCTTGAATTTCACAAGATAAAAATAAAAATTTCACAAATAGTAGTCTTATTTTAAGTTTTTAAAATATTATAATATTAAATATATATTAAATATG
>NW_016805390.1:1634065-1647748 GCF_001698545.2 Rhinopithecus bieti
GAATTGATGGGTGCTGATGAGTTGATGGGTGCAGCACACCAACATGGCACAAGTATACATATGTAACAAACCTGCACGTTATGCACATGTACCCTAGAACTTAAAGTATAATTTAAAAAAATTTTAAAAAAAATCGAAGGGAACAAAGAATGAATTTCAGAGAAAAGAATTTTCTCAAAAAGACCTAACAGAAATAAAAAATGAAACATTAATTTTATTTACTAATAAAAATATAACTTCATTTCTATCTTCTCTACTATTTAACATAGGGTATCATTGTGCTGGTTATATCTGTGGTTTAATCTCAAAATGTCATGTGATTAATTATAAAACTTGAGATGGAAAGAATGTCATCCAGAGATATAGGATTTAAAGCTATAATTGATGGAATTAAAGTTATTTCCTCTGGGAAAGACAAATGTATATGAAACATAATTAGTTGTGTGAGGCATAATTACCATATGTATGCTAGGAACATTTTCAGAAGACTAATTGTGTGATAAAAGATATTTCTGGTTATTGGACACCTGAGTATAGCTGTTTGTATAGGAGAGATAATCAATGTTTCAGATACACAATATGCAAATACTTTTCTATTTGGAGGTCATGAAACAAAGCCTCAGGGGTAGTTGATTAATTATTCACAGTAGCTGTGGGAGCACTGAGATTCCACCTGTAGCAATACAATTGAGAATCCATCAGAGGCAAGCACTTAATGGAGACAGTGCTCTATAGAATACCAAATGGGTATTTCCTGTGTTCCCTGCCTCTTAGCCTTCCTTTCTTTCTGTCCAGTTAGAGCTGTCTAGAATTCAACTACTTCTTCAAGCTGCAAAAACATCTTATGTCTTTGTACATTCATCTGATTCCATGTCAGTTGCTTAACACCAAGAAATCTGACTCTCCATAGCTGTTATGGTTATTTTTAACAGTAGTAGAACAATGTATTATTAGCACTGAATTCAATAAATTTGAAATCAGTACATGAACTTTCATTTTGAGCACACACAAAATAAAGTTATTCTTTGTGAAAATATGTACCATGTACATATCATAATGCAAACTGTGTTTGCTTTCCTTAACAGAACTTTTGAGCTGTGATATTCAAATCACGGAACAAGATACGAGTAAAATGAATGCTTTTATCCTCATTCTTTAGTAAATATACTGCATAATTTACCTGGACAGTGGTTTCACTGTTTAGATAATCAAAATATACTTGCTATAATCATAATATAATTTGCTCCAGTATGCCATAGTGAATGAAAACAATAGAAATAATTACAGAACCTAAAACAAGCAGACAAATCACATAACTAAGAGGAAACTTCAGAACCTTAGACAAAAGGCACTTCAGGCTTAACAATAGGGCAGAAATGTTGCAGAAAATTTTAGAGTAAAATTCATTGTCATAGAAATAATTTAGTGGTTGTATAAGTCCATTCTGTATATGTTCCATGATTCAGTTGACCACTTCTTGATTAACATGCTTACTTAACATTGTTTCCTTTGCTATTAGTAGCAGTAGTATAGCAATGTGATCAATATTTTGTGCACAAAGACTTCTTTAACTAAAATATTTTAAAGGGAAAATTTTGTTTATTACTACTAAACTATTTTCTTAGATCAAGTTTTGTTTTCTTTTTTAGTGTAATGATATTTTATTTTTCAATATTTCCTTTAAGTTATATGTTAATGCCTTGTTCTCTGCCTTTCCAAGAACAATAAAACACTTCCTTATTTAGTGTTTTATTTATTTAGCTAGAATTTTCAGAAGAATAATAGATAATTCTGCCAGTTGAAGGCATAAGCCTGTTTTTAAAAAATAATCCCTGTTATTTTTTTTAACAAGGACTCTGTAGGATGGGAATAGACATTCCGAGTTCTTCAGAATTATGTAATTTTAGAAGCTATAATGCCTTATAGCAGGACATTCTTCTGCAAAACCAAAGCCTTAAAACAAATGTACAGATACAAAGAAGAAACATGTGCTATTTTATCTTGTTTGGCAGAAGTTTTAGGTGTTTGACCAGCCATATATTTTCCTTTCCAAATTGGATCAAAATGTATTTCTGGATTTGATTTAGTCTGCTCCCAAACTGCCACAACAAAACTGCATCAAAGCTCTCTGACACCAAAGACATTTGCCTTTAACTTTGCTTTAGATTTGCCATCTTTCTTTTTGAATGTCAACTACGCGGAGTTTGACATGATTCCTAGAACTTAAGTATGGTATCATGAAGAAGAAACACCTTTTCTTCCTCAGTAAACTTCTAGATTTATTTTTAAAGTTTGTACTGTTTTAAAATATTCTATAAAACATTTGCTACAAATAAAATCTCCATGAAAAGGTGTTGCATTTTTGTGTTCTGTGTTCAATAGTAAAAGATGTTCTTGGAATAGAAGGAATCCAGTAGCCTTCTTAAATCAATAGATAAACTTCCAGAGCTTAGCAAATTTGTTATATTTTATAAATCACCTCTTGAGTTAACTTTAATTTTAATGACAGCAAAATGTGATATGACTCTAAATCTTTCTATCTAGTAAAGGAAGAAGATCTTTCAGGAAATATTCACAATGCCACCAAAAAAATGAAACTATTAAGATTTAACTTTTTGTAAGCATTTAATTAGTAAATTCACATCATCTTATATCAAGTACAATATTAAGAGCAACCTGCCCCCTCTTTCTTTTTTTTTTTTTAATGTTCACAGCAGCTTTATTCATAATAGCTCCCAACTGAAAACACCACTAATATACATTTACAGATGAATGGATAAGCAATTTGTAGAATATTCATGCAACGTACCAGTAAAAAAGAATAAACTACTTTTATATGTAATAGCATTGGTGAAGCTCCAAAACCTTCTAAGCAAAAAAAGCCAGACACAAAAGAATACCTGTTGTATGACTGCATTTACATGAAGTTTATAGAACAAACAAAACTAATCTATAGTGACAGATATCAGGTCAGCAGTTGCCTGAGAAGGGGCTGGAGTTTGATTGCAGAGTTATGAGAGAATGTGGTGGGGCCTGGGGAAAGAAGGGAAAGGCCGACAGAAGCATTACACAGGTTAACTACGGGGATGATTATATGGGTGTATATGTCATCAAAGTTCATTGAACTATACACTTAAAATAGGTACATTTTATTGTATGCAAAATATAGTTCTATGATATAAAAAAAGAAAAAGAAAAACAGACTCTCTCCTAGTTAAAAGTTTCAAAGTAGCATCTAGAAGAAGGCCCATCTAACATTGGCATAAATGTGAAAAAGGCCTAGAGAGAGATAGCAATTTCTTCCCTATGATCTTTCTTCTTCTTTTTTTTTTTTTAATTTAAGTTCTAGGGTACATGTGCATAATGTGCAGGTCTGGTACGTATATATAAACTTGTGGCAATGTTGGTGTGCTGCACCCATCAACGTCATCAGCACCCATACAACTCGTCATCTACATCAGGTATATACTCCCAATGCAATCCCTCCCTCTGCCCCCTCCCCGTGATAGGCCCCGGTGTGTGAGTTCCCCTTCCGGAGTCAAGATGATCTCATTGTTCAGTTCCCACTTATGAGTGAGACATGTGGTGTTTGGTTTTCTGTTCTTGACAAATAGTTCGCGTGAGAATGATGGTTCCAGCGGCATCCATGTCCCTACAAAGGACACAAACTTATCCTTTTTATGGCTGCATAGTATTCCATGGTGTATATGTGCCACATTTTCTTAATCCAGACTGTCACTGATGGACATTTGGGTGGATTCAAGTCTTTGCTATTGTGATAGTGCCGCAAATAAACATACGTGGTGCATGTGTCTTTATACGCAGCTTTATAATCCCTTTGTATATAACCCAGTAATGGGTGGCTGGATCATATGGTCTTCTAGTTCTAGATCCTTGAGGAATCGCCATACTGTTTTCCCATAATGGTTGAACTAGTTTACAATCCCACCAACATGTAAAAGTGTTCCTATTTCTCCCACATCCTCTCCAGCACCAGTTGTTTCCTGACTTTTTAATGATTGCCATTCTAACTGGTGTGAGATGGTATCATCATTGTGGTTTGATTTGCCATTTCTCGATGCCAGTGATGGTGAGCATTTTTCAGTGTCTGTTGGCTGTATGCATGTCTTCTTGGGAGAAATGGTCTGTTTCATATCCTTTGCCACTTTTTGATGGGGTTGTTTTTTTCTGTAAATTTGTTTGAGTTCTTTGTAGGTCTGGATATTAGCCTTGTCAGAATGAGGAGATTGCATGATTCTCCCATTCTGTAGGTGTTTGCCTGTTTCACCTGTGATGGTAGTTTTCCTTTTGCTGTGCAGAAGCTCTTATAGTTTAATTAGATCCATTTGTCATTTGGCTTTTGTTTGCCTTGCTTATTGTGTTTTAGACATGAAGTCCTTGCCACATGCTATGTCCTGAATGGTACTCCTAGGTTTCTTCTAGGGTTTTTAATAGTATAGAACTTCCTACAATTAAGTTCTCTAATGCCATCTTGAATTTTTGTATAAGAAGTAAGAAGGACAGTTTCAGCTTGCTACTTATAGCTAGCTAATTTTCCCAGCACCAATTTATTAAATAGGGGATCTTTCCCATTTCTGTTTTTTCTCAATGTTTGGTCCAAAAGATCAGATGCTTGTAGAGTGTGCATTAATTTCTGAGGACTCTGTTCTGTCCATTGGTCCTATATGTCTGTTTTGGGTACCAGTACTATGCTGTTTTGGTTACTGTAGCCTTGTAGTATATTTTGAAATCAGGTAGCGTGTGCTCCACTTTGTTCTTTTGACTTAGGATTGTCTTGGCATATGCGGGCTCTTTTTTGGTTCCATATGAACCTTTAAAGCAGTTTTTTCCAATTATGTGAAGAAACTATTGGTTAGCTTGATGGGGATGGCTTGAATCTGTAAACACTTGGCGTATGGCCCATTTTCCACGATAATTGATTCTTCCTATTCATGAGCATAGGTATGTTCTTTCCATATTGTTTTTGTCCTCGTTTTATTTCACTGGGCAGTGGTTTGTAGTTCTCCTTGAAGAGGTGCTTTACATCCCTTTAAGTTGGATTCTAGGTATTTTATTCTCTCTTGAAGAAATTGTGAATGAGAAGTTCATTCATGATTTGGCTCTCCGTTTGTCTGTTACTGGTGTATACAGAATACATTGGTTTTTTGCACATTAATTTTGTATCCCTGAGACTTTGCTGAAGTTGTTATCAGCTTAAGGAATTTAGGGACTGAGACGATGAGGAGTTTTCTAAATATAAACCATGTCATACGCAAACAGGGACAACTTGACCTCTTTTTTCCTAACTGAATAACCCCTGTGATTTCTTCTCTTGCCTGTTGCCCTTAGCCAGAATCCACAGACTATGTTGAATAGGATGGTGAGAGAGGCATCCCTGTCTTGTGGCCAGTTTTCAAGGGAATTTTTCCAGTTTTGGCCCATTCAGTATGATAGTGGCTGTGGGTTTGTCATAATTAAGCTCTTATTATTTTGAGATACGTTCCATCATACCGAAATTTATTGAGCATTTTTAGCATGAAGGGCTGTTGAATTATTGTCAAGCCTTTTTGACATCTATTGAGATAATCATATGGTTTTTGTCTTTGGTTCTGTTTATACGCTGGATTAACATTTATTGATTTGCGTTGTTGAAACCAACCTTGCATCCCAGGGATGAAGCACACTTGATCATGGTGATAAGCTTTTGATGTGCTGCTGGATCCGGTTTGCCAGTATTTTACTGAGGATTTTGCATCGATGTTCATCAGGGATATTGGTATAAAATTCTCTTTTTTGTTGTGTCTCTGCAGGCTTTTGGTATCAGGATGATGTTGGCCTCATAAAATGAGTTAGGCGAGGATTCACTCTTTCTATTGATTAGGAATATGTTTCCAAAGGAATGGTACCAGCTCTCATTGTAACTCCTGGTAAGAATTCAGCTGGAATCCATCGGTCCATGGACTTGTTTTGGTTGTAGGCTATTAATTATTGCTCAAATTTCAGAGTCCACTATTGGTCTAATCAGGGATTTTCAGTTTCTTCACCTGGTTTAGTCTTGGGAGAGTGTAGTCTCCTAGTGGAAGATTCTCGTCAGTTAGACCTACCAGGGGTCAGGGACCCACTTGAAGCAGCCAGTCTGTTCCATTCTCAGATCCAACCTCCATGTTGGGAGTCCACTGCTCTCCTTCAAGCTGTCAGACAGAGTCATTTGTGTTGCAGAGGTTTCTGCTGCTTTCTTTTTTTTTTTTTTTTTTTTTTGTTGTGTTGTTTAGCTGTACCCTGTCCGCAGAGATGGAGTCTACAGAGACTGGCAAAGGCCTCATTGAGCCTGCCTGTGAGCTTCACCACAGTTGATCTTCCCAGGGCTTTGTTTACCTACTTAATGCCTCAGACATGGCGGTGCCCCTCCCCCAGCTTCGCTGCTGCCTTGCAGTTAGCTCGCAGCCTGCTGTGCTAGCAATGAGGAAGGCTCCGTGGGCGTGGGACCCTCCCATCCAGGTGTGGGATATAATCTCCTGGTGTGCCCGTTTGCTTAAAGCGCAGTATTGGGGTGGGAGTTACACGATTTTCCAGGTGTTGTGTGTCTCAGTTCCCCTGGCTAGGAAAAGGGAATCCCTTCCCCTTGCACTTCCCAGGTGAGGCGATGCCTCGCCCTGCTTCAGCTCTCGCTGGTCGGGCTGCAATAGCTGACCAGCACTGATTGTCCGGCACTCCCTAGTGAGATAAACCCAGTACCTCAGTTGAAAATGCAGAAATCACCTGTCTTCTGTGTCACTCACGCTGGGAGCTGGAGACTTGAGCTGTTCCTATTCGGCCATCTTGCTCCGCACCCCCCCTTTCTTTTTAATGAGAACTTGGAGCTATGTCCAAGAGTGCATTCCTTGACTTTATGCACCGAGTTGAACATTAAATAATGTGGATCTTAGCTCTGCCTTTCCTTGGGAGTTGATGTTAAAATTATAATATTCCAGCAAGGACATTGTAAACAATAGAAGGAAGATATTTATGTTTATTCTGAGCATTTTTATTTGATTATACATGCATAAGTCAATATTATTTTCAGATATTACAATGATTTTTGTTATAAGATATACTTAATTTAGGATAAATTAATCTATTAAAGTTACTTTTACTTATCTCAAAACTATTTTTAATGAATATTATGGGCATTTTGATAGAAATTGATATATATCATATATGTATAATTTGTGTATTTCTACATATGTAGAGAATACAAGATTTCCAAAAGCATTGTGTATTAAAAATGAGAATATATTATATTAGTTAAGAACGGACTATAGAAACAGATGAGTTAAGTTTGTGTCCAAGCATTGCATTTAGAAACTCCAGGACTGGAACAATCACTGCACAGTTTTGTTGTTTGATCTCCTTAGGTATGTATTTTCAGCAATAATTTTATATCTCTAATAATATTATTGTGGTTTAAACATGATATTATATATAAAATTGTTGTCGTTATGCTTGTAACAGAATGAAGTCTTAGTAAATATTATCTATCATAGAGTTTAGTTTGTTTCCTGATGCTTATTTCTTTTAAATATATCCTTCTGTATATTTCAGCCTTTTAAGAAAATAAATACCCATTTTAAGCTATTTTCCCTTTTGTATCAATCATTGCATGAACTGAGAGTGGCTTCATTTTACCTATAACTTTTTCAATAGATTATGCTCAATAATATAATATTGTTGAATTTTGATTGGTACAGAAAGGACTTTCATGTTTGGAAAATATTCACTTCCTCAAGGCTGTGGTGCTCTAAAGAGTTATTTGAAGGAATATGTTTGTAAAGATTTTAAAATTGTAGATGTTTTTAATGCTTTTAAGCACTTTAGAAGTCAGAACTGTATGCATTATGCATTAATTTTGGTGATTTTTACCTTATTTTCTCTGGAATCCCCTTGTTAAAGGTAAAAAAATCATCAAACTATTAGTTACTGGCTAACCACTTTTTTAAACACTTGTAAGGATTTTTTGTAACATACCCACTTTTTGTTTCAATTCTATTTTTATAAAGGCAAACATATAACATAAAACAGAATTTCTCCCATTAAACTGAGTGAAATAAATTTCAGTACTTGTTCTCTAGTCCTCAGCTGCTCAATGATATCTGTTTTGTTTGCCTTTTCAGTGAATCTCCTGAATAATCTTTTTTTTTTTTTTTCTTATGCCCTACTGATACAGAGTGGAATTGCTTTCCCCTGGCTTTAATTCTGATTTGCCTTGGGTTCATCGATTTTTTCATGTATTCTGCCTTCCCCTTTAATGCTGCTATTAATACTTCCTTGAGTTACTTTCATGCCAGGTAACATGTATTGATGGTTTATTGTAAGCTACCTATGTACTATCACAAAATCCAATTAAATGTGTGGTCATTTACTCTCCAAAGTCCCTTTTCTGTATCAGTACATGACAAATTGTGCATCGTTCTTTCAAAAGCACTTATTTTTTCTCTGCCTGGAGGAATTCTAATACAATCATTAACCTACAAGTTAGGGATTGCTGCTATGTTTTTAAGTTGCCGTAGTAAGCTGAGTCTATATGTCTTAAATACTGCCATAATGTGATTCTTGGAGCAGTTGTGTTTTTTGATCGAAGTTACAAGTAACTGTATTACTTTCCTAGTCAATTTTAATTATTTGACATTGTATCACCATGAAGCAAAAACAACAGAAACAAAATTTACCCAAAATATTGATTTCAGCTGTCACAGAAATAGAAGCCACATCTAAAAAGAGTATTACTGTTCTTTCTGTTTGAAATATTTTCAAGAAATCTATCTTGGTGACAAAATTGCAATAGAACTAGAGTCTTTGTTTGGGACTATTACTGAAAGCTGAGGGCTAAATGAGTGCAAGTCAATGGCAAAATTAGGAAGTCAAAAATTACCTCATGATTTAACTTGACATTCACTCTCTGTCATCTCTCATCATGATTAAAAACTCTAAATCCTGATAAACCAGTAGATTATGGTTCAGTATAAATATATGCCTAAAGGATACTGAAGGATTTATTTACATATTATTTGTATGTACAATAATTTTTAAATTTATAAATATGTAATAGTAAATTATCAAAATGTATAGAAAGGCATATCTAAATATTGTAATAATCTGTACTTACATATACAAATAAAAAAGTATGTGCTTATCTAAATAAAATCACGATTTGTATTTTCGGCTTTGGTACCACATTTCCTGAATATTCACTTAACCTGAAAACTATTTTGGGCTGGGGACGAATGAACCTCTTTTGCCTTCTGTTTTCCTTTGAGTTCTATTTTACTTTGATCTTGGCAATCCAAAAGAGGATATCTTTGCTTTTCAAAGTAAATTTTGCACCAGATTCATCTTACTATATAGACAGCAAGAGATAAGTAATCCAAAATGAAGACAAAGAGGGTGAGGTAATAGTAAACAAGAACGCTGCGTTACTAAAATGTTACTATGCAAAAGACATTTCTGTTTATGTATAATTAAAAATAAATTAGCCCTAGAGCATCCAATGAAAACCCTGTTTCCCAGAGTTACTTAGTGTAGCATCTTTTATCCTAACTCCTGGGAACCACTTTTCAACCACATTTGTATTATAGTTAGATTTATTTGCTACAGTCTTCATTTCACCTTGAGATACTCCAAAATATTGGCAGATTTTTAAAAAAATTTGCAAAGCATTAAATTCATTACTTGTGTTATCGAGATTTATGGGTTTTGGTAAATGCTTACTCTACCACCCTCACAGCACTACACAGAACCATTCAATCACTGTAAAACTTCCTCTCTACAGCCCCTGGCAGTGAATTCCTTGACCCTTCTCCAACTCCTGACAGATACAGATGCATTTTCTATCCCTATGATTTTGGTATTTGTATAGTGGTGTCTCACGTGTTTTAATTTGCATTTCTCTAATGACTAATAATAATAATCTTTATCATTTTTTGACAATCTTATTTGCCATCCATATGACTTCTTTTACTAACTGCCTGTTTACATCTTTTTTTTTTTTCATTTATTAATTGGGTTGTTGTACGTCTTATGGATGTATTTAAGAGCTCTCTAAAAATTCTGGATACAAATTTTTTTATCAGACGTGGGACTTGCAAATGTTTTCTTCCCATTTGAGGCATGTCTTTGAAGTTCTTTCCCAATATATTTTGCAGAGTGTTTTTTTTTTTTATTATTTTCTTCAATTCCAATTCATTCAATTTTTTTTTCTCTTTCTCTTGGATGGTACTTTTAGTGTCATATATAAAAACTCATCACTAAAACCAATGTCGTGTATATTGTTATGTTTATTTTCTTCTAGAAATATAAACATTGTATATTCTGCATGTAGATCTAAGATATATGTTATGTTTTGTTATGAATTAACTGTGTCCCCCCAAAATCATATGTTGAAGCCCTAATCTCCCATACATCCAAATGGAATGCATTTGGAGATAAGGACTTTAAACAAGTAATTGGTTAAAATGAGGCTCTTACGGTGGACCCTAATCTAATCTGGCTGGTATCCATATGGAAAACAGAAATTTGGACACACAAGAGACACCAGGGATGTGCATGCACAGAGGCACAACCATGTGAGAAGGCAGCTAGAGGGGGTCTATCTGCAAGTAAAGGAGAGAAGACTCAGAAGAAACCAGGTCTGTTGACACTTTAATTGTGGACTTTCAGAAATGTAAGAAAATAAATTTCTGTTGTTGAAGCCACCTAACTCATGGTATTTGGTTAAGGCAACCTCAGCAAACAAATACATATACTCTATGCAAACACGTTTTATACAAGTTGTGAGATATATGTTGAGATTGATAATTTTTGCATATGGACATCCACTTGTTCCAACAAAATTTATTGCAAAGACAATCCTTTCTTCATGAAACTGACTTTGAGCTTTTATCAAAAATCAGTTGCCTATATCTTTGTATCTATTTTTGAGTTCTTCTTTTGTTTTTTTCTTTTTCAACTTTTATTTTAGATTCAGGGAGCACATGTGCAAGTTGGTTATATGGGTATATTGTGTGATGCTGAGGTTTGGGGTAAAATCGATTACCCAGTACATTGTTTTTCAACCCTTGCCTCCCCCCCTTGTCCCCTCTAGTAATCCTCAGTATCTATTAAACTTTCCTTTCTTTTCATTAATATTTTTGTCGTTTGCCAATACCACACTGTTTTATTATTCTATCATTATGATAATTTTAAATTGATTTATGTGAATCCTTCAACTTTGTTCTTCAAACTAAAAATTATCTTGGTTATTCTAGTGACTTTTCATATAAACGTTAAACTCTGCTTGTTAATATCTGTAAAAACATTATGAAGATTTTGATTGTAAGTGTCTTGATATCTATAGATCAAACTGGAGAAATGTTAATACCTTAGCAATACTGCGTCCTACAGTTAATATGGATATATGATATTTAAAATTATATAAGTAGTTTGTCTTATATTTTCATCTTTCTATCATTGATCTAGAATCTAAGAATCCAGGCTTAGTTTCTGACTAACAGCTAATCTTTGAGAATTCTTTTACAAAAGAAAATAAATACATATTTTATCAGTAGATTATTTTAATATGTCTATATAATAATTATCAGTGTTTGGACAGTTTTAATGTTTCTTTTCCAACATTTATGAATATCATGTCTAAAGAAAATTGATGAAGAATAAATAAATTTCTCAGAAAGCATGTCAAAATTTGCCATCAACCATTGGTGTGAAACATCTCATCACAATGAAAAGCAGTGATTACAAATCTACTGATGAACTATTAGCATTTATTTTAAAATTATTTATTCAAGTGTGATATTTATCAAGTTATCTCCATTTTTACTTTGTCTTGACCAAACTTTAGTAGGCTTCTTTCCTGCTCATAGATCTTGAACTTCAGGTTGCGCCCAAGCCTGAGCAAGCAGTAAAATAAGGAGTGTGCCCTCTTAGCTCATCCCCAGAATCTACTAACCAGAGTAGAACACATTCTTGCTGAAGGTTGCCAATTGTTCAGTCTGTATACGCACCATCATCTTTCCAACATCCTCTTTCTCACTTCTTACCCCTCCGGTTACAGGAAAACCTTTGCCGGTTTGATTCTGAGATACTTACAGTTCCTGAGTTAGAATTGTTCTTATGAGAATCTTCTTTCTATATGAAGTGCCACATTATGTAATCTGGATTTATTTTTATTTGACAATATAATTGTACCAATGACAAAAATATATGCAGCTCATGGTGTAATAATGTATTATTCATTGACATAAGACTTTTATAAAAAAGGAAACTGGGCAGGACGCGGTGGCTCGCGCCTGTAATCCCAGCACTTTGGGAGGCCGAGACGGGTGGATCACGAGGTCAGGAAATTGAGACCCTATTGGCTAACACGGTGCAACCCCGTCTCTACCAAAAATACAAAAAAAATTAGCTGGGCGTGGTGGCGGGCGCTTGTAGTACCAGCTACTCGAGAGGTTGAGGCAGGAGAATGGCGTGAACCCGGGAGGTGGCGCTTGCAGGGAACTGAGATGGCACCACTGCACTCCAGCCTGGGCAACAGAGCAAGACTCCATCTCAAAAAAAAAAAAAAAAAGACTTTGAAATAGATTATACTCATATTTTATATCCTGATTTCAGGCACATGCTAAGAGGTGCTGCTCATCTTTAATGTTTTGGTTCTGTTTAAAGCAGAATTTCACAAATAATTTAATATCTTTACTTTTATATCACTATAATTACATGACTCACAAACAGTATTTATTAATTCCATTAATCTTTTTCATTCAAATCATCAATTTAAGTACAGTGGTAGGAAGTTTTGGCTTTTTTATATCAAAGAAAATGTTTGACATTAATTTTATGGTTGTTTCAAATTCAGTAAAGTTTAATTTGAAAGAAGGGGCAT
The DNA here is from genome assembly GCF_001698545.2 of Rhinopithecus bieti. Taxonomy (NCBI): domain Eukaryota; kingdom Metazoa; phylum Chordata; class Mammalia; order Primates; family Cercopithecidae; genus Rhinopithecus; species Rhinopithecus bieti. The sequence goes on from NW_016805390.1 coordinate 1,646,973, forward strand.
TTGGGTTAAAGTGATGATACACTGGTAAAATTTGGCAGGAAATCATGTTGTGGTAAATAAAAATCATAATAAGAAACAAGATAGCTTAATAGTGAGGTGAAATATCCTGTCATCTGAAATAGAAACTGTGGTTTTCAAAATCCACATATGCATATGTACACCACACACACACAGATACATATTTTAGAGCAGAGTTGGCCAACTTTTCTGTAGAAAGCAAAAATACATAAATGAATGAGCATGGATATATTTCAATAAAAACATATTTGCATACACTGATTTTAAACTTTATATAATTGTAAATGTCACGAAATATTTTTTTTTTCCATTTCAAATGATTTTAAAATGTGGAAACCATTTTTAGCTCATGGGCTACACTAAAACAGGTGGTGTGCCAGATTTGGTATGTAGGTCTACTTTTTTGGATTCCTAATTTGAAGAAATGAAAATACAAAATTTCTGTGATGAAGCTGGTATTAAATATATTTTAAGAAATAACTTAGCGTGGCAATATGCACTATATTTTCTGTCTATCTTAGAATGGATTTCTAATTTAAACGATTAATATTTAAATTAACCAATGTGTCCTACATTGGGGTTACCAAATAAAATATAGGAGGCATGGTTTAAATCTCAATTTTAGATTTAAAATGCTTTTACTCTACTTACAACCCAAATATTATACAGGTCATACTGTTAGTAAAAAAAAAAATCATTTTATAAGAAGTTGAAATTTAACTGTGTGCATTATTTTCCTCCTAAATCTAGCAACTTTA
>NW_016805390.1:1649789-1666560 GCF_001698545.2 Rhinopithecus bieti
TGTGTGCATTATTTTCCTCCTAAATCTAGCAACTTTACCTGCAACTGTATTTAAAATGCAAAGTAATTGTGTTTATATTTTGGTTAGATCTTGTTAAAAATCTGCTAGAAATCCCTCAAGTTGTTGAATGGATAGAGCACAAAAATATTTCAGATTTGAAAACTTTTATCATTGAAAGCAAAGTTTGTCAATATGAGGTCTTCATAATTTTCCTTATAATAGCAAGCTGGTAACTGCAAACCATTAAAATATGAGATTCCAAAGACATAAAATATTTAATATAAACAACTACAACTAACATTGAATTAATCTTTTAAGTAAGTTTCTATTTTTAATTGGAAATTTGTATTCTATAAAATGATAAAATGAAATTGAAAGGACCTGTAATTTTGTAGCATTTACTTTTGGTAAACATTCAAAAAATGATAAATAAAGACAACTTATGTGATGAGTTTTGGCTTACAATATGTTTCATCAAACGAATGCTCATACAATATGTTTCATATGCATAGTTCATACAAAATGCTCATACAGTATGTTTCATCAAACAAATGAAAAACTCAGTAACCATTTAAATATTTAGGCCAAAGTAGTTATACACTTCTATATGACAATTAGAATTGAGAATATCCTCCATCTAGTAGAAATTTTTCTGAATTTATCAGTACCTGAACACCTAAGAGACAAAAAGTATTTTCTCAAAGCAATAATGGTCCATGAATAAAGTTGAAAATGAAAACAATTTAAAATATATTAATCATGCAATGCAACTTAGAAGAACATTGAAGTAAGGTTATGAAAACAACAAAATTATAAACCTATATTGAATGAAAAATACACATTTTATGATAATGCTGGTATAAAATATAAAAATGATTTTAGGAAGAAATTTGTCTAAGAAGCTGAAAACAAATGTATGAATATGTACCAAGAATAACTATCTTCTTATGTTACTTTTAATATTCAGAAAATCAATATTAATATTATTTTAATTGTCCATAAGGCACATATATATACATGAATATATAATATGTGTATAAATACGTTATTTTATGACCAAATTTCTTGTGTGGAAACAGTTTTTGAAATGGACTATTTTGCTTAATAGAGTCAATTTATTGGTGTTTAAATACATGCTTATAAAGTAATATAACTGTAATTATTTTAATGTTCATCTACCCTAAAAAAAAAAAAAAAAAGTCATCCTGATTTGAACAGTAAATCACATGGCTGTCCTAATTTTTAATCCTTACCTCTTCTGCATGACATCTTTCACCAGGATGGACCCGGTTTTTCTCAGTACTACTGTGCAGTACACAGTTCTATTATTTTTGTGTAACCATCCATTTTATTTACCTATCTGAATGTCACTCTGTTACAGAAGACTTGACAACAGATTTTTTTCATATTTTTATTTCTAGTTCCTAAAATACCATATGTAGAATTGCTCAGTAAATGCTTTATGAACTGAATTAAAGTCATAGCTCTAGAAATAAACTTAAGGCTATATTTTCATTTTCATTGCAAATTTATTTTGTATTTAAGTTGCAGGTTTTGGGTTACACATTTTTGGTTTGGGTGCAATAGTGAGCATAAAATTTTGGAGATTTATTAAATATCATTTTCTTGTGTTTTCCTACATAGAAAAAAAGTAAAATTTGGGTTGTCAGAAATGGTTATATACCTTGTGGTTAGCCCCAGGCAACCAAAACATGAGGTGATTTTCTTTTCTTTTCTTTTTCTTTTTTGCGACAGAATCTTGCTCTGTCGCCCAGGCTGGAGTGCAGTAGAGCAATCTCGGTTCACTGCAAGCTCCGCCTCCCAGGTTCACGCCATTCTCCTGCCTCAGCCTCCGGAGTAGCTGGGACTGCAGGCGCCCGCCACCACGCCCAGCTAATTTTTTTGTTTTTAGTAGAGACAGGGTTTCACCGTGTTAGCCAGGATGGTCTAGATCTCCTGACCTCGTGATCCACCCAACTCGGCCTCCCAAAGTGCTGGCATTACAGGCTTGAGCCACCACGCCCGGCCGGGGTGATTTTTCTTTTAACTTACCATTTCAAGGAATGGAGAAGCTTCTGCTGTATTTATTTAGGAATAGTCTGTGTACATACGAAAAGCATTTGGATCAATTTCTATAAAGGTCTTCAAAAATTGTGTTTGTATTGGCAATGTGGTGAGGTAGATAACGAGCAAAAAATGTTGATAGCATCTTGCTACTTTGCTTTCAATTAATGTTTTCCTTGTGTAGTTTCATATTTTATTCTGGAATTCATGAATATACAGACTTACAAAATTTATTGTTGTAACTTCGTGAAATTAATTATCGGTTCACAATCCTAATTTTTTAATATCAAATGAGATAGTTCAGCTGTTTACTATCATTCGTGACGTGAAACCACAATAATATTTTAAAATATATATAATGTTTGTTACAAAAGAAAGAAAATTTTAAAGAATATTAAGAAATTAATCATCTAGTAAGAGAATCCATGTAACTATAAAAGCTTTAATTAGTCTACAGTTCTAAGAACATACAAATATTATACACATACACACAGTATAATTTTTTCCATGATTGTCTAGTTTCTGAAAATTAATATTTCTAATATATGCCTATTTAAATGGAAAAGATGATAAAAGAGTAATATCATTAGAAAAGTCTATCTTCATTTTTAAATGTTTGTTTAGTAGTTTTAACTGAAATACACCAGAACTTAATTACACAAGATAATTATATGTAGTAATAGCATTTCATTTATTATTTATGTATGGTTATAAAATATACTATTATAGTACATTATGTTTATTTTATTCTCAAAACAACCATGTATATAGATAACATTTTATCCTTATTTTGTAGATGAGAAAACTGAGGCAGAAAAATTGTTCCTAAAACTACAAATATTCTAATTGGAGATGATAGAGCTTGATTCCAGTGTTTTTCTCAAATGTTTTATTGCTTCAAGATGAGAAGCAGTTTCACAAATATATGTTAGAATTGTATAGTAATTTTCCAGAGAATTTAAGAGGGCTACTAGTCTTTAAATAATTATGAGAACACTGTAATCTTGATACGTTTCTCTTGAGTTTAACAAATGATTTTAAAAGTACTTAAATAATCAAGTTAAAAAAAAGCAGTTAACCTAATATCAATAAATCAATCATCCTGTTTTACATTACTTCTAAGCATGTAAAGTTTGATATTACAGAATTAATAAAATATATTCACGATGATAATAATTAAGGAAAAGTAATAGCATAATGTTGTGTTGATAGCAGAAAATAACTTTGAAAAAATTAAAATTCTTCCATAATAAAAATTCTTACAACATATCAGAGAGAGAAGAAAACTTATTTAACATAATGGAGGGTATTTACAAAAACCTTCAGTAAACATCACAGTAAAATACTGAAAGAATTTCATTAAAACCTGACCAATAGAAAAGATAACAGCAACTTTGTAATAAAAGATATTGTGAAATACATAATGAAAAATCAATAATGGGTATAAAGTGTTTAATAAAAAACTGTGAATATTGGTAGTTTATATTATCTCCTACACAGAAAACTCAAAATACCTACATTAAATATAAATTAAATGCAAAATAAATTGCATTTATATAAACCAGCAATAGTCATTTAGAAAATATATCTTAATAGAGGATGTCACTTACAGTTTTAATAAAAATATAAAATACACAGGCATAAATTCAATAATAAATTTAAGAAAGGTATCCAGAGAAATATAGAACTATACTGAAAGAAAATATCACGTGAATAACTTAAAATATATAAAAATTTCATGGCTATGAAGTCTCAGTATCATTTAGATATTAATTATACTCATATTTATGTTTACATTCCAGGCAATCCTAATAAATATTATAATCGTTTTTATTTGTTTGGTGCTTGTTTAGTTTAGTATTGGTTTCTTGTTTACATTAAACTTGAAAAACTAATTCTTTTATTTATAATTTAAGTTTCAAGACTAACTATAAAATAATGGGAGACAATTGTAATTGGGGGACTTGACCAACCAGACAAGATCACATTATAGTAATTAGCAGACTATGCACTTGCCACAGAAATTATAGATTCCCATATTTGGTCTACTTACTAGAGTATCCCACCACTTACTGCTATAGAAAATATGTGAGCACATGAACAGAATTGTAGAAAAAATGAAGAATTCATTTGGGACATACTGAGTTTGTGAAACCCATGGAACAATAAATTATATATCCACTAATCAGTTTTATCCGAGTCTAAATTATTAGAGACTAAGGTTTGGTGAGCATCAGCAGCAATAAAACTGTACTCAAAGTCATACATTTGAAAAAGTTAACCTAAGAGAATGTAGACACAAAATGAGAGCGAATGAACAAAAGAAAGCATATTAAAGTTCCAACCTTTAAGTGCACAAGCATCTAAGTTGTTGTTTTAGTTTACTAGGTCGGCCGTAACAAAATACCACAGATTGGGTAGTTTAAACAACATAAAAATACTTCCTCACAATTATGGAAGCCTGGAAGTTTAAGATCAAGGTGTTGGCATTGGCAAGTTAATTTCCTCTGTGGCCCCTTTTCTTGGCTTGAGGATGGCCACTGTCTAGCTGTGTCCTCACATGGGTTGACCCACTGTGCTGTCTGTATCCTAATTGCCTCTTCTAATAAATCATATTGGATTAGGGTCTGTTCTAGAGACAAGATTTTAAATTAATTACCTCTTTAAAGGCCGTATGTCCAAAGACAGTGAAATTCTGACGTTTTGGAATATAATTCAACATAGGAAGTTTTGGGACGTTCACACGTCAAGCTATAACAGTCGTGAATAAAGTGAGATTAGTCTGGAATGAACTATTTTCAAATAGTAGATTGCATGTCCATAGTATTAGCTTATTATGTGCATAACCACATGATTTGAGCAGAAAGGATTTTACTTTGGGTATACGCTGTGTTCACAGCAATATCCAAAGAAGGAAGAAAGAAAGGAAGCAAGAAAGGAAAGAAGCCAGGAAGAAAGGAAGAAGGAGAGACAGAGAGAGGGAGAGAGAAAGAAAGAAAGGAAAGTCCCATTCAATGATACAATAAGAGAACATTATAATGTCACTTTGATTTTAAAAATATGTCTATATATTTATCTGTATGTTTTTCCTGATTATCTCCTGAGTACTTTAGAAGATTATAATGAAAGTAGCTTTAAATGATCAACTCTTGTATACACAAAAATGTTCTGACAAAAAAAAAGTTACCAATGATACTAAAAAATCAAACACAATGGAATGAAGAAATGAGACCTATTTAATACATATTGTCATTTCTATATTCTTTGTGAACAAAGAAAGGAAAATATACATAAAATAAAATACATAAATCATCAGGTGAATGTCACTTGTGAATATAGACAAAGGAAAATAGCATAGGTCATATAGTATATATAAGAGTTCATAGAGGTGGTCAGGCACAGTGGGTCACACCAGTAATCCCAGCACTGTGAGAGGATGTGGACTTGAACCCAAGCGTTCCAGATCAGCCTGGGCGCGCCTAACAAAATCCCATCTCTACAAAAAATACAAAAATTAGTGTAGTGTGGTAACCGTGGTGGCATGGGGCGTGGGGCATGGTGATGCATGCCTGTAGTCCTAGCTACTCAGGAGGCTAAGGTGGGAGGATCGTTTGAGCCTGGGAGTTCAAGGCTGCAGTGAGCCGTGATTGCACCACTGCACTCCAGCCTGGATGACACAGGAAGAGCATGTCTTGAAAAAACAAAACAAAACAAAACAAAACAAAAATCTCATAGTGATTCAGTTAAGTTATAAAAATACTTTCACTACATTTTACATTTTCATAGTGATGGTTAATAAATAATCATAGTCATACACACATTGTCGACATATACATATGTATTTAGGTTGCCCCCAAATATAAAGACATGTGTTTCTAGATTTAATATCATAGTCCTTCATCTTTATGTGCAATCTCTAAGCTATATATAGTAAGTAAAGTACTACACTTTCTATTTTAAAATGAACTAGCTAAACATTTAAGTGGTTATCCTGAGATTAATTCACTGTACTGATGGTATTATTATTAAAATTCTATTGGTTTATCCTACATGATATAAATGAAATTAGCTCCTTCTTTAAGGCACTGAGGTTTTTTTTTCTATTAATTCTAAATTATATACATGCTTTTACATCCTATTACAATTTCTCCAGGTTTTTTCCTGCAAATATATAGAAACACTTTTGCGTATTATCGACTTTCCACTACTGTACCCTACTTTACCTGTTAAAGCTGACTTTAAATTATACAAAACTTAGTTTCAATTTTCTTTGTGTTCCTTGTCCAAAACATTGTAATTCCTTCAAACCTTCTAATAAAAATGGCTTCTACTAAACCTCTTCAGCCAGTTACTTTTCGAAAGAAATCAGAGGCTCCATTATTGTGTCAAGTCCATAGGGAAGAACCTTTCTTTGGCATAATTAGTTATCTTCTGCCCTGTGTATATATGGCCCTAAGGATATAATAAATAATATTAACAATTTCCTGTCTGGATCCTGAGGGCTCACTCTCCCAAATTATACCTGGAAATAAATGAATGCAATTTTAGAAAAAAATGTGTTCTATCCACTCCTTTTGATTGAAAGAAAATAAGTTAATTTAAGCAGTATCAGCAGAACAGGCAACCACAACAATTAAAATATCTTCCAATTCTATTTCAAAGCTAATCTAAGAAATATTTTTAGATGAGATAAATGTCTGAAATACTGTGGACTATTTTTGGACACTGTAAATATTATGCATTGCCAAACTTAATACACTTATAACTTATGAGTTTTGTAAATCATTATTTAATTTGTACAGAATTATAGTTATGTCTTGTCCATTTGGTTAGGTGCATATATGAATTGTTTGCTCTCATTAGAGATTAGCTATGTGTATAAATGTATGTATTGACTTCTATATCACAGATTCCTTTAGTATATTTTAATTATCTTTAAATCTATTACCAGAACTTCAGAGAGTGTCTTATACATAGTAGGCATTAAATGTTTATAGTTTTGAATAAATCATATTTAAGTTAGTGGAATTGTCTCTTTCTTAATTTTTACTGTCTTTGTCTCTTCCCCATTTCAAGATCAAACTTGAATATTTGTATCAGTTCACTAAATCTGAGTTAAGAAGCATACTCCAAAAGGCCATGCATTATTCATGCCTTATTATGTAGGTATGATAATAGTAAGAAATTTTCTGTCATTAAATAGTACTTTGTGATTTGTTAATTATAATTCATGCCTTACTTTAAGAGTCGTCAAATTTTTGATTTGAGGGAAAGTTTCCTTGGTTTACTTAGTATGGTACAAAGTACTACCTCAGTCTTATTTTTTTCTTTAAATAATTTTAAGCCTATTTTTAAGTTTCAAGGTAAATTTTAATAGGAGATGGAACATGAAATTCAATAAGTAAACCTGCAAATGGTATTTTGGTTCTGTTTTAAATCATAGTATACTTGGTAAAGACAATGTTTTCTATAGAAAGAGCAATACAAGGCTATAAACTCTGTTAACACTTAATTTTTTTTCCTAAAATGCCTGGTTAATGTTTAAGAATGAATTGATTTCAAAATCTAATTTTTTTAGAAATAAATTGGGCTATTCACATTTAAATCAAAATAGGTTTTATTTATACTTATATATTTCCTAGGGACATCAAAATTATAAATTTGGAAGAGGTGTACTTTATAGATACATGAAATTTCATAATAACAATACTAAATTTTAATAGAAAATTCAAGTTTTCTAAAGTGTTTCTAGTCTTCTGAAGAAAATACATGTCTCTCTAATCAAATAAATCACATTACAGTAATCACGATTATCTCCACCACAACCAAATAAAACCCTGGCAGGTTGTGTGACTCTGTGAAATTTACATATATAAACAGATCTAGTTGGCATTCTTCATGTACCAAGATATATGATGTGCAAAACTGATTAATTAAATAAGACATTCTCTTTTATCCCCTGACAGAACTTTGCTTGAGTTATACAACAAATTAGGTTTCAGACAATAATAATAGATCATTATTACCTTTCAGCTAGTTCCTAATAGCAAAAAGAAAAAAAAAAAGTTTCCTAATTTAGGCAGAAGAAAGAAAGACCAACCAAAGAATGGTCACTATTAATGACTGGAGGTGAAGATCAAGAGTCCAAAACACCTTATATGGGTATTTACAGAATGCCAGACACTGTGGTAAGAATTTTGCATTCATTGCCTCAATTATTTCATCCTATTTAACTATGAAGAATGTACTAATACTATGTCTATTTTAAGGGTGGACATACGTAAGTTAAGGGTGCTTTGTCTGCATTATATGTATAAAGAATAGACAGGATGCAAACTCACTCTCTAACCTAAGGGCTTATACTGATTTTGGTTTCTATTTGGTTTACAACTGACACATAATAAGTCTACATGTTTATGGGGTACAGTGTGATGTTTCAGTATATGTATACATTAATCCTTGTTAAATCAAGGTAGTCAGCACATTCATCACCTCAAACCCTTTCATTTCTTTGCTTGGTTAACTTTCAAAATCTTCTGTTCTGCCAATTTTGAAATGTATAATACATGGCATAAACTAATACTTCTGAGAATGTGAATAATGTATCAAAGCACCTCTTCTTTTCTTGGAAAAAAAAAAACCCAAACAAAATTCTTATGTAATTTTAATGTTTCTGAATTTTACCACTTATTCTTCTCAAACTCTCAAAATATTATTTATATTTTCTAATAATCGAAATCTAATTTTGGTCAGTGGTGTTGATATTTTTTTAATAACATTGCCATATAAAGTTTTAATACTTCTAGTGGCAAAAGTTTCTACACATACATATTTATACATACAGAAGTAACTGCTTTTGGATACATCTGTGTGAATTTGACTTCCTACCATTTCTTACAGTAAAGAAGATGAACCATATCGGTCATTATTTCCCTAACTAATAAATTCTTGTAGCAATACTATAATAGCAATGACAACAGCAATGTTGCAACTCTTTGGCATATTAGTCCCATGCTGTAGAAAATGTCCAACTGATAGCAATCAGTTGTACTGCTCCCAGCTGTTATGCTAGAAGGCATATGTGATGATATTGTAATTAAGGAAATTAAGTGATGGAAGAAATTGGAGAAACAACCAGTCAGTGATTTAGGCAAATGTTCAAAGGAAACTTCTTTACAATTTCTCATAGTTAAACCGGTGAATATAAGAGGATTGGAGAAAACATAGTAATAAAATTACTTGTCACCAGGTTGAGCTTTCAAATGGTCACTGTGATAACCGAAATAGAGAAAATATTGATTAATATTTATAAATCATTCAATTATTATGTACTGTGCTATGTGCTTACTAATTGCCTCTGGGACGTTAGCACTATAGAAAACACATCTTGGCCGGGCGCGGTGGCTCAAGCCTGTAATCCCAGCACTTTGGGAGGCCGAGACGGGCGGATCACGAGGTCAGGAGATCAAGACCATCCTGGCTAACATGGTGAAACCCCGTCTCTACTAAAATACAAAAAACTAGCCGGGCGACCTGGCGGGCGCCTGTAGTCCCAGCTACTCGGGAGGCTGAGGCAGGAGAATGGCGTGAACCCGGGAGGCGGAGCTTGCAGTGAGCTGAGATCCGGCCACTGCACTCCAGCCTGGGCGACAGAGCGAGACTCCGTCTCAAAAAAAAAAAAAAAAAGAAAAGAAAACACATCTTGTTCCTTCTCTCTGGAGTTTACACTGAGGTCGGGTAATAAATGACCATCTTAACAAAGTGATAAGATGAATTTAGGCATTGATATGTATATTGAAGAAAATTAATGGGATAGAAATTGGATTATCACCTAAATGGGAGAAAAAGGGCAGAAGACAAGTCCCTTATCAAAAAGCATTCCTCATTTATACCACAGGGCATAGAAAATGATTTTAGTTACTGTGTTTCACGTAATCCCAAGAGGGTTCATCACTAGCCATAGTCTAGTTGCATTGGAAAGATAATTCAATAAAAACAGTGAATATCTTAGAGCAAGAGGGTTTAATTCACTTGAAGAAATCAGATAGAAGAGGAGCTATCAGAAACAGTCTTTGCTGGAGTTGTTATATTTGGCTTAAGACCTGAATGTTAAGAAATCTGTCATATTAACGTTATAAAGACCTTGTGCTCTAATCTAGGAAGATGAAACAATATATGGAAAAGGTTGAGGCAGGAATATGTTTGTTCTTTCAGTTGACCCTCTACTAGACGTTTGGTGAATTAGTTCAGCTACTCAAAGGCATACATGTTGGCTCAATGAAAAATAAATATGCAAATGTTGATGTAAGATGCTTCTAAATTTTAAGAAGATTCCAGTAAAATCTGGATGATTTTTATTTACTATGATATTCTGTGTTTTATAATAAGAGTTCATGGTTTTTTCCTGTCCCCCGTTGGATTTCATATCATTCATCAAACTGCTCAACCTAATAACTTTCGAATTGCTATGTTTCTTTTTCTTTCACAATAATGCGATCAAATCAGTTATCTAATGTAGGGTGGAATTATAAAAAGTATATTATTTAAGAAGACATTTTAAAGCCATATCTCATGTTAGTTTTATATTTTTTTCTGAATTGATCACATCATAAATTTCAGACTTGCTTACCTCTCACTGATGCTCTTTTGCTCATCTCCCTGCAGCTGCCAATCTTGTTTTTACTCTTTTACATATTAGAATAATATAGCACCTGAGAGATTCAAAACAAACACAATATATCACATGCTAAGAGCAAATTAAAATAGGAAATATATTATCTAATTCCTGCACAGCTTTCAGTAAAATTTGTCATAATAACTTGTGCATATTTATTTACCTTTTAATAGCATTTTCTTGGTGGTACCTGCCCACCTCTTTGGTAAATAGTACTATGCTCAACCCTCTCATGTTTCCACTCCTGCCCTCCCTTCCCCCAAATGCAAAGCTGTTTCTGATATAAAATTACATATGCAACCAGGTTTATATAACCATTCTTTTAAGGGATCATAAACCCAAGTTATGTGTATGAAAGAAAATATGTGACCTAAGGTGTTGGTGAGACATAGATTCAAATTTCAGTTCTGCAGCTTACTTCTAATCAATTATAAATTAACTTTTTTTAGTTAAACAAAATGAATTATGTAAATTGTTGTCACATAAATAGCACTAAAAGTAAACACTAAATATGCGGGGTTTTTTCTTAATTCCCTCCATTTTCATGTGAAAACATTGGAAAATTTTGCATTACAATTCCAATCTTGTCAAAATCCTTCTTAAATTATGCCCCAAAACACATCAATATTTAAATTCAAATCTCTACCCTATTCAAAACTATGCCTTTTAACCTATTTAACTGCAAGCCAATTCCAATTCTGTGCCCTATGTCAAATAATCAGTGTAAACTGGTCACTGAATCTAGAACAAGTGAAAAATTCAAGACACCTTGTTTTACTTTTTCCTTACACTCCTATTATTAATCTCCATATGCAGCTATTCTACTCCTAATTAAATTCAAATTTATTCCTTTTATCCATTTTAATGGCCTGCTCAAGCTCAGGACTTTATTTTCTCTTTTCCATGCTCTTCTAATAAGAGCACATATAAGGTAAACATTTATGTTTCTCATATATATAAACTATATATGAACTATGTATAAAACATATGAACTATAAATAATGTATATATGATTCATATATAGTTCTTATCAAAATAAGACATGCATATAGCAATAAATTACTACAGAATAGCTATTAGAGGAAAGCAAATATTTCTAAATTCATACCTTTGTAAATGTAATTATATTTCTCAAAATTATATTTTATTATTTAGGAGATTATCTCCATAATGCTACACAGTAGGCTTACACCACCATTTTATTAACCAACTTTGACCATTTCTGTTTAATTCTCAATATGAAAGATGAAGATTTACATTACTGAAGCTAACTACACCTATCTTTTCTCCTCAGAATTTGAATTTCTGTTTTACTGTTGAATTGCTTTGTATTTTTAATAATTTGAATGTCTGAAAATATGTCTAACTTCCCATTTTGTAACAGAAATATAACTTCCACTACCCTTTCCCTCACCTTCTTTATCACAAACACACACACACACACACACACACACACACACACATTCCTTAATTGATTTATCAGCTATGTCTTTGTAACTTTTAATTTAGTAACTTAAGAAGACTTCAGTTTTTTTCTGATGTTATCTGTTCTTTATTTTGTGTGCTTAGTATTCTCCTTAAACTATGAGTACATTAATCAGAAATGTTACTGTTTAATTTTCTCTTCTCTTTTCTCTTTATTAAATTTCATTTTTTATTTGTTGATTTTGATTTTCAACTTTTATGTCTGTGAATCTGCTCAATTGTTTAATTACCCAGGCTATCTACTGAAATTTAAGAAAGAACTAGTGTTGTTTTCTAAATCTCTAGTTTCCACAATGATGTTTCCCAGTGGCTCTCTCCCCTAAATTTTTCTGATTTGCAAGTTAAACTATTCATGAAATTTGTTGACATAATCTATAACATTCTACTACATCATAAAGACATCTTGAAATCTACCAATTATTAAGCTTTTGGTTATGTCAAAAGATAAATACATAAATTTAACATTAAAACTGCTATTTGAATGATAGCCATTTCCCAATTTATTTCTAGAATTCAGAGAAAATCACTTAGCAGCTCACAGGATAATGTAATGTTCTAATTACACAAATTAATAAACTCAATGCATAAAAGATATATCTAGATATACTTAGTTTTCTTAACTAAATCTTTGCTAATACTTAGTGTTAGCCCACAAAGCAGGGTCAGAACAAAATTTATCTGCTCAGCAAATGAAACGAACCTTCTCTCTGCCTTAATTATTAAAAGGACCATAAAACAAGGAACTACTTACAAAAAAAAAGAAAACACCAATGTCCACAAATTTCAGCAGCAGTTACCACCTTGTGATTAAGGTGAGAGGAATATAGTTAGAACAAAATCTTGCATTCCTCACCCAATTGACCTAAATGTCATTTAACCATTTAAGGCTTTATTTCCATTAGTTACTTTAATAGTACTGAGAATCACTGGGATTTTGATGAATGAAGTAATATATAGCCAATAAATTTATGTATCTTATTCTCATTTAGAAGGTCTGAATCTGATCAATGGCGAAGGTTTGTGAATTATTGCATTTATATGCTATATTTGCTTTAATATTACAAAGGGCGTGAAAATACGGAATTTATTAATATGTTTAAATTCATGAGAATGAGAAAGTTTGTAATGACCTTTAAAAGATAAGTTCGCAAAGCATTGAGAGTAGACAACACTGCCTAGAAATTCAAACAGTTGGCAACGCCACAAGACAAAGAACTAAAATCAAATTCACTTTTTCCAATTCGCTTACATTTGATAAACTTCAGAACACTATTGCTGATCTTTTTAATTTGGAGGCTTAGATATTGCATTCTTTTTTAAATAAAATCTCTGTTTAATATTTTACCCATGTAAATTTAGAAATTAAACCATTTTCCCATAAATGATTTCAGACATCTTTTTCTTAGTTTAGATAAAATTAAGTATACAAGTATAAGATGAAAAACATTGACAGTGTGATATTTTCAAAATTACCTTAAGAAAACTTTTATGTAAGCTATACACTACGAATATATAACTACAAATTCTCAATAAGTTTTCTAAAATATTAAGACTGAATATCATTTTGATGTGAGAAGGAAGAAAAAAATCTAAATAAGAGAAAAATAATATAAATAAACCCTGAGCATACTTTTATATAACAATATAATGGAGCAAAGAGAAAAGCAGACACTGTCATTCATTATCAACTTATAAAGTTGTTTAAGTTTGAAATTTATACTTATGAGTGACATTTTGGCTTTTACCTCTGTATTTGTGTTTAATAGCAAAATTTTGGGAATATAAAAGTATGGCGTATCATTATCATTAAGAAAATAATAAAAAAAAGAAAAAGAAAAATACTCTGATTTGGTTCTTTATGAACAATTGGTCAGGACAGCATAAAGCAAATGTTTAGTTTTGCTTTAGGTTGAGAATGTAGGGAGCATTAATATCAGAACTGAATGAATGCAGTTATCAATATACAGATTTTGTAAGAAATCTGCACATTCAGCACAAGTATCCCAGAACTTAAAGTAACATTTTTAAAAAAGTGAGAAGTAAAAAAGTGAAAAAAAAAATTAAAGTACCAGATATTTTTTCTGAATACTTGGATTTTATCACAAAACAAAGAGAGAAATATTTATGCCTTTGGGGAGTTTACATTCTATTGGGGGAAGAGAGTAAAAAACACAATAAATATAATAAGTATGTGATAGAAGGTGGTAAGCACTATGTTAAGAAGAAAAAATAATGGAATAGATTAAGGATGCAATCTGAAATTCCCCATACAAACAAAAATGTATTTATAATATATATATAGGTATAGTTTTAATAATAAAACCTACTCTTTTATGTAAATGAAATACTATATAAGGAAATAAATATAATATGTCTGGTACATGACATTACTTAAATCAGTGAAAAAATAATTTTTTTCCATCAAGGTAACAAAAATCTTGTTTGCTTATGTGCAGTCTTTCACTGGAAATTGCTCTCTTTATTCATTTCTCAGTATAATTATGTATATTCAGCTAAAATCACTTTTCCTCCTTAAGAAAAAACATCGGTTTTGAAAGGTGGATTCAATTATTAAACCTTTATATTATTAAAATATGATATATATGTGTGTATATCTACATATGTAAACATTCATATTTGTATATATGTATGAATACACATACACTCATACTACTTGTCTTTTATAGGAGGCAAAGAGAATTAAAATGCACTAATGTAGAAATATAAAATTTGATCCCTAATCTCCATTTCCTTCAAGGTAGCACTTTTACAGAATCACATGAAAAAATAATGACATCATGAGAATTTTTGACATCACGCCAAGAACCAGTGTAAATTGAAATAAAAATGTATGAAAATACCACATTACCTCAAAATTCTAAGATAATCATTCTGTACTGATTCTATTTACTTCCCTGAAAACCACACTATCAGAAACATTAACAATCTTTATTTTTGTTAAGCAAAGATTAACCTATTAATAGGTGGAAATTAAACTTAGAAAGAATACAAACACATTTAAGATATTTAATATTTAACATCTGTGTCTGACTAACAGATATTTACCTTTTCTTTCTTTCCAACTACACTGCCATAAAAATATAGATAATAATTTTGTTGATAATATTTATAACAATGGCATAAAACCAGAAAGTATAGTCCAGAATATGAGAATAATAAAAAATGTATGAAGTGAAAAATAATTAAAAGATGACCATCATCATAATAAAGAAACTATATTCCTATAGGTGTGGAAATAGAATATATAAAAATGTATCTTTTCAGCAAAATTTTAGAATTTATCCAAAGTGTTTGAGGAACTTAGAGAAAGAGTGAGTTATAGGCAATTTATCCTCAAAGACATTAAGGAAAATCCAGATAGTCTTTCCCACACTTTCAGTGCTATTTCCATCTTTAAGAGCTTTTAAATGTCTCCTTCTCTGAGAAAGGTGCCCAATAATATTAAATTCCACGAGGACTGACACCATATCTTCCTTGTTAATCATTGCAACCACAGCTCATAACAAAATAACTGTGTGGCAGGGTTAATTATGTCAACCTAGTGAAGCTGGAACAAATTGCCCAGAATCCCCTTTCTTGCCTAATTTTA
Source organism: Rhinopithecus bieti (assembly GCF_001698545.2). Lineage (NCBI taxonomy): Eukaryota > Metazoa > Chordata > Mammalia > Primates > Cercopithecidae > Rhinopithecus > Rhinopithecus bieti. Next base: position 1,665,623 of record NW_016805390.1, read on the forward strand.
GATTCATATAGACTACAAGAGATGTTGTGGTCTTCATTTGGAAGGGTGAGTGAAGCTGCAGCCATCGTTTTACACACAGAAAATCAATGAAGAGCAGAAGATCATTGTCATTTGTGTGTCATTTCCGCTGGCTCAAAGGAGAGCAACAGGATCTACAACTCCTATAACTCTGACCAGATCTTCAGCTTAAGATGCTCTGATTTGGTTACTGTAGCCTTGTAGTATAGTTTGAAGTCAGGTAGCGTGACGCCTCCAGCTTTGTCCTTTTGACTTAGGATTGTCTTGGCAATGCGGGCCCTTTTTTGGTTCCATATGAACTTTAAAGCAGTTTTTTCCAATTCTGTGAAGAAACTCATTGGTAGCTTGATGGGGATGGCATTGAATCTATAAATAACCTTGGGGAGTATGGCCATTTTCACGATATTGATTCTTCCTATCCATGAGCATGGTATGTTCTTCCATTTGTTTGTGTCCTCTTTTATTTCACTGAGCAGTGGTTTGTAGTTCTCCTTGAAGAGGTCCTTTACATCCCTTGTAAGCTGGATTCCTAGGTATTTGATTCTCTTTGAAGCAATTGTGAATGGAAGTTCATTCCTGATTTGGCTCTCTGCTTGTCTGTTACTGGTGTATAAGAATGCTTGTGAATTTTGCACATTAATTTTGTATCCTGAGACTTTGTAACCAAAACAGCATGGTACTGGTACCAAAACAGAGATATAGATCAATGGAACTAAATATACAATCATGTCATCTGCAAACAGGGACAATTTGACTTCTTCTTTTCCTAACTGGATACCCTTGATTTCTTTCTCTTGCCTGATTGCCCTAGCCAGAACTTCCAACACTATGTTGAATAGGAGTGGTGAGAGAGGGCATCCCTGTCTTGTGCCAGTTTTCAAAGGGAATTTTTCCAGTTTTTGCCCATTCAGTATGATATT
>NW_016805390.1:1667535-1712426 GCF_001698545.2 Rhinopithecus bieti
AAGATGCTCTGATTTTTGGGCCTAGCATCATGTAAGAATTCAGCATCTCTTGTAGGACACCTGGAGCACTGAAGTTGGAGGATTGAAAGAGGTGAAATACCATCATAAGTTCCAACTGTCCTTACAGTTTTCAGAACAGCCTAGCCAATTCTGGTTTGTTCTTGCTTCCCTAATTTACATCCAATTTCTGCTCCCAACAGTCTGCTCAGAACTAGACAAAGAAACATAGCCTGGCTGGCATAGCCCTTTTAACCAGGCTGCTCCATTGAGTAAAGTAAAATCCCTACACTGAAACTCTGATTTTGTATAAATTGCTTGGTGCTCTAGATGAACCATCACTGATTTAATCTAATTTTAGATTTTCAATAAGTATTAATTATATTAATGAATAAATCCTTAAGAGAATTTCTGCATTTCTAGTGTCTAGAATGGAGACTGTCACAGAGTGTGACATCAGAAATTATTTGTAAACAAATGTAAAATAAATGAATAAGCTAATCAATCAATAAATAAATGAGAGTCCCCATCAGAGGACAAATTAAAGTAGGATACAGGAAACCTTGGAGAAGATTGTTATGATTTATTTCTACTAAGAGATCCTTTAGCATATAATAAAAGAACAATATAAAACATTGGTTTGAGAAATAATGATGAAGGAATTGAATTTTTCCTATTATGCTATTTACTTACCCTGTTCATCTATTTATAAAAGAATTAGTAAAATAAAATACTTGAGACAATGTCGTTTTTACATGTTATTAAATTCATTATGTGATAGTCGCAGTTTGAAATTCTCAATGAAATATTGATTTTTCTGAATAACTGTAAATATAGTAATTATTGTAAAAGCACTAAGAACTGTGTCAAAACCCTGGATGTCTTACTTGATATAAGAAAGGATTTATGCTTAAATAAAACAGTTTAAAAATATTTGGAGCAGAGTTTCACGTCAGGATAATGTTTGTCTTGATACTATATATCTAAATGCATTTAAATGCATTAAGTCATGGTGCTGGAAAACAGTAAAAATGTTGACCTGCCTTATTCTAGTGAACACATCAACTAGTAATAATAGACATTGTTCTAAGGAGAAATCTAGACAGCCTTCTTATAAATGGTAAAGTACTGTGTAACTCTGATAGCTCTTGTCTTGAAAACAGCATAAAAGAAACTCAACTTACATGAAAATAAGCTTTTTATGATAAATGTCTCCATAAGACAATCGTCTCTATTTAAAGTGCAGTTCAAATTATCTTTTTCATTAATTTGAAAAGTAAGTATATACAAGCAAAAGTATTAATACTAATTCAAATGGAAAAACTAAATGTTTCATCTACAACATTATGATAAGCAAAGCCAAGTTTAGAATCGTAAGGTGAAATATTATTGAGCAATAAAAATAAGATGAACCATTGCCATTTACGGCAATGTGGATAAATACCACAAGCATAATATTGAGCAAAGAAGTCCAGTCACAAAATACTGTACACTCTATGCTTTGGATTAAATAAGTTTCAAAATGGACAGACAGATGACATTATTGTAAGTCAGGATAGAGGTTAGCCTTTCTTAGGTATTGATGACTGTAAGGAGCAACAAGGGAACTTTCTAGGTTAGCAATACTATTTTTTCTGTTTATGTCCATTTTTTTGAAAAACCTATTGGTATGTGTACTTACATTTTGTACATTTTTATATGCATATTGTAGTCTAATATAATATTTTAAATATGTGCAAAGAGAAGAAAATAATATTTGTCTCATAGCAAAGACGACTCAAGATTTCTAAGATATATTTCAAAAATGTATTTTCTATTAGATAAATTAACTTTGTAATCATTAAGACTATCATGCACCCTTTTAAAAACTATATATGCATTTAAAATTATGCACAGAGTTGATGCCCATTATCTAGATAATTTTCCCTGATTTAATAAAATTTGGATGTTTAAGTAGCCAAATATAAAATTTTCTCCCAGTGTATGAATTATACATAAATAATTTCAACTCATCATTGTTTGGTGTACAAGTTTCCCCTTAATGATTTAAACTGGTTAATTGCTCTTTAATGAATTTTAAATCAAGTTGGTTATTTATAAGCGTTGACACAATTTTTTAAAATACCCAGCAGATATAATTTTCTAACAATGTTTAGATGAAGAATCTTCAGATAAAGCACAATTATTTTTAAAATAATTCTCATTTCCTTTATGTGGAAAAACCATGATGCCTCAAGAAATTACCTTGCTTAAAATTATGGAAAATGGTCATAATATGTTAAACACACTTACTTTCAAGCAGAAGAACAAATACTTGTGTAATAAAAGTGAGGCATATCTCAGGCTACATATGGAGACCCCTCCAGTCTCACCAAGGTCATCCCAAGCTCCAAGGAAAATGCAACTATATAAGCATAGCATAAGTGGAGGATCAGCTGCATGGTTTTAGAGGCCCAGTGCAAAATGAAAAATGTGTACTTTTCTTCAAATATTATGAAAAAGTTTCAAGATGAAGGTAGCAGAGCATTAAGCCAAGTGCAAAGCCCTCTTAAGAAGGGAGCACCATGGCTGCTTAGGTCACAAACCCATGGACCAGCCCTGCATAAGGGTTTTGCCCCTACAGCTTTTCTCCTCACATCACTCTTTTTTAAAAAATTCAAAACGGCAATGATAATATACAAATTAAGGGAAAATGCTTTGGTTTGGCATTATTTCAAGCCTTTAATTTTAGCCACAAATATATGTTGCAACATTTTCTTCTCTCAGAACAATTCTTCAATTGAATATTTATAGGCCGTGGGCTACATAAATCTTTATTTCTGCTTTTATCCCCATTACCTACATCCTAGCCACCTGCTTACCTACCTACTTAAAGTCCAGCCATTTAAATGTTCTAATTTTCAATCACAAGACTAAAGGCACGTGATGGATAATTTTATGTGTCAACTTGACTGGTCATTTCGGTGCACCTGTGAGGGTGTTTCTGGGTGAGATTAGCATTTGAATCAGTGAACTCAGTGAAGCAGGTTGCCTTTCCGAATGTAGATGGACACCTTCCAATCCATCAAGGGCCAGGATGGAACAAAAGTTGGGGAAGAAGAAATTTGACCTTCTGTTTTTCCTGTTTCACTGATATACTGGGACATCTTATCTCCTCTTCTTCTGCTCTTAGACTAGGTAGGATTTACAACATCAGCTCCCCTAGTTCTCAAGCCTTCAGATGTGGCAGAATAACACCAATGGCTTTCATGGGTCTTCAGTTTTCAGACAATAAAGCGGGGAGTGTCTCAGTCTTCATAATTATTTGAGCCAATTCTTCATAATGTATATATGTCTCTATCTCTTTGTAAATACAGGAAGTCCTTATAAACCATGACTGTAACTCAAGTGAAACATTAAGTTTTCAAAGAAGTTTCTACTCCCCACCCTTCCACTGAACGTCCTTTCCACACTGATACAATGGGAAAGTAACCCTCACCAGTATGTGAAATCTCTCACAGCAGCTTTCCAATTCTGAAGGAGATATCATCTTGCACCATTTTATCAGAGATAACACAGGATTGGATGAGTAGTTATGAAACTCATTGTAAACAAAAATATGTATGGGTAAAAATGATATTCTATTTGAAATACCCAAATAGAGATATCTTAAGGTCTTTGCACAGCCTTCTCCTTAGCAATGCCCAGCTTGATCTTGCCCTCAGACTGTTTCTGTGGCAGCTAAAAACCTGCTTCTTTTTTTAAGGATATAAGTTGTAAAAATACAAAATGGCTCTCAGTATTGAAATCCAAAGGAAAATTTCAGTTGACATAGGATAACTACATCATTAAACTTGTATAGAAAAGATAAAGAGATTTCAAAGAAGTGGCAATGTAATGTATATTCAAAGAAAGAACAAAAAGATAGCAAGTACAATAATCGACAAAAGAGAAGATTCCTGGATACTATTGACCTTTTTTCTCCTTATTTTCACACTCAGAATTTACCTTTCTTAACAGAAATAACACAACTCAAAATATGAATGATTTATGAGAAAGCTTGACCATAAATATAATAAACCAAAAGACCTTAATCCTGCAAAAAACACAGAACATTTCAGGCTATGTTTTATGAGACCATTAATAGATGTCATGGCCAATTGAAGAAAATCCCTTTCTGAGTCTTGTCCCTCAAAGGAATCAGTGTCTGCTTTGTGGCTTTCTGTACTATAATACTTTGACATTTATTACAGCTTAATTAATTCAGATTTTTATTTTCTAATAAAAAAAGAAATGTGTAAATATATGGAAGCAGGCTCTGCTAAAATTTTCAATGTAAATTTAGGTAAACTCATTATTTTTGAATACCATTAAAGCCTGATTTTAGAGAACCATTTTAAAGCAGCCCTTCTAATGTAAACATTTTAATTCTAAGATAGCCCCTAGTGGATTGTGTGAAGTTCATGTTTTGAAGAAAGATTAAACATAGATTCATGAATATAGAACTGTAATTTTATAAAAGTATTTTATCAATAACACATTTATAATTTTAAAAATTGTATCAATATTGGATGGCAAAGAATACTACCTCCTTGTATTTTTCTAAAGCATAAGTAATACCGCTGCCAAATTGATACTTCTTAGAGCAATGAGGAAGTTTAATTGACTCTTGCCTTCCAAAGGCAAATATGAAATAAGAATGATATCATTACAACCAAGACTGCCTTTTGATGGGCTTCTGGGTCAAGTAGGTAGTGCTAGCTCAGGTATTTTAGATTTAAAAAGTATAAATGATATCTGAAGAGAATAGTGAAGTATAGTTATCTAATAAAATGTGTTTTAGAAAAGGACTTAAATTCAGAGGCAATTCTGTGTCTCTAGAGTTTATTAGTATTTTTGCAACCATTTTGTTTACAAAGCACAGAGATCATTCACTGACAACTTCACACTTTGACCAAATGAAAAAATATTTCACTTTAATAAGCTACCTAAACCTTCAGCATTAATCTTAATCAATAAGGAGTTAAGTCTCAAGTTATTACCTCAGTAGATCAGTAATATGTAATGCCCTAGAATTTAAATACCATGTAAGAACTGAGACATAATTATGAAACACATTTCTAATATTATCTCAGGAATTATAAGCATGTTAAATGAGTCATTAAATTAGACATGGAAAAATAGAGATATAAATATTGAAGCAATAGTTTCTTCTTCAGACTTGTCAAATGAGCATCCCCACACATCAAATTTCTATCACTAGTGCACAGGAGTGCTCCATCATTTTCTCCAGGGACAAGAGCTCTGCCTGATACTTGTTTTCCTACTTAAGCCTTATTATTATTAACATTTATTACAATCTAAAGAGAAATATTGAATGACAAAATTACAATTTACTTGAAGCCTTCCAAAGCAATTGGATAATTTATATTTGTAGCTGATGGTTGATATTTAATGTGTATCTCTGTAGTGAGATAAATTAAAGTAATTTAAAAGAAGAAGAAGTGGAAGTGATGGCAAATGAGGAGGAAATTTTATTATGGTACTCCTTTCAGGACTTAGCATTTTGCTTGTGTTGCCGGTATGTAGGTAATGATGGTAGGTGTAAGGGTCGTCGTTGGTGTGACACTGTGTGCTACTTACTTGCTATGTGAGCTTGGGCCATTTGCTTAAGACTCTCATTGACTCAGTTTTCTCATTTACAAAATGCACATGCTAATACACCTAACTCATTGGTCTGTGGTAAAATGTATCTGAGTTTATGTAGGTAAGGAATTTAAAACAAGACTTGATTCATATTAAGTATTCTACAAGCGTCAGTTATTTGATTGTTATATGTGTTTGGTTTGTGAGTTTATAAAGATAAAAGTATGACATGTCTAAATTTTATTGTTTTACCTAGTTCATACTATCTTCATATAGATATAAACAAATTTTATTTCACAAAAGTATTCTCACAAATCACAAAAAATATGCACACACTGCATACTTTTATGCAGTTCATCTCCTGGGTACAGCTTATGATATTCTATTGCCTGATAGTTACTAGAATAGTTTATCTTTGCCACTGGTTTCAGTAACTGTTAAAGTAATAATTTGAATTTATTAATTAGCTTACTGACTGATGACCCAAGGGAAAATATACCATAATGTTTCAAGATTCAAGTCTTTTTTCATGTTTTTGTAACATGATGCATTTTGAGTACATGACTTTCACTAGTTTAGATTTCTGAGCAAGAATAATTGCAAACTTGCATTTTATATTTAAAATAAAGTGTATTACATAAAGGTATAAATGTTACCTATTGTTACCATTGGAAATTACTTAAAATGTAATAATTAGGCACATTGCCCGTTATCATGCCAACAAGGTGCAATTTATTTATTTTTTTTTTTTAGTATTAGTACCATTTTATTATTTTATTTATTTACTTTTTTATTATACTTTAAGTCTAGGGGTACATGGTGCCACAATGCTGCAGGTTTGTTACTATTTATACTTGTGCCATGTTGGTGCTGTTGCACCCAGTCAACTCGTCAGCACCCATCAATCATCATTTACATCAGGGTATACCTCCAATGGCCATCCCTCCCCCCTCCCCTCGCCATAATAGGCCCCGGTGTGTGATGATGTTCCCCTTCCAGGGAGTCCAAAGTGATCTCATTTGTTCCAGCTCCCATCTATGAGTGAGAACATGTCGGTGTTGGCTTTTCTGCTTTCGCGATGTTTGGCTGAGCAATGATGGTTTCCAGCTGCCATCCAGTGTCCTTTACAACAGGACACGAACTCATCCTTTTTTTATGGCTGCATAGATATTCCATGGGTATATGTGGCCACATTTTCTTTTAACCAGTCTGTCACATGATGTACATTTGGGTTGATTCCAAGCTCTTTTTGGCTATTGTGAATAGCTGCCACAATAAACATACGTGCTGCCATGGCTGTCTTTATAGCCAGCATTGATTGTTATAATCCTTTGGGATATATACCTAGCTTAATGGATTGGGCAGTCGGGTCATATGGGTATTTCTTAGTTCTTAGATCCTTGGAGCGGAATCGCCATACTGGTTTTTCACAATGGTTGAGCCAGTTTACAATCCCACCAACAGTGTAAAAGTGTTCCTTTTACCTATATTACCTTTATAAAGCTCTGCAAAAGATATATTAGTACCTATGTTCTTTTTGTGAGCTGAGCAAAATCAGTTTCAGAAAGAAAAAGATATCCCGAAAGCAGGGGCTAGAAAATTGAAAATCTGAGATTTGAACTGTATCAACTTTACTTCTTTGAAAGATAATATTGAATTGTCTAAATCTATCAAAACACAATTAGGTGAGAATTGTGGGCAACGACAGAAAATTATAAACAAAATTGGAAGAAAATGTCATAGTTTAGCATAAAATTGAGGGAATAAATATCCACTGTATGCAGGTTTTTATAATATGTCTGTCATTCCCCATTATTTCTTTAAATTTTATCTTCAAATGTGTAAAAAATATTTTCAATCTATGACATATTTTGAAATAACACTTCTTGTTTGTGATACCAATTAAATGTTATAAATTAGCTATTTTTGAATTATATTTTATGCTTTTGTTTCCAACAGGCTGATAACATTGCTAACAGTTCGAATCTTACCCATTCTAAAAGCCTTAGATTGTTTTAAATCTACATTACACAAATATATATGAATATATATATCCTATTTGACAAAACGTTTATCTAAAACAGATATTAACATATACAATACAAAGATATATTATACACAGTTATGAGTTTTTATTTCAAGAATTAGATATTATGCTGACCATCACCTGAAAAACACACAAACTTGATTTCGGGTATTTATTTTCATAGTTGTAAACTTCAGTAATGCATAGTTTTCTATAAATGAGCTTTTTCACAATTTAAGAAGTGAATTTGACACTTAAAATTGAACTATTTACTACAAACAATTGTTTGCAAATAGCTTTGAAAGTAGCATCTTTCCTTTTTCCCCAATATAAATAAATCGTATCATCATGCTACTTTGAATCTATTGCTACATTTCGATGTCACAATATGTGCATTTGTTTTATTTGTATTATGTATTTGTACACAGCATTTTTGTGGTAGAAACTGAGTGTAAAAGCTAACATGTAAATCTGTGTAAATTGTAAATTTTAAGTAAGACTATTGGGTTTTATTATGCTATCTATTATTAAAATTACCAATATTATAAAAGCAGGCCATATATATATATATGTACACACACACATTTCTATACATACACGTATACATAGTTTGTATATATGCATAGTTCTATATTTCTATATATGCATAGTTCCATTACTTTTAATGACAAAACCACAATTACTTTTGCACCAACCTATATATTCACACAAATATGTGTCTATATACAGATGTATACATACATACACACACATATTTATATTCTATTGAATCACACATATTTATTTGTATGTTTTGTCTTTTGCTTAGATCTTTGCTAATAACACATTTTGCCTATTGATTTTCTTCAGGAAAAAAAGAAAATCACAAACTCATGAAAACCAGCAAAAGTAGCAGGAAAGATTTAGACAGAGTCTTCAAAACAAAACATTGATAAACAATACATTTACTCAGTTGAACAATTTCGTAAAATAAATCATTTTAGAGAAATTAATGCCAGCTCAGTTAACACAGTTAAACAAACAACTGCAAGTTGGTGTCATGAAACATTACTTATCAGTTGTTTCCACATTACCTTGTCCTTCTAAGAAATGAGGTATCACAGTAGAGATCTGCACACTTACTATCTTCAGTGGCACTATTTAGGAATTTTACATTATATTGTTGTTTTATCATTGTTTCTACCCTCACTTAACGTTCCAGTCTCAGCAATTCTCCATCATCTAGTGAGACATGGACATGCCCTTTCCAATAAATTGGATCCCAGTTCTGGGGTGAGAGGGGCACAGTCTTCACTGAGTGTTTTATCTCAGGCGTAGGAAGAGTGACTGGTCTTTATATCTGTTATTCCTATACATAATTATTTGTACTACTTTTGTTTGTTTGTTTGTTTGAGACGGAGTCTCGCTCTGTCGCCCAGGCTGGAATGCAGTAGCCGGAGCTCAGCTCACTGCAAGCTCCGCCTCCCGGGTTTACACCATTCTCCTGCCTCAGCCTCCCGAGTAGCTGGGACTACAGGCGGCCGCCACCTCGCCCGGCTAATTTTTTTGTATTTTTAGTAGAGACAGGTTTCACCGTGTTAGCCAGGATGGTCTCGATCTTCTGACCTCGTGATCCCCTGTCTCGGCCTCCCAAAGTGCTGGGATTACAGGCTTGAGCCACCGCGCCCGGCCTATTTGTACTTCTTATTTGCCAATTCTTCATTATTATAACTTTCTGATACAGTAAATAATTACTTACATTAAACTATTTTTATTTAAATTACTATGCAGTTTATGCCTTCTAGGTGGATGCTGAATTATACAATATATCTGAATTAAAATTATACGTATTTATCCAGTTGCAACTTTAAGAGTAGACTCATGGAGGACTAAAATAGAAGCAGGTTGTCCAATCAGTAAGCTCTAACAATTAAACAATCAAAAATCTATAGCAGCTTAGATCAAATTTGTATCAGTCTGGGAGTGGAAAGTGCTCAGATTCTAGATGTAATTTAAATGTAGAGTAACAAGATTTACTGACGTATCAAATGTGAACATGTTACAAAGGAGGTTTCAAGATTGACTATAGGCCATTGACCTGAGCAATTGGAAAAATGAAGTTACCTGTATCACAATGAAGAAGTCTGTGAGAAGAGCACATGTTGAGAAAAATATCTGGAGCTCAGTTTTTATATAGTTAAGTTTGAAATGTTTATTAAATATACAAGGAACATGTTATATTGACAGTTTGGTATATCAGTCTAGATATATATAAGTAGATAAATAAACTTGATGATCATTATCATACTCACAGCCATAAAGCAAAGAAGAGCTAGAAGGCTGAGTTCTGGAACATCTTAATATTCAAAAGTAAGGAATACATGGGAAGCAAGAGAGACCACCGAAAATTGAGCAAGACCTTGCCCTAGAAGCACAGGTTTGTCAAAAGAGAAAAAAGTAATTGGCCCTAACAAAAACTATTTATAGGTCAACGGATATGAGAGACAAAACAATGTCATTGGATTTAGCAATTTGAAGTCATTGGTAAATCATTAGCAACACTATACACAGAAGACAAAATAAGAGGAGAAACATTTGACACCATGAGTAACAAATATAATCTATTTGAAGGAGTTTTGCTAAGAAGAAAACGGGGAAAAGTTTTGTGGCTCTAGAGAGAAGAGGGATCAAGATGAAGCTTTTTACAAATATGTTTAGGGACCTCATGAATAAGATTAGTGCTCCTATCAAGGGGACCACAAAGAGCTTCCTCATTCCTTCTGTCATGTGAGGACACAGTAAAAACATGTCTGTCTATGAACCAGGAAGCCACCTCTCAGCAGACACAGAATCTGCTGGCCATTTCACCTTGGATTTTACTATCTCCAGAACTATGAGAAATAAATTTTATATGCGACCTGGTCTATGGCATTCTGTTTTTGGCACCCGAATTTGCTAAAGTACCAGCATATCAGCTTGTACACATAATTTTTGGAAACTCTGATGCCAAATCCTTGATGTCAAAACGTGATTGATCTGCTGGAGAAATGAATGTACATGATCCTTCTTTCCACAATAAACCGGAGAGTCAAAACTGGCAAAAGTAGGTCAGGGTTTTCTAAAAGCCATACCTGAAAGGTTTCCAATAACAGTTGATTTGATGGTAATTCAATCACACAAACAACCACAACAAAAAGACACAACTATCAGAGATTTTCAGGATAGCCTCAAAAACACCATCACACACTAAGGAGTTAAAGAAGGCACGAAGTTTCAAAAAGTCAAGCTTTATTTAAACATCATTGTATAAACTTGTAATTCTTTTTTTTTTTTTTTTTTTTTTGAGACGCAGTCTCGCTCTGTCGCCCAGCCTGGAATTCAACGGTGCGATATTGGCTCACTGCAAGCTCTGCCTCCAGGGTTTAAGCCATTCTCCTGCCTCAGCCTCCCGAGTAGCTGGGACTACAGGCGCCCGCCACCGCGCCCGCCACCACGCCCAGCTATAAACTTGTAATTCTAATACTATGAACAAATCCTAAGGCAGGTGGCAGCATAGAGACCCCGGGGCACAAGTGCTGAGTTTGGAAGCTTTGGTTCCTGTGCATTTTGCAGCTGCCCCCTGGTCCCCTGAACCCCTGCCTGCCTGTTAAGAAGATCCGGTCCCTGGCAGCAGATCAGGGGCAAACAGCCCAGATGCCCAGTTGCAGGCAGACCTCCATGCCTGGAGGAGGAGGCCACCTCTGGGAACAGGAAGAGCTGCTGGAACCCCTCCTCGCAGGCTCCTTTTCCTGCTCTCAATCACCTCCTGCCAGCATATATACACCCCCAGCACCAGCAGAATGAACAGGTCCTGCGCAGCAGGGCTGCAACTCTGCTGAATGAGAGAAGCCTCTCTCCAGCGAGATAGAGAAACCCAGGCTACACACCCTGATCTCTGTCTGCATGGCTCCTACCGTGCCCATGACTGGGAGCAGCATGGGAGCTGCTGGCTGGGGCTCTGCTGACCACCCCTACTCTGTCACCGCTAGTTCCACCCATGCTTTCAGCTCCAGGACTGAGGCCAGTGGCTACAACAAGTTCCATGATGTCAGGCAGCTTCTCTTTGAGCTAGTCCTTGGCTGTACCAGGGCAGGGGCAGGAAGGCTCTGGAGCTGCCTCTAGTTCCAGCGCTGTCCCTGGAGGGAGCTCTTCCCTTGGTGCTGGCACTAGCTCAACAGCTGGCACTGGAATTTCCTGTATTGCTGTATATGGAGCAGGAGCTGAAAAAGGAGAAAGAGTCATCAACAACAGTCACTTTCCACTGGAATTTCCAAACGTGGAAACAACCTCGCTGAATTTAAAGGAATTCTAGCCCCCAAAGAAAGACTCCCACAAAGTCTTCCAGACTGCAGGCCACCTCACCATATATGCCTGTGCCTTGATGGGCTCCAGAATCTCCAGCCAGACAGGGACAATGTGCAGATGTGGCCCAGATGGGATCATTGGTAAAACCTGGCCTGGTAAATGGCCAGAGGCGTCTGGGGTGAGGAATGAGCTACATAGGCATCATTGGAAAAGGCTGTCACTCTTTCCATTCCTGAAGCAGGACCCTCAAAAGGTGGGCCAAGAACATCTTGCTCTCCTGAACATCTCCCACCAAGTAAGCTGGCTACCGGGCTGGCTCTAGGATATGGGTGTCTGGTTACCAGAGTTCTAAGTTTTGTTCAGGTCTGTCGTCAAGGAAGTGAGGTTGCGTCTTTAAGTTTCCATCCCCTTGGCCCCTACCTGCCATAAGACCTACTAAGGACCCCACTGGACTGCTGACTGCTCACCCTCCCCACAGGTCAATTCTGTACCTGTACACAGTTATGTCCACCCAGGGCCTGCTTGGACACCTGTGCCTGATGTTCACCAGGGGCTAGATGTCCTCCTCAGACCTGAGTGTTCACCTAGGGCCTGGTGTCCACCTTGGGCCTATGTTTCACTTGGGGCCTTGTGTTTACCTGGGGACTGGTATACAGCTGTGGACTGATGGCCTATTGGGTCCCGTTGTTAACCTAAGGCCTGGTGTCCATCAGGGGCCTGGTGATCACCTGGGATTTGGGTTTCAACCTGGGGCCTGGGTGTCCATTAAGGCCTGATGTGCACCTAAGGCCTGAGTTTTCACCTGGGCCTGACAATCACATGGGGACTGGGTCTAATATCCACCTGGAGCCTATGTATCTACTTAAGGCATGGTGTCTACCTGCAGCCTGATGTCCACATGACTCTGGAGTTCGACATGGGCCTGTTTTACATCTAGGGCTTTGGTGTACCTCTGGGGCTGGTTGTCATTTTGGAGCCTGGTGTACACCTTGAGATCAGTGTCCACCTGGGGCCTGATGTCTGCCTGAGGACTGGTATCCTTCTGAGGTGGGAGCATAGCTGGAGCAATATATATACACACACATATACATATATATATAATGTATATATTATATATATATTTTATATATTTTTTAATGGGGTAAAATTACATACTTTGGGAAATATTTCAATAGGGAAGGAAAAATCAATTTACATAAAAGAGACAGAAGAGAATTGCTGCAGCAATATTCTTGAGTTTTCAGGGGATATTAGCTTAATTGCATATGATTAGGGGTTGTTCGTATCTAAAGGCACTGAGTATCTACAGTAGTGATTGAGAAGGTAGTAGATATGATTAGGTGAAAGTTGTTGGTGGAGATAGTAGTGAAAACCTAGACAAGTTATTTTCTATTTACATTTACTCGACTTTGTAGAGCAAGGATAAAGCAGTATTCTAGTAGGAGACCGGGAGGGTACATAGACAAGGGAAACATAGAATTAAGTATTGTGGGTCCATTTGTGGTTAGTGAATCATACATTTAAAGTGAAACCAACCAGCCAGCATTGTTGTGGATATGTAGAGTTAATGTGTCATTCCAACCACTTTCACTTACACAGAGGCAGACAAGATGTAAGTAGAATGTTGCATTTAAATAAGGCTGTATCAAAAGCCTAACATAAAGTGATTGAGAAACTAGGGTATTGGAATGGTATGAATGACAGTGATAATGACTGATCATGAAATTCAAACTGAGGAAGGAGAAAAGTGAAGATGTGATTGGGTAAAAAAAAAAGTAAAAGTGTAAACATGCGATTGATTGAGTGAAGATATGATTGGGTGAAAGATAGTTGGATCCATGGGTCAATGTCCCTAAATGGTTAAATTATTTTTGGAGCTGGGAGGCTGGAGAGAGTGAGCTGAAAATATAGAAAGTGGTATTTGGGGAAAAGAATGTTTGAAATTGATTATTGAGAGGTGGTAGTTTAATGGCAATATAAAAGTCTAGGACATGGTGACAATAAGATGACTAATAGGGAGAAAAAGCCTTATAGTAGCAGACTTCTAAGGTATTAGAAATATCATCTCTATGGATCATTTGCATGGTGATCCCTGGGTACATAAGGACTGATTCCCTTAGAAAATTGGATTGAAATGATGTCTGTGAAATTTCAATGTTTTATTTGCTGAGATAGCTGAGAGTTTCAGGTGCATATTGGTCTGCCCAATGTATTAATGTATTTATAGACTACAGAAAAAATGGTCAGAAAGTCTTTTTTAGAATACACATCAAAGGGGTAATTATTTTTCTTCTGCTCATTGAAAATAACCAAATATTACTTATGAGAGTCAGATGGTCTCTCTAGCACAGATATAAATGTCTTGCACTATTTTACAAGTGTTCTTTCATCGTGTAAGATCAGTCCATTTCAATACACATTTTTTCAATCTCTTATATTCTGATTTAAATAACTATGGAATTCAGAGGAAACCAATGACATGCTGTATAGAACAAAATGCCAAGATAATGCAGGTTTGCAACTATGAGGATTCACAACCCATTTTTAGTCTAGTTAATATAATTTTGGACTATTTTTATTCCTTATTTCTATGTTCATAATATATAGTTATTTCCATTTTCAACTAAGAGAGTATAAATGGTTTATTTTTTAGAAAATATAAAAAATTATGACTGTCATACAGTGGAATACTTAAAGCTTTTAATAAATGGAAAATATTTTTTCTATTGCATTTTAAAATTTTACTGTTATATTTAACCTGTCATACTGAAAGAATGTTGGCTAACATAACCCAAATTTAATATAAGAGCAATTTGTATATAATATTAATAGAAACAATTGTATGTTGTTCAGTTCCTGTTACCTTTAATGGCAAGCCAATTTATTTCAATACCAAAGAATTTTGTTAACCATTTATTGTATTTAAGTAACTGTGCTTGATATGGGGCAATCTTTAAATAATATAAAAGGAGGCATCACAATTCAGTGAAAATAGATGTCTTTGCACATATAAAATGTAAAAGAATTAGAATATTTAATCTTTGTTTGGTGAAGGATTTTAAGGTATAAAATTAATGAAAATATGTATAAGTAGACATGACAAACATTTAAAATGATGTCTTAATATTTTAAAGAAACCAAAATTATTGTAAACAGAATTAAAATTGAATGACTTTTTAAAATTGCAAATGTAGGGTGGAAAACTGATCAATATCCTTGATATGTACTGTACAAATAATTCAGTAAAATGGCAATAAAAATTTCCCAGTAGAAACACTGGAGAGAGGGCAAGGAGGAACAGATAGAATCAAAAGATTAACTGGAGAATTCTCTTGGATTCAAGGTAGACAAGTGATAAATGTTTTGTATATTCTAAGAGAAATGAGAGAAGTAGTAATATTTTTGAAAGATAGCTTTGAATTTTAATGGAACAACAGGGTAGCCAAAATTCTCGAAGGTATGAATGCTTTGTTGTCAATGAAGTGTTATTTAGAAGATTTTAATATGTTTGCCTCATGATAGCAAATCCTAAGGTCATATAACTGGTTGGGTTTGGATAATAGAAGGGATTACTGATAATATTCTTAAGTTTTTATGTATAAACTT
The DNA here is from genome assembly GCF_001698545.2 of Rhinopithecus bieti. Taxonomy (NCBI): domain Eukaryota; kingdom Metazoa; phylum Chordata; class Mammalia; order Primates; family Cercopithecidae; genus Rhinopithecus; species Rhinopithecus bieti. The sequence continues at coordinate 1,683,113 of NW_016805390.1, forward strand.
ATGATTATGATTACAGGAGAAGACAGTAGACTGGAGATTGTCACTTAGGGTGTTGATTGTGCAGCATATTATGCACATACTATAACTGATATAATAAATATAGTGTCATAATCATGTTAGGATTTCTGAATATGCATAATTTGAAATTTATTCTCAGAGTCTCAAATTTAACTGTAGTGGAATTTTACTAGCTATTGCATTTTGCTGATTCAAGGTGCTTGATATTAATTGCTTGTCCTATCTTCCAGTAGAAATGTAGGATGCTGGTACTATTAAGCATGACAGCTCACTTTCTGTATCTCCACTCTTGAAACACATTTATGAATCAATTTATTTTTTTCTCCAACTGTTATAGATCGCTTTATTTTCCTTCTCTCTAAGTGATCAATTAAATATTGAATATTTTAGTTTTCATTCAGCTCAATAATTTCATTCTTTGTTAATTTACAAATATTATCAATGACATATAATCAAGTGGAGTTAACAGGCTTTTACTATTCTGCAATTTCTTGGAATAATATAAATTATTTGCATTTAGTATCAATGGGCCTTAACCAACTAGAATTATAATTTCCAGCTGTGTCTTAAGCAAAGAATTAAACTTGGGAGCTATATATCTATATATATACTTATATTTCTGATTTCTTTTTCTGGAAGCTATGTTTAAATTTTAACAGAGCAGAAACTTGCCTGCAATAACTTTAGAAAAGTAATTTCACAGTATGACGCATTGGTATTTTCAGAATTGGTTTAGATTCAATAATTCAGTTACTAAGACCTTCAGTCACAAAGCAGTCTCTACTAGTGCTACCTTTGACCATCATAGATTTCAGGTAGTCTATTTCCCTGCCAAGTTTAATGTCTCATCATATATCTCTGCCTTGTTATTTCATATGGCTGACCTTGTTCTGTCTCACAATATTATGGGCCATACTTACCCCTTATGTTTCACCTCAGACCTCAGCACATTAATTTTCGTCTTCTAAAACTTCCCTACTCATCCAGAAAAACAAAGATTTTAGGCTAATGTTTGAATTTAAAGTCTACTGCAATATATTACTGTTATACACAGTTCCTTGAATCATTCATGGTAAGGAGGACTACTGTCAAACTGACAGCAGGATTTGTAACGTCAATAGAGGTAAACTGTGAGAAATATGTCATTAGCTTTTTATTCAATCCATTTTAAATGAAAATACAGAAGGAAGTGGTAATCCTAATGCACAAAAATGAGCAAAATATGTTTTAAATTGTTTTGTAACAGGTTTTGTTAACCACTGATTACAAAAATCCAATTGCAATATTCTCACTGATTGTAAGGAACCAAATGCTTAAGAACTCTGTTTGCTATAAATACCACAGGGAAATGAAATATCACAGGTTATATGAATGAGCAGGAACATAAAAAAGCTGACAGCTATTTTGTGATTGAATTGACTGTAATGTCAATCAAAATATTCTGCATCCGAGTAGGAAAACTAGTCATTAGTGCCAGTAGTTATTTTAGGGTTGACTTATCTTGCATTTGCTTCCCTTAGCCAGAAAACTCAATCAGTACACATCAACTCTTTTAGTTCAAGTAATATTATATCAAAGAGTTCCTATTTGATTGTTAATGCCATAAACAGTCATAACAATCTTAGATAAGATTTATCCATGAAACAGTCACCAAGATAGAAATGGAAAACAACCTAGTTGAATTTTAGAGTGGTTTTAACAGAGAAAAGGGAGAACTCTAGTATATGGTTGGTTTTCTTTGTTGGGTATACACATGTCTGAGACCTGATTCTGATCAATGCAGAAATAGAAAAAGGCCCTAAATGTCTGGATGGAATCTCTGGTACAATACTACTATTGGAACCTCAATCTTGATCCCTTTGGGTCCTAATGTTCAGATTTGCTCTTTGAAGTTCTTTGGGCTTGAGAATCATCCTTCACTTTACTTCATTAAACCCTGAATACTTCTCAGTTATTTCAGCTTGAACTCAATCCTGGTTGCTTTGGGTTAAACCACTGAATTAATTCATGCCCCTTACATCCAACTCTGTTAATGATCAATTTGGTCAGGTCCACCAGGAGTGAAGTAGTTCTGACCTAGAAATTGTGGGTACTAATAGCTTAACATATAGGAATGTTTTATATTTTTATTTATAGAAATTAAATATATAAATGATGTACAAATATGTGATTTGCAGTTAATGTTTGGTTAAAAAGTATGATATATACATACATAGATAAATAATGTAAACCTGAAAATCGTATATGAATAAGATGTTTCTAAAAATGCAAAACTCTCTATGAAATTACATTAGACAAAAATCTAATGTAAATAAAGTCTGTTATATAGTTGTTTAGACAATTTCATTTGAATTCAGTATCTCCAGCAATGCCTGGTACATAGTAGGCCCTCAATATGGATTTCTTGAATTAATGAATAAATGTTTTAAGCAAAATTAATAAAATTTATCATTAATTTATCTTTATCTCTGCATAAAAAGACAAAGATAAAACAATAGAATAACAATACATTTATTTTCTGGTTGGTGAGATTGTAAGTAAATTTATGGTTTATTGTCCCCAAAATTCTTTGTTATTGTTCTAATCTTCTATAAAGTCACTGATTATTACTTATAATCTCTCGAATGATTACAAGTGGGGGTATGGCCATATCTCAAGTAGAGGGAAATGCCACAAAAATTACAGATATAAATAAAGTTTTTTAGGAGCAAACTTAAAAGTAGAATAGTTGAAAGAAGTATAATGTCCAAAGTTCCCAATGTAACACACTTTAAGTTAGATATAGATAGTCTGCATGCACAGTGACCAAAATATTTCAATTGAGAGAGAACCCACACATTTAATATTCTGCACATAATGGTGTGGAACCGGCCACTCCCGGCCGGGCGCGGTGGCTCAAGCCTGTAATCCCAGCACTTTGGGAGGCCGAGACGGGCGGATCACGAGGTCAGGAGATCGAGACCATCCTGGCTAACATGGTGAAACCCCGTCTCTACTAACATACACAAAAAACTAGCCGGGCGAGGTGGCGGGCGCCTGTAGTCCCAGCTACTCAGGAGGCTGAGGCAGGAGAATGGCGTGAACCCGGGAGGCGGAGCTTGCAGTGAGCTGAGATCCGGCCACTGCACTCCAGCCTGGGCAACAGACTCCGTCTCAAAAAAAAAAAAAAAAAAGAAACCACTCCCATTTCAGTGGCTTAAAATTATATGCTTTTGTTTAGCTCATGAAGCTATAGGTAGAAAATTTATCTTCGTTTGGCTGGGTAACTTTTCTAGTCATTGTTGTATTCCCCTACAAAAGTGTCATTTTACTCATTGTTGTCTAGGACAATAGAGGTAATTAAACCATACATTTCTCTTCTTTCATCAGCCTAGTTTGGACATCATCTTCTCTTAGAGATGGAAAAATTCAGGAAGAGCGAATGGACAGTTGAAAAAGTTTCTTATGGTATAACATTTACAATTATCCCTTTGTACAAAAAGAGTTACATGGCTGAGTACAAAGTCAGAAAAGCAGAACTGTGGAAAGTTATCTATAATGATAAATATCTACACAGGGAAGAGTAAAAATTGAGGCCATTAATATTATCATCACACAGCAGCTATGTAACAGTGTAAACTTCTTCATCTGGTAACTGACCTTGTCAAATGGGCCAGGTTTTAGAACCTAGCGATTGTTATCAGCCTCAGTTTCTCTTGTGCTAACTCAGATTTGCAGTTAAATCTCCTAAGTTACTAAAAACGCAGTTAATGAGACTTCAGACCTTACTCAGTCCACCTTTGATTCTTGGCCATTCATTAAATATATCAAGTGGCTCCGACAATGTTAGGTCATGGTTTTCCAGTGATGTCTGTGGATGGGACATGCAAAAATTGACCATCTAGTTGGGCCATGTGGAAAGTGAAGTCTGCAACATCATCCCAAGACATTTGTTGACATAGATGGGGAGCACTTTGTCAATACATATCATAGAATATTTAAAAAGTGATTCAAACCCTTTCAGCGCTATACTAATCTATTAGGGTTATATGCATTGATTTGCAATAAATTAAGGTCTGCCACTCTAAACTGGGATAAACCATAATGCTGTTTGCTTTCCCCAAACAATTCTTCCACAGGATTACCAAGATTTGTTTTTATTATTTTTTCATCAGAAGCAGGGAAGTGTGGGCATGTAACCAACCACCCAAGGCAAGGTCAGTATCCAATTTCATGTAGGTCTTACATCTTTGATCTAAGTAATATGAACTGTCAATCCATTCATTGAAGTCATATAAATTATCCGCAAATCTACAGAAGTCAAACCAGGCATAAAATTAACTACCCATCCATCAACTGAGACTTAAAAAAGAGAAGTTTCATCTTCCTTGTGGAAATAAAAAAGATACATACAATGTTCTTCCTCAAATTCCCTTCATTACCCTACTAATTTCTGTGCCTAGAAAGTAAACCAAAGTAGATGGAAGTATGGCTGTAAATAGCCTATAAATAGCTGACTAAAAAGACAATGCGTTTATTGAGTTTTTGTGACTGGCTATGTGCCTTAATTTTGTTGTTGTTGTTGTGTTGTTGTTGTTGTTGTTGAATATACCTAATGCTTTCACATTTCATGCAAATATTTCATGATTTTTCAAATTACATCAACAATATTGTGCATGATGCCCTTTTGATATATTTCCTAAGGCATTTACATTTGTCTACCATCACGGTGCCCCTCAGTTACCTGAAGAAATTCTAACCGTAATTTTGTTTGAAATTTTTCTTTTTCTCTTTTAAAATAAATTGCACCAAGACTGTCAAGTAAAATAGGTTAAAATCGTCATTGTGTTTGTTTTTCCATGAGTGGGTGGCCACAAGCATGACTTGGCCAGGATACTGAGAGCACCTCAAAGAAGTCTGTTCCAGATACTAAGATGGTGTCAGCAAAGTTGTATATCCATCAACAAAGGTCTACAACAAATAGGTAATTTAAAAGAGAAGTGAATTACTGCAGTAGGAAATTCCCAGCTTGCCATGCTGCTAGCATGCAGAGAACAAGAGACCAGGCCTTTCCACCATTCTATCCCTGAAGGAAAAACAAACACACACAAAAAGAAGCAAACAAACCCCACATGAATTTGAATGTTTTATAGCCGAAGGGTAAAGGAAAAAAAAAAAAAAAAAAAATTAAAGCAACAAGGGAAACTTGTCAAGATGGGGCATTCTCTAGCTGCTCAAAGAGCAGCAAAGCAAATGGGCTGATTAAGCACACGCACACACACAAATTTGATTTGGCTGCTCTTTTTAGAACATACTCCAGCAAGCCACGTGCTGATATCAAAATCACACTGGACGTTAGAGACTTACAAGGATTATATGAAGAAAGAAGATCTACGTCTGGGGGCCAGTCAACCTACTTCTCTCTCAGGAGGAGGCTCTAATTATTCCATTTGTTATAGAGCTTTCATTGTGTGTGTGTGTGTGTGTGTGTGTGTGTGTGTGTTTGTGTATGTGTGTATGTGTGTGTATTAATTCTGCTTGCATTTTTATTTTTGAGTTTTATTTTTACCACTTTGGTAACATAATTTCCTGTAGAAGACCAGTCAGTTTACAGAGAATACGCTCAGTGTATTTTAAAATAGTTACTGTATTAGTTTACCAAAGTTTCTATTGAAAAGTATCACCGAGCAGGGGACGTAAAAAAACAGAAATGTATTTTCCCACAGGTCTGGAGACTAGATGTCAAGGTATCCACAGAACTGCCTTCTTCTGAGCGTCTCTCTCCTTGGCTTCTAGATGACCACCTTCCAGTTTCTTCACATGGTTTTCCTGTTATGCCTGTCTGTGTTCTAACCTTTTATTACAAAGACACCAGGCACATTGAGTTGAAACTCAGCCTTAGGATTTCATTGTAAAGGTTCTCTTTCCCAGTGTGAAACAACTCCTAGTCATATTAAGATGAAAATTCACACTAAAAGCCTAATTATCCTCATGTAATGGGAATGCCAGAATGACAAGTAAGGGGAAAAAAGGCAGACAACATATTTGATGTAACCATGGCAAATATTTTTAAAATATTAATAGAGGCACCCAATAATAAATTCAGAAAGTTTAGAGAGAACTACACAACAGAATTAAAAAAAAAAATCCACAACCAGATTTATCATATTCAACTGCAGTAAACCAAGGATAAAGAAAAAGTCTTGAATAGCACCAACAGGGGAGAAAAACACCCATCTATAGAGTATCAAGGCTGAGAATTCCACTGGATTTATTGTCAGAACCCATGAAAGCATGAAGATAGTGGAGTGAAATATTTAAAACATTGAAAGAAAGAAAACATCAACTTAGAATTCTGCATCCAGTAAAATTATTTATAAAAGTGGAGAAGAAAGACCCTCAAAAAACAAAATCTGAGGGACGTTGACTTTAGTGGACATACCTGTATTATGAACTAATACATAAAAGATTTTTAAATTAATACTACCCAGAATATATTTAGTAATTATAGCACATGGATAAGCTAAATGAATGGCAATAATGTTATAACAGGTGAGAAGAAAAATCGAGAATATACTGTTATAAGTTATCTGCACTACTTCTGAAGTGGTATAGTGTTATTTGAAAGTGGACTTAGGTTAGTTGTAACTCTATATTACTGAAGCAATTTAGTAATTCTGGGGCAATTACTAAATTTTTAAAATGTATAATTGATATGATGAAAGATAAGAGAAAATGGAATCATGAATAAAATGCTCAATTAAAACCAGAGAAGACAGAGAAAGAGGGGAAGACTGAAAAGAAAATACGGAACAGCTGCAAGTATTAAAAAATTAAACATGGAAGATTATTTAATGTATCTTAAGCAAGGGTAAATTAGCTGGAAGCATAGTCATTTGGCTTCTTCTATCCACAATGGCCAATGCAAGAAATACAGGTAATCCAGTGTGAGTTAAAATGTTTTAGCGGGTAGTCAAAGTTTAAATCTACAACCCGGTGATCCTGAACCTGGCAGCTACAATGATAACATCATTTAAGTGATTCTCAAATGAGCATGTTTAGTTCCCTTTATATTGGCAACCCGAGGTTTTGGAGGGTTTTTTGGGTGGAGGAGTGTATAAATTGCATAACCAATGTGGTTTGAGGTAAGTTACCGTGAAAAGTATAAAAGTAAAATTGGACATTTCTCAACCCTAATTATTCAACACTTTTAAAATAAAATAAGGATGTTGATTAAAATAAGATAAAATTATCTTACTTTTACTAGTATGTTACTATGATCTTGAAATTGTGATTATTTTGCAAGCTAATTTGAATCTCCTTTAATTAGATTCAGAGAATATTATCTCAGCAATAATTTTCTATTTTGAAAAGGTTACATTTAATTAGAAATATGAAAATAACAATTTGAAATAATATACTGATTACTTAAATATGTTAAATACTAACGTCTTGTTCTTCAGTCATGACTCTCCTCCAAAATATGACCTTGTAGATTCAGAGCCATGTGAAGTAAAAGGGGTATAACACTATGGCTGCAAAACGGTTATTACAAGTTCTTCTTAAATAATGCCTTCAGGGAATATAAGTGGGAAAAAATTTATAGTCAAGACACAGAAAACATGCACAAAAATTTAAAAAAATTATAAACAAGGCTTTGTAAGAATTAAAACTTTTGATTTTCAAACACATATTTAAGCAAATGAAAATGTAAGCTACCTGTTGGGGAAACACACACACACACACACACACACATTTACATACACAAACATATATATGTTTGATGGGAATCCCACACACACACACACACACACACACACACACACACACACACACATATCTTACCATGACATATTTTGCAGAATACATGATAGCATAAACAACTCAAAAAGTCAATAGAGAAAAAATCAACTAAAAATGGACAAAATATTTTGAATATGTATTTACAAAATAATATATAACCAATAAACACATAGAAAGATTCTTAACATTATTAGTTATCAGAGACATTCAAATTAAAGTAGGAATGAGGTAACATGCTTACCAGCTAGAATGGCTAAAATATATATATAAAATTCAAAGTTTTGTCAAGAATATGGAGCTCTAACTCATTCTCACATTTGTAGTAGGAACGAAAAATGATTCAATAACTTCAGAAAACATTTTGGCATTGTTTCATGAAGCTAAAGATAGTCGTAGCTAATCATGTAGTCATTCTACTCCTAGTTTTTTACCCAAGAGAAAAGAAAATATATTTTTACAAAAATACCTATCCAGTAATTTGCACACAATTTATATTAGTTTTCTCTTGCTGTGAAAAAAAAATCATCTGAAAATGAGCAGCTTAAAACAACACCCATGAATTATCTCACAGCTCACTAAGTCAGAAGTGCAAATAGGTTTGATTTTGTTTTCTCCTTAGTGTCTCACAAGGCTTAAATGAAAGTCCATTCCGTAATAATTTACTTTGTGAAATATCTAGGGAAAAATCTACTTCCAGTTTCATTCAGATTGTTGATAGTCTTCATTTCTGTGCAGTTATAAGAGAGAGGCACACCCTCCTCAGTTTTCTTGCTGGCTATTATCTCAGAGTCTTTTATCTAGAGATTGTTCTTCACTCTTTGCATATAAAACTGTCCATCTTCAATCCTTAATAGTATGACAAATCCTTCGAGTCCCTTAAAATGCTGTGACTTTCTCCTCTGCTATCAGATAGAGGAAACGCTATACTTTAAAGGGGCCTTGAGAAATCACCACACTGTCTTCCACAACGGTTGAAGTAATTTACACTCACACCAACAGTGTAAAAGCATTCCTATTTATCCACATCCTCTCCAGCATCTGTTGTTTCCAGACTTTTTAATGATCACCATTCTAACTGGTGTGAGATGGTATCTCATTGTGGTTTTGATTTGCATTTCTATACTGTCCAGTGATGAAGATCTAGAAACAGAAATACCATTTGACCCCGCAATCTCATTACTGGGTATATACCCAAAGGATTATAAATCTTTCTACTATAAAGACACATGCAGCCAGGTGTGGTGGCTCATGGTCGTAATCCTAGCACTTTAGAAGGCCAAGATGGGTGTATCACGAGGTCAGGAGATGAAGAGCATACTGGCTAACATGGTGAAGCCCTGTCTCTACTACAAATACAAAAAAAATTAGCCTGGCGTAGTGGTGGGTGCCTGTAATCCTAGCTACTCGGGAGGCTGAGGCAGGAGAATGGCATGAACCTGGGAGGCACAGTTTGCAGTGAGCCGAGATCTTGCCACTGCACCCCAGCCTGGGTGACAGAGAGAGACTCTGTCTCAAACAAAAAAAAAAAAAAAAAAAAGGAAAAGTCACATGCACATGTATGTTTATTGCAGCCCTACTTACAATAGCAAAGACTTGGCACCAACCCAAATGCCCATCAATGATAGACTGGATAAAGAAAATGTGGCACATATGCACCATGGAATACTACGCAGCCATAGAAAAGAACGAGTTCATGTCCTTTGCAAGCACAGGGATGAAGCTAGAAACCATCATCCTCAGCAAACTAATACAGGAACAGAAAACCAAACACTGCATGTTCTCATGGGAGTTGAACAGTGAGAACATGTGGACACAGGGAGGCGAACATCAGACACTGAGGACTGTAGCGGGGTTGGGAGAAGGGGGAGTGAGAGCGTTAGAACTAATACCTAGCGCATGCGGGGCTTAAAACCTAGATGACTAATTGATAGGTGCGGCAAACCACCATGACATATGTAGACCTATGTAACAAACCTGCAAGTTCAGCACATATATCCCAGAACTTAAAGAAAAACAAAGGTGGGGGAGCGGGGGATGTGACTACATAAGGCAAAGCCAGACCATCTTCCTTTTAGTTAACTCCAACGAGTTCATGTCCTTTGCAAGCACAGGGATGAAGCTAGAAACCATCATCCTCAGCAAACTAATACAGGAACAGAAAACCAAACACTGCATGTTCTCATGGGAGTTGAACAGTGAGAACATGTGGACACAGGGAGGCGAACATCAGACACTGAGGACTGTAGCGGGGTTGGGAGAAGGGGAGTGAGAGCGTTAGAACTAATACCTAGCGCATGCGGGGCTTAAAACCTAGATGACTAATTGATAGGTGCGGCAAACCACCATGACATATGTAGACCTATGTAACAAACCTGCAAGTTCAGCACATATATCCCAGAACTTAAAGAAAACAAAGGTGGGGAGCGGGGGATGTGACTACATAAGGCAAAGCCAGACCATCTTCCTTTTAGTTAACTCCAGATCAACTGATTAGTAACTTTAATTATATCTGTAAAATTCCTTTTACCCTGTAGTCTTACAAAACCTTGAGGGTGATAATCTCATCATAATCACAGTCCCTGAAATGTGGGTGGGGATATTGTACAGGGAGGCATTTTAGAATCCTACTTCCTACATCACTTTATTCACAATAGCCCAAAGCTGGAAATAAAATAAATTGTCTGAAGCCAGTGTTTTAGAATTTTGTTATGGTACTACACCAATTGCAAGCACCAAATTTGGTTCCAGTATTGGTTGTTTTATAACAGACAAAACACGTGGTGGCTTAAAACAACAGCAAGTATTTATTTAAGCTAGAATCTGTTACTTAGAATATGGATGGGAAACTATGGAGACACTTATGTATGCTTTAATGTTTTAGCTGACATGACACAACGGTTGAGTGCTGGACAAGCATCTCTCCACATAACTTGTCCGAGTAGCTAGCCTAACTTTCCCCCACAGCATGATACTCCAAGGCGATTAAGACTATTTACATTGTAATTAATAGCTTCAACAGTTATTGTACCTATGTATCAGAAGTAGAAGATACTGAGAAATTGAAACAACCTCACTTCTACCATGTTCTATTGATTATGAACTCACAGAGTCCCATAATCAAGAGAGACAGACATAAATTCTGTCAATGGGAAGAACATTTAGTAATTATCAGAATTTTGGGGGAAGAATTAAAATATTTGATAACTCACACTTTTAAGCAGTAAAAATTACAGAAAAAAATGGAATACTTGGAATGAAGGAATGATAGCTGCAGAATGCCAAAGATGGCAGTAACTCTGAAATTCTGAAATATTTTAATTGAGAAAACATTTTTTGAGATATAAAGACTTTAGTAATTAAGATTTTTGATTTGTTTGATAATTTTGATGCAACTTCCTGGTCAATTCACATAAATTTCAATCTCAATTATTTTTTTCTGAATGAACTGAAGAATTATTCAATGTCATACGTATGTGCCTTTTACAACTATCGCTGACTTAGAGTTTAATGCAATATGATTAAAAATTGGGACTATAAATGTAATAACATATCAAACCTGTTATTGTGTTACATTACATGCTGCCTTAGTCCATTTAGGTTGCCATAACAAATGTCTTAGACTGGGTGATTAATAAGCTACTGATTCTTTTTGGCTTACAGTTCTAGAGGTTGGGAAGTCCAAGATCAAGTTTCCAGCAGATTTGGTTTCTGGTGAGACCTTGCTTTCTGCTTCCAAGATGGCACCTTGTTGCTGTGTTCTCACATGTTGAAAGGGCAAAAAGGGGTAAAGAAGTTCCCTCAAGGGTCTTTTATAGGGGCACCAATCCTTTCAAGAGGGTAGAACTTTCATGATTGAATCACCCCCTGAAAGGCTATGCTTTCAATCATATTACATTGGGTGTTGAATTAGTCTGTTCTTGCACAGCTATAAAGAAATACCCAAGACTGGGTAATTTGTAAATAAAAGAAGTTTAATTGACTTACAGTTCCATAGGCTGTATAGAAGACATGGTTGGGGAGACCTCAGGAAATTTCCATTCATGGCAGAAGGTGAAGAGGAAGCAGACACATCCTACATGGATGGAACAGGAGGAAGAAAAAGAAAGGGGAGGTGCTACACATTTTTGAACAACCAGATCTCATGAGAACTCACTCACTATTATGAGAACAGTAATGGGGAAATCTGGCCATGTGACCCAATTATCTTCAACCAGGCCCCTCTCCCAACATTGAAGATTTCTATTTGACATGAGATTTGGGTGGGGACACAAATGCAAAGTATATCAGGTACTATGTTCCAACATGAATTTTAGAGATAAATCGACATTCAGATCATAGCACATGGCAAGAATAATTTGCAGGTATAAGTATTGGTTTTTAACTATGTTCACCCATATATACAATTAGACATAAAAGTAAAACTCTTTCCAGCATGCAGCTGTATGAATCATTTTAAAATATTAGGTAACTATAAATAAAATCTTACTCCATTTTAAATTTTTGACTGATACATCTTTCAGGGCCCATGATCTCCCTGTTTCTCCATGAGAAAACCACAAAGCAATTGGCACAATGAGCAGGGTGTCTTAGGCAATGACCACCACCAGTGGTGTTTCTTCTGTTGCTTTGACTTACAATGTGGCACTGCTACCTGCCACTGTGCATGCATTTTGGGCTGATTCCTGTAGCTATTTGTATTTTTTAGCTCTGCTGTTGCCCATTCACAAGCATGCACTTTGAATTATGCTGCTGTTTGCTGAATTTGCTCAGCTTGACCAAGATTCTGTTATTGATTTAGCTAACTTAAGTGGGAAATTTTGATTGACATTTAGGCACAGTGATATGATATTAGGGCCCCCTTTATAGTGGCTCTGAGTCATGTGTATTTGTATGGACCTATCAGGTGTATTAGACTGAATTGTGCTCCTCAATTTTAGCATAAGATGTAGTTACCAATTTTAGCTTAAGTCATGGGAAGGACTCTTGCCCTGTGACCACTAGTAGTGTGTTTCAGCCAAATGTCTGGCCGATACTATTAAGTGCTCAGGGAAAAGAATATATCCTATGCAGTATGAACCCTTGGGTGGTCACTTAGATTTGAAAGAGAAGTTGCTATCTGGCTTGCTGAATTCTACACTCCTAAAACCAGAAGGCTCACTGGCAGCCTATAAAAAGCCTTTGCTGCCTTCGGTACCACTTCCACCAAAAAGGAACCGCTCTATTAGAGTTATAGGGTAAAACATCCATAGCTCACCCATGAGATAGACTCTTATGAAAAGCGACCTCCAAAAGTTTTACTCCACCACTCTTAAAGGGCCAGAGGACATAATCACCCTATTTGATAACTATAAAACATACAACAACAACAAATGTGCTGGGTTTCATTGAGTGTCATGGCTCATAAACATGCCAGGGAGCTAATTTATACTCAATTCATAAGCCCAATAAAGCAACATTTGCCACTGGAAAGGCCTGTAACTATAATGATACAGATTTGGAAATTTATGAAGGAATACTCTTATAAATATATGATGCATTTTATGCACTTTTTCAGGACATAAAAATACTCAAAAAGGAGCTCTCCCTCACACACACACAAAACAAAACAACCTGATGAACCACTGACCCAAAGTAAATGGTCCTGCCACCTCAATAAACATTTCTAGGCTTTATTTGGTTAAATTATTTCTTGCTACTTTTAAGAAATATGTGAAAATAATTTTTTACCCCTTAGAACTCACAACATTTAAACAAGCCCAATATTATGTAAGTCATTTGCTTTCTGGAAACTACCTAGTCCCCATTTAGAAATTACAATTAAGCCTATTTATGCTAATATTTCTAACTCAGTCATTTTAGAATGAGACTGCTACTAAAAAGAAAACTCTAGAATCTGTACAAATTGCAGTACAACAGACATTCCTGTTAGACTTCCTCTGTCCCTCAGAGATTTTTCTTATAGAGGCTTTAGTGATCTCCTCTCATGTCTGCTGGAATCTCTGGTCCAACAATGGACTTCTGATACAAAAACTGACTTTCTTGGCCCTACACTACATACCATTGGAGCACTATCTGATAGCTACATGCTGCGTTCTTCTGGGAATGGATGCTATTACATGTCTTGAGACTATGGGTTTCCATACTTTGCTGCCCATTATGACTGAGTCATGGAGGCAGCAACTGAGGCAGATTCAAAAAAAACAAAAAGCTTTCTGAATTTAAACCCATAATATGCCAAAGCATGAAAGATTTTCATGTGCTATGGAAGAGAAAGTGGTACTTTAAATGATAGACTAGAATCAAGGACCTCTGGCATATTCATCCCACCTAGAATTAGAAATTGCTTCCCTTGCTAGATGCAATGAAACAATAGACGGCCACGTGGAGAACGACTGGAGAACAACTTGAGAAAACTAAGTGGACAGAAACTGGAGTCCTGCATACTGTATGGATGACAATGATATCATCATGCATGATGAAAGCCATTGGAGAGCTGCTGCCTTCCATCTCCTAACCAGGATATCTCTCATTAAGGGTAATACCCAAGGGTCAGAAATATTGGCTAAATTTCAGGCAGTCGCCTTAGTGTTAGAGAATTCCCTGACCAACAATAGACTCCATCTTCACATTTTATAGACTCTTGGGCCATTGCTAATAGTCTGAGTTCTGGTCCAGCCAATGGCAACAATTCTTTATTCAAGTTGCTCCTTTAGGGTAAAGAACTCTGGTAATTTCTTGCCCTAACAGATAGCCAAAAATATAAATTAAAGCCACACACATCTCTGCACATTCTAAAGTCACAACACAAGTCATTGACAACAAACTCTTTATGCCCTTCAAAGTTCACGACATCATTTATAGTGACCAAGACACACATTCTCCTTCACAAAATGCCAAATGATTGGCTCCATTACATGGCATTCAACAGAACATTAACCTTTCTTACTGGTTTCAAGTTATGTGCTTCAATGCCTTACTTAAGTAAGTTCAAATTTAAACATCAAGGGTAGAAAATAATGTAACTTAATATTGGATGTTTGATTCCTGATAAATTTTATATCCTGCTATTTACCTTTTGTCTCACATCTGGACAAGTTGTTAAGAAAGACCAGAAACTCAATCCCTTGAAACCAACAAGGACATTCAAGCAAGACAAACCCAACCAGTGTGTGGGAACTCTAACTCGGGCCCCACCACCTATTACACACACACACACACACACACACAAAAGCCACTTGCTCTTTCCTTTGTTGAAGTCATTTTTTCACTAACATAGGAGTCTTCTCTACTATCAAAAAGCTTCAATATGTGAGTAACACATCTTTTTATAACATCTTGGCGTGTGTCCATCTCAACATCAAACAAAATTTGTGTGAAGGTCAGTCCAATCTTCTATGGGACCACTAAAAAAAAAACGGATCCTTTAAAGAATGGAAAAAAAGGATGAGTTCATGTCCTTTGTAGGGACATGGATGCAGCTGGAAACCATCATTTTCAGCAAACTATTGCAAGAACAGAAAACCAAACACTGCATGTTCTCACTCATAGGTGGGAACTGAACAGTGAGAACACTTGGACACAGGAAGGGGAACATCACATACCGGTGCCTGTTGTGGGGTGGGGGGAGAGGGGAGGGATAGCATTAGGAGATATACTTAAAGTAAATCTAATGTAAATGATGAGTTAATGGGTGCAGCACACCAACATGGCACATGTATACATATGTAACAAACCTGCACGTTGTGCACATATACCCTAGAACTTCAAGTATAATAAAATAAATAAATAAAATAAAAGGAAAATTATATGCAAAAAAAAAGAATGGATAGATAGATGGCACAGAGCTAGTCACTATATAGCTGCCAAAAATTACTTCGCTGTAACTATTTTATTGTACGTTGAAATCCATGCATTGTTGTAAAACTGTGGAGCTCTTTATGGGGCATACTTATCTTTTATGTTCCACAAAGTCATAATATGTGGTATGAATAAAAAATTAATATTTGATTAAATGAAAATTTGTTTAATATGTATCATGTATGTAGTATACAGGATAAAATATAATAATTAAATTTTATTTCTCTATAATACAATATTGTATAACTCTCAGGGAGTATAATAAAGTTCACTGGATTTAAACCTGTTACGTGTCAAGTTGTGAAATATTTTCAATGTTTAATTAAAAATTAAGGTAGTCAAATTCTGAAAACTCACATGATTGGATAATTTTAAACTCCTAATTGTGGGTATAGATTGAATTTTTCTATGGTCATGAGCTTCCTTATGAGAAGCTGAGCTTCCTTTTTAGAAGTTGGTCTGATCCAAAAAAATTGTGTGGAAATTAAACAGTGTTTGAGACTACACAACCAGAAATAATATCAATAGGAAAGGTGAGGAATGGAAAGTCCTATTTTGAAGGGAAAAGCTCTTATTGTATCTGGTAAATGCATTAAATACAAAACTTCATTAAAATATTAGAAAAATAGCTAGAAATGGCCGGGCACGGTGGCTCAAGCCTGTAATCCCAGCACTTTGGGAGGCTGAGACGGGTGGATCACGAGGTCAGGAGATCGAGACCATCCTGGCTAACATGGTGAAACCCCGTCTCTACTAAAAAATACAAAAAACTAGCCGGGCGAGGTGGCGGGCACCTGTAGTCCCAGCTACTCGGGAGGCTGAGGCAGAAGAATGGCATAAACCCGGGAGGCGGAGCTTGCAGTGAGCCGAGATCCGGCCACTGCACTCCAGCCTGGGCAACAGAGCGAGACTCCATCTCAAAAAAAAAAAAAAGAAAAGAAAAAAAAAAAAGAAAATAGCTAGAAATAAATTGTTAAACACTGAGGAAGACTCAAATGCAGCATAATACATTACATAGAGATTTTATGAATAAACAAACAAGGGAAATTTCATTTATTCAGTACTTAGGGTGCTCTGCGAGTGTGGGCATAAATGATCCCATTTAATTAGCAAATCATTATGTGTTAAATTCTTTTTTTAATAACATAAAGACAAGTACAAATAAATTTATTTTTCAGTCACTGTATGTCAGTTGCCATGCCAAGAAATTTATAGACCAATATCAAACATTATACAAATGTTTCAACAAAGGACTTAATTTCTCCAATTTCTTAATGAAAAACCCAAGTTCTGCAGCTATGTTTTGCAGATGATGTGAAATTAGGGGTCAAACTCTCAGTAGACAAGATACCACTGAATCATTACAATAAATTTCAAAAAGGATATTGGTAAATATGCATCTTGAGATTATACAAAATAAACATGAAAACAAATTATTTTGTTTACTTCTATCAAAGCAGCAAGGTAACAGAAAGATTGATAGTTGTAGAAATAAACAGAAATATTTCCTATTTTATGTTTCATGCTTCAAATACTTGATTTTATAAACTTAAATACAAATAAAATAGTATGCATGATAATTTATATTAAAACATCAACATGTTATGCATGGAACCCTATATATCAAATCCTGATAATAATCATTTTATAAACCACCAAGTTATATGTGTGCATGCCCATGCTCTGTATTCTATGCTTTAAATTATTTAATGTTCAATATTATTATAAAACTCATTATGTTATCAGTACAAATAAAAAGGCGGCTTTCAAATTCTTCTCAAATTAGCACTTAATAAGCAACCAGATAGTAACTTTGTATTTTTTTTTTAGCAATAAACTCTTAATTTTGTGAGGACAAAATCCTCCCCATCTTTTACTCACAATTATAACTGTGATGCTTGAAATATGACATCAAACATAATAGATACAAATAGATTTGCTTAATGGACACCAACAAATAAATGGATGAATTAATTAAATGTATACACACATATTTCATAGTTTCCCAAAATTTGTGTATTTTAGAATAATTATTAAACTTTATATTGAAATAGTAAATTTTAGCATTTCCTTCACCATGCCTTTTCGATTAGGTTTATTCCTTTACATTTAATTTCAAATCTGCTTTCCTCAGTACATGGGGTTCTCACGTACAATGAGAATTATATAGATACACAGTTGACCCTTGAACAACACAAATTTGAGCTCCCTGGGTCTGCTCATATATGGATTTTTTTCAATACAAGTTGCACGGAATGTGCCTGCCTCTCTTGCCTCCCATGCAACCTGCTCCACCGGTTCTGCTCCTGCCAACTCTGAGAAAGCAACCAATCCCTCCTCTCCCTCATCCTCCTCAGCTTATTCAATGTGAAGACAATGAAGGTAATGACATTTATGATGGTTCACTTCCACTTAATGAATAGTAAATGTATTTTCTCTTTCTTATGATTATCTGAATAATATTTTCTGATCTCTAGCTTACTTTACTGTAAGGATGCAGTATGGAATACATATAACAAACAAAATATGTGTTAATTTACTGTGTTATCAGTAGGGTTTCCAGTCAACAATAGGCTATTAATAGTTAAGTTTTGGGGAATCAAAAGTTATATGTGGATTTTTGACTGTTTAATCTTCTGTACCTCTAACTTTCAGGTTGTTCAAGGGTCAACTCTAATGTAAAAAAAAAAAAAAAAAAAAAAAAAAGGAAGCATCATTTAACAAACAGTTCAAGTCCTTTCAGGAAATTATATAATTTGTCCAGTAATATCTTGAGATAGTTTTCTGATAAGTCAAATATACTGGGATGAAATAAAACATTTTTGTTGCAAATTATAATAGTTTCTTTCACACAGTATATGAATACAAGTAATTCAATTATTTAGGCTTTCATTTCTATATTTGAAAATAAAGTTATTTAAGTAGATTATTTTACATGAAACATTTTGTATTTCAGTTCAATGCAATTCCACTGCATCCAATTTAATCCAATAAATGTTGATTAAACACAAATCACATATCAGATACTGCCAGCTGAGGATAGGAAAGATAAGTAAGACGTGGTTCAAGAAATACAGCCCAAATTGCTTATTCATCTATGTGCCAACTACAAATACCTTTGTGTTATAGTCGCAGAGTAGAGTAATTGCAAGATACTGCATGGACCACCATCCTGAAATATTTACTATCTGGACTTTGAACAAGAAAGTTTGCCGATGCCTTTTGAAGATAATGATGTTTTGCTTGTTTATTATATCCACATACCTGGAGATTCAGAATGAGCATGTCGGGGGCCCGGAAAAGCAATTCAAACAATAAATTCCAAGCTGATAGTGACATTTCTCTTCTCCGACAATCCCCCAAGCCTGGCTTCACTACTGCATGCTTCTGACTGACGACCTCTCACTTAAATGAACAGAGTTTAGAAGATATATATTAGTATACTACATAAAATGAAGAACCAGTAGTGGAACTTCATTCTAAAGGGGATATTTTGACATATTTATATATCTCTAACGGGATCAACTGTGTCTACTCTACAACTGATAAGTGAAAGAAAATAATACACAAATACATCTAATAACTAACAAAAATGTCAGTATATAAAAAAACTTTCAAAAAACATTAGTAATATCTTTAAATACTTATCAAGAGAAATCCCGTTATCAAATATTTCTTGGAACAATATTGTATGAAAATACAAAATGACCCTTTGAAGTGGATAAACTCTCTCTAAAATGGATAAAATCCCTTTTCAAGATATTATGAGGACAACATTACTTTGAGAATTCCAGTATTCACATAAAATTTAATCACGAAAAAATCCTACAGGCCATCCTTTATCACACAAACTTTATGCACAGGAGCAGATTGTATTATTTTACTATTAATCATCCAGCCTTTACATATGTGTCTTAGCCAGATTTAGATATAGTGTAGAAAGTTGTTGAAATTGAGAGCCAGAATTCAAATTAACCATAGTAGTCCAAATATTCTGAACCTTCCATTTTAATACTTTATGTGGCTTACCTGTCTGTGAAAGGGATATAACTCTTACTATCTTGCATTAATTATGCATTGAAAGTATAACATAATTTTACTGCCCCAATTCCATAGCAATGTAAATTATTGTGAAATACTTATATCTAAAACTTAAAGTATTATGTCTAAAATGAGTCATGTGTGTGTGTGTGTGTGTGTGTGTGTTCTTTGTGTATTATTGCTGGTGTTTGTTTGCTTATATTCTTTGCTTCATCTTAGGTATCCGTTATATATTCAATCATCAGTATTTTTAAATTAAACTGAAATAAGATCATTGAGGAAATTGTGTGATAGGATAGATTTCTAGAAATGCTGATTTTTCCGCTAAAGCAGGAAGTAAACAAAATTAATCTTATTTTGTTAACACTTCTCAAAATGACAAAGTTAACAGGGTGTAGAGAATGGCAAGTCTGAACAGTTTTCATCTTCTCAAAAAGCAGCTCCAAAGTTTCTAATGCCATAGAACTGAGAGGGAGCAATGTTATCATCAAAGACCAGCTATGATGTGTTTCCTCTTCTCTAGAAATTATATGGAAATAGGGATGAATCCAAATGTTAAGATCTCGTTAGTGCTATTTTTACAACCAGCTCTCAAACTATAGTCTTAGTTTCTTTTCCCAGTTTATTAAGGCATATATATAAAATAAAATTTTATATATTTAAGGTATATAGCATGTTTTCATACATTTATACATTATGAAATATTCAAATGCAAGGTAATTCACCTATCATGTCACAAGCTTATCAATTTTTCTGGGGAGAATTTGAAAGTTATTCTCTGTTAGCAATTTTCAAGTATAAAATATATTATTATTTAATATAATCACCACACTATATAATATTTAAGAACTTAATCATCTTGAGTAACTGAAACCTATCCTTTGATCAACATCCCCCTATACCCTTCCTTCAGCCACTGGTAAGTGCCATTCCACTCTGCTTCTAAGAGTTACATATTTTTTAGATTCCACATATGACCTTATGCAGTACATTTTTCTATGTTAGCTCATTATTGCACTGCTGTGAATAAATGCCTGAAACTGTACAATTTATAAAGAAAAAAGGTTTAATTGGCTCACGATTCCATGGATTGTACAGGAAACACGGCTGCAGAGGCCTCAGGAAACTTACAATTATGGCAGAAGTCAAAGGGGAAAGCAGGCATGTCTTAAATGGCCAGGGCAGAAGCTAGAGAGAGAAGGGAAAAGTGCCGTACACTTTTAAACAACCAGTTGTTGTGAGAACTCACTCACTATAATGAGAACAGCAAGGGAGAAATCTGCCCCCATGATCCAATCACCTTCCACTAGGCCCCTCCTCTAACACTGAGGATTACAGCTGGACATGAGATTTGAGTGAGGACACAAATCTAAACCATATCACTTCCAAAAGCCCTACCTCTAATCAACATATAAATTTGGGAATTATGATTCCAACATATGAAATTCTATTGACACATTCACATTCAAATGATAGTAGTTTTTTTTTTATGTGTAGAATGTTGGTTCTAAATCTCATAGCTTTTTCAGATGTGATGAGAATTTTGTATAATTCGGGTAAGATATTTTTGAGGTAAAATGTATCTTCTTATGTAATTTAGCATATCTGTGCACAGAACTGTCATGAAGAAGTCTTTTTTGAAAATCATCTCTAATGTGTGGGACTTGTAATGAATTTTGTAATTCATCTCTAATGTGTGGGACTTATTGCCTAAAGCAATATACCATAGCATTGTCCACATACTTTTGAGCTTACCTACATCCTGATAGGCACAACAAAACGTGTGTTAAAACAATCTTGCCCTTACAATATTTACTAAATGTATAATAGTTTGAATTTCTAATAATATTGATTTAAATGCTTCAGGGTAAGATTGATGAAAATACAATTCAGATAGCCTAAGTGACTGTAAATGAATAAAAACTTTAGTAGATTATTGGAGTCTTCACCAAAAAATAGTATTAAAGGATTATTATAGATATAGGGCTTCCTAGTGTTCACAATAACAAAGAATGTATAAGTTTAATTCACATATTATTCTAAATTACTGAGATAAAAATTAAATAGGAAGGGCTTAAGGAACATTATATTACCCCATTGGAAGTCAATTTTTTCTGATGACAATCATCAAGGTTAATTTAGTTTACATGGCTTTATTATCATGCAGGTTTTCCCTATTCATTGAAAACTTAGTCTCATAGAATAGTCATTATAAAGAAAATAAATAAGTATTATATTAATTGTTAAAATTTCTCTGTGAAATAAGACAAAATATGAGTGTTGAATTATTTAAATACACAATCTCATGTAAAATATTTGGATGAAAAGCTCAGAGTTGCTGATTCTAGAAGAAAAATTTAATGGATTTTGCTATGTTCAGGTGGGAAAAAAGTAATAGAGAATATTAAGTTGATTGATGAGTGCTTGGAATTACTAATAATGTATTATGTAGGTAGGATAATAGTCTTTAGAATCTGTAGTTTGTGAACTATGAGAACAATCATGATGATGATTATTTTTTAGTTTAAATCATTGTAAGACAACATGTAAAGCAATAATTTAAAGCATAGTAAAATATTTGTAATTGATGAATATATTTCTATTTTCTATAGTTATAGAAATGTAGTTATATGCCGCCAAAGAAATGCTAATTTATATTAAAAAGTGCAATCACCAGAACTTTTATAGAAAGTTAGATATTACTCTTCTGGTATTATTGAAGGTGAATGTGTATATGCAGAAGGTAGACAAGGAGAGACAGACAGAGAGACAGAGACAGAGAGAGAGAGAGAGAGAGAGAGAGAGAAAATATGAAATTATTATATGTTGATATACATGTGATTTAAAGTCCAAGCAGTTGTTAATGGTGCCATCATTTAACATTGAGTATCCTCAAGGAGTTTCTCCATCCATCTCTGGTACATAACATGGCATTTTTATTAAATAATCTTATAGACCAGGCGCGGTGGCTCATGCCTGTAATCCTAGCACTTTGGGAGGCTGAGGCGGGTGTATTGCCTGAGTTCAGGAGTTTGAGACCAGCCTAGACAACATGGTGAAACCCTGTCTCTACTAAATATACAAAAAAATTAGCCGGACATGGTGGCGGACACCTGTAATCCCAGCTACTCAAAAGGCTGAAGCAGGAGAATTGCTTGAATCCAGGAGGCAGAGGCTGCAATGAGCCAAGATAGCGCCATTGCACTCCAACCTGGTGACAGAGTGAGACTCCGTCTCAGTGATAATCATCATCATCATCATCATCATCATCATCATCATCATCTTTTATAGCACTTCTTAGAGTTTTTTTTTTTTTTAATATACAATGTGATTTTTTTTCTTCTCCTTCTAATTTCCTTGGGTACAGGTGCAGGTTTATTACATGGATAAATTGTGTGTTGCTGAAGCTTGGTGTACCTGTGATCCAGTCACCCAGGTAGTGAACATAGTACCCAATAGGTAGCCTTCCAACACAGCTTCTTCTCCCACTCTACCCTCTCAAGCAGTCCCTGTGTCTATTGTTCTCATCTTTGTTTCCATGTGTATTCAATGTTTAGCTCCCACTGCTAAGTGAGATCATGTGATATTTGGTTCTCTGTTTCTCTATTAGTTTGCTTGAGATAATGGCCTCCAGCTGCATTCATGTTGCTGTAAAGGACACAATTTTATTCTTTTTTTAAGGCTATGTAGTATTTCACGGTGTCTATGTACCATATTTTCTTTATCCATTCCACAGTTTGGGCATCTTGGCTGAATCTATGTCTTTGCTATTGTGAACAGTACTGCAGTGAACATGAGTGTGCATATATCTTTTTGGTAAAACAATTTATATTCCTTTGGGTATATATCCAGTAGTGGGATTGCTGAATCAAATGGCGGTTTTAAGTACTTGGAGAAATTTCTGCACTGCTTTCTATGGTGGATGAACTAACTTACACTAATACTAGCAATGTATAAGTGTTCCCATTTCTTCACAACTTTGCCACCATCTGTTGGTTTTTGACTTTTTATTAATAGTCATTCTGACTGGTGTGATATGGTATCTCAGTATTTTTTTGATTTGCATTTCTCTAATGATTAGTAATGATAGGTATTTTTAAATGTATTTGTTGGCTACATGTATGTCTTTTTTTTGAAAAAGTTCTGTTTATGTTCTTTTCCCTATTTTAATAGGGTTGTTTTGTTTCATAAATACTTAAAATTTCTTAAAGGTCCTGGATATTAGATCTTTGTCAGATGATTAGTTTGTGGATATTTTCTTCCATTCTGTAGGTTTTCTGTTAATAGTTTTTTTGTTTTTTTTTTTCTTTGTTGTCCAGAAGCTCTTGAATTTAGTTAGGTCCTACTTGTCTATTTTTGTTTTGCAATTGATTTGGTGGACTTAGTCATAAATTCTTTGTCATGGCCAATGTTTAGAATGGCATTTACTTGGTTTTCTCCCAGGGATTTTTATTGTTTTAGGTTTTACATTTAAATGTTAAATCCATCTTGAGTGAATTTTTGTATAAGGTGAAAGAAAGGGGCCCAATATTAATCTTCTGCATATTGCTAGCCACTTATCCCATCACCAATTATTGACTAGGTAGTCCTTCTCCACACTGTTTGGTAATCTTTTAGTCAGAAATCAGGTGATTATAGGCATGTGGCTTTATTTCTGGGTCTCTATCCTGGTCCATTAGTCTATGTGTACATTTTTGTACCAGTACCATGCTGTTTTAGTTGCAATAGCCTTGTTGTATAGTTTAAAGTTGGGTAGTAAAATGCCTCAGGCTTTGTTCTTTTTGCTTAGGATTGTTTTGGGGATTCAAGCTTTTTTTGGTTCCTTATGAATTTTGTGATATTCAAGAGCAAATAAATATATTTACGATGGTGATAGTGCCATCAATGACTAAGGTTTCGGAAAATCTCTCCAAATTGACAGGAAGACAAAAAGGAGGGAGTCGTTAAATCAAGTTTAGCCTAAAGCTGCCTCCTTATATATTTTAAGTTTGGCCTAAATGTTTCTCTGTACATCATAAACTATAGCATAAATTGAAGTGTAAACAGACTGTAATCTACTCTTGTGCCAATCACTGAGTTTTGGCCAATCAAATGTGGCCAAGTGTTGACTGTGTTCAATTAAGACAAATGCCAAGCTGTAACCTATCTGGCTGTTTCTGGACCTCACTTTCACTTTCTATAGGTCACTTTCCTTTTTCTATCTGTAAGTTCTCTTCCACCATGTGACTGCACTGGAGTCTCTGAGCCTACTCTGGCTTGGGAGGTTGCCTGATTTGCAAATCGTTCTTTGCTCAATAAAATGCTTGTAAATTTAATTTGGCTGAAGTTTTTCTTTTAACACAAGCTACCTTTATCCAGAACAGTTTTAATGTAGGCAAAGACTGAGACACTTTGAAAAGAATTCTACTCTTCAACTAAAGTTTTTTTCTACCCTAGAATGGTTGGCCTCTTTCCCAAAATTTTAAGGCACTTAGATTGTAAAGCACAACATGCTTTTCTCATACTGACATATACCCAATGGTCACTTTGCCATCTCAAAAAACTATATACATCAAATTTTATCTATCCCTCTCCTATTTAAAAAATCTTCTCTTTTATTTATTCTACCAAGTTACTCTGAACGTGACTTCACAAAGTTTTTGGAGAGTCAATTGAGGTACTATGTAGGGACTTACTATGAAAACATTGAAGCACTAAGTAAGCAAATGATACTATTTTTGGAAAAGAGTGCAGTAAATTATGTGAGATCATGTATGTTGAAATACATTCTCAAGCAGCACAAACTATTACAAGTACAATATAAGTGTTTTACATGCAAAACAATTACCAGTAATTTCTTTCTAAAAGCACTAAGTCAATCTTCAAAAAAGACCTTGAGAAGAGTCAATACCATTCTAATCTTCTTCTGTTATTTGTAGTCACATCTGCCTTTCGCATGAGAATATACATTTATTTTTTTAGGACAGGGCTCTGTCTTACTCCTTTATCTGTTTCCTCAGCACAATGCCTCACCCATAATATAAGTGCAAAAAATTTAAATTTGTTTTTTAATTTTAAAAAATTGAAGGAATTAAGTAGATCTTTAGTATATACCACTTATACAGAAGCCACAAGAGAATTTTACTTCCAATCTAGCAGTAATATCAAAGTAGATAAATTATAAAATTAGATTTTTTGAGCCTATGAGAGAACTGAGGTCACAAGGTAACCCAGTAAACTGAAATCCAAAGAATGACAATATTTTCTATAGAGACCATTAGCTGCTTAAAGTATAAAGAATACAAAAACATTTACAGCTTTTCTAGAAGAAAAGCCTACAGAAATCAGAACATAATGAATGAGCAGATAATCCCCTCATTGTTGTGAATTTCATAAATTGGAAATGCCTCATAATGAAGTTTTAAATTTTTGTGAATTTTGATAATTTTAGATGTAGACTGTGATAGTTATAAATTTATTTTGTAAATACCAAAGAAACCAATAAAATAGGAAATAATAGTTTAAAAAAGTGTGAAAAAAATAAAAGGGTATACAACATAATTAATTTATCAAAAATAAGACACAAAATTAGGAAATGAGGAAAAAGAATGTATGAGAAGTGTAGAAATTAAACATCAAGAGAGTAGACTTTAACTCATTGAGATAGAGACTAAAATGATGGTTACTGGAGGCCAGTGTTGGAAGGGGAGCATGAGGAAATTTAGAAAAATATTGATCAAACGAAATGAAATTTTAGGTAGATAGAAAATATTCAAGAAATGTATTATACAATAAGATGACTATTGTTAATAAGAATGTGTTATAATCTTAAAAATGGTAAGAGAATAAATTTTAAGTGTTTTTACTACAAAAAATGTTAAGGATGAGGTAACTCATAATTAGCTCAATTTAGCCATTTTACCATGTACACATATTTTAAAACATCATGCTGTACATGATAAATATATACAATTTTTACTTGTCAATTAGAGAAAGAAGTAAATTATAAAAGATCCAAACATATCAATAATTAAAATAAATTCATCAAAGGCTCCAATTAAATGGGATAGCATAATAATAGATATAAAACAAGATTAATTATGTGTTTGTAAGGTACAAATGAGTTGAAAATAAAAGGATGGCAGAAAATTACAATATGAGCACTAAACCGCAGGAAGCTAGTGTGACCTGCTAATAACAGACAAAATAAAGTTCAAGGTAAAGAGTATTATTAGAGCTAAAAAGCCCACCATTCTGCAATCAAGGAATAGTTTGATAATAAAGAAAACATAATGCCAAATGTATATGTACCCTATAACAAACTTCCCACATATAGAAAAAGGATTTAACAAAACTATAGGGAACTAGAGTCAAATCTCCAAATCATATTTGAAGACATTAAGATGCCTCTCTCAATAATAGATAAAACAAATTTAAAAATTCATGGAAATGTGGACACCATAAACTGAACCTCAGTAACCTGAACTCACCTCATGAGTTATCATAGATAAGCAAATAAAACCAAAATGAGATACTACTGGATACCCACTATAATAGAAAAAATAAAAAAAAAAATTGACAACACTATTTCTAGAATATGTGGAGCAACCAGAACTCTCAAATAAGGAGAAATGAGATCTTAAGGGTTTCTTTTTCATAGGACCCTCGTCTGCCTTGACTGGAAAAGTGCCCATGGGAACACTGCATGGTGATGGAAAGATACTCTGTCTTGATATTCTGTCATCAAATCTGATTAAATGTTACATTTAAGATTTGAATCTTTCATAGTATGTAAATTACACTACAATAAAAATAATAGTCTTAAAATGCATTTAAAATGCATCCCTCTTTAAAAAATCAATTTAAAGTATTTAGAAAAAGCTGAAAGGAATGGTACAAGCTTGACTTTACAGATTAGATCAAAATAGTGCTATCAAGAATGAGTTCCAACCTTAAATATACATTTATGAATATGAAAGACGTCATTACTTCCTTCATATAGCAGACAGTCTGCACCATGTCATATACGCATATACTTCTGCCCTATTTCTCCATAACTTGAATTTGCTTGAAGACAATGCTAGTTTCTTTTGAGTGCTGAAGCTAGATCATGTGCTTATAGAGAACCTGTGACCTCCTACCTTAGATCTTTTCAGGCAGAGGGCTTGATTTTCATTTAAATTATTCTCCCAGTGAATATATTAACTGAACTTATTCTGCTAAGGTAATCAAATTATATACCATATACTATATAATATATACTATTAATATATATACACACACAAAATTACTGACCACGGATTACATGCCAGGCATTTCACAACAAATTTATCTACCTTTTCAATATAATATAACATAATATAATATAATATAATATAGATTTAGCATGATCTTTTAATAGAAGATTATTTTGTCCCTTAAAATGACAAAAAAATGATTCTCCAATAGGTAAATGCTTAAAGTATCACAGATTTTTTTTAGTAAGTAAATAAGTCTAAGATAAAAATTAGATTCAAACCTGGTTTTGCCTTATTCTGAGAATATGTGTTTATCCCTATTTATATATAACCTTCCAAACGGTAAACACACTACCCTTGAAGAATAAAATTGACTATCGTGTTTTACACACTTTTGTATCCCAAGCATAAAACATGTCCCTGACAAAAGAAAAATCACATATAAATATTTCATATGTTGATCTGTACGGAATAGAACACACAATAATTGAGGGAAAAAAAGACAAAAGCAAAGAAGAAAAAATAAGACATTTTGGCCTCAAACAGGCAATGCCATTTCTACAAAATACGGGGGAAACAGAGCTTCTTTGCTTTATTTTTTCCTTTAATCTTTTGATCCTAAGGTCAGGTCCTTAGAAGAGTACCTGTAAAGACTTCAAAGGTCTATACTTGAAGTAAACATCGGAACAACATCTATTTCTTCTTTCAGATTAGAATGAAGGAGTGTTCATTGTCTTGGCTGTTCATGAGATTCAAAAAGAGAGAAGAGTATCTCTAAAAGGTTTGGAGCTGAAATATAGTGGACTGTCATTTTTAACTTTCTTTAGTCTGTTTATCTACAAAAGAAACAGAAGTACACTTTAGTAAAAGTTTAGAGTGCCCATAACCTTGGGATAAAATATTTTAATATTTTCAAATATGTTGGATTTGTTTTACTTTTCAATTTTTATTTTCAAATCAGAGGGTACATGCGCAGGTTTGTTACAGAGGTATATTGTGTGCTGCTGATATTTGCAGTATGAATAAATCCATCAATATTTGAAACCTAATTAACTCATACTTATTTTACTATTAACATAATAATTTGCTGGGGAAAATAATCTCAGCTCAGTGTTGGAATTGATATATTTTACAAGGTAGAAAATCAGTTTGTCATAAAATTTAGGGGAAGTTACTAAATTTATTCATAGTATTACTATTTAAAACATTTTTAGGATCAAACTTTAGCATATTCAAATTTGACAAATGATTTTGAGACAGAAAATCTATAGGATATACAAATTTACAAAAAGTTGATGGTAAAGCCCTCTTTTTTTTTCCAAAGCAAGAAATGTATGCAAATATTTTTAAAATCCTTTGTCAGTAAAAATGAAGAAAATTAAAATGAAGAAAACAAAAAT
>NW_016805390.1:1714483-1723940 GCF_001698545.2 Rhinopithecus bieti
TCCTTGACAGAGTCCTCCTTTTAAGTTGGAGGCTGAGCTTGGTGAGGTGTGTTTTAAAAGACCATTAGTCCATTCTACCTTTCCTGAAGATTGAAGATGGTAAGGGGTATGAAGGTTTCACTGAATACCAAGAGTCCGAGAAACTGCTTGGGTGATTTGACTAATAAACGCCAGTCTGTTATGAGACTGCATAGAGGTGGGAAGGCCAAACCAAGGAATTATGTATGACAGAATGGAAGAAATGACCGTGGTGGCCTTCTCAGACCCTGTGGGAAAGGCCTTTACCTATCCAGTGAAAGTGTCTGCCCAGACCAAGAGGTATTTTAGTTTCCTGACTCAAGGCATGTGAGTAAAGTCAATTTGCCAGTCCTGGGTGGGAGCAAATCCCTGAGCTTGATGTGTAGGGAAGCGAGGGGCCTGAACAATCGCAGAGGTGTAGTAGAATAGCAGATGGAACACTGAGAAGTGATTTCCTTGAGGACAGATTTCCACGATGGAAAGGAAATGAGAGGTTCTAAGAGACAGGCTAGTGGCTTATAACCTACATGGAAGAGGTTATGAAATGACAACAGAATAGAATGGACCTGTGAGGCTGGAAGGAGATATTTTCCTTGGTCTAAGAACCATTTGCTTGTGTGGGAAGATATTGATAGTGGAAGTTTTAGTTGGGGAGTAGGTGGGAGTGGCCAATGAGAAGGAGAAAACTGGCCATGAGGGACAGAAGTTGGAAGTTAGCTGCTTCTTTAGCTACCTTATCAGCATAAGTGTTGCCCTGAGCAACAAGATCTGATTCCTTTCGATGGCCCTTTCAGTGAATGACTCCAGTTTCCTTTGGAAGTAAAGTGGCCTTGAGAAGAGTTTTATTAAAGAGGCATTAATGATGGAGGACCCTTGTGTACTGAGGAAACCTCTTTCTGCCTATTAACAGCATGGTGGTGTGGGATATGGAAGGCATATTTAGAGTCAGTATAAATATTGACACTTAATTCCTTTGCAAGAGTGAGGGCTCAAGAAAAGGCAATGAGTTTGGCTTGCTGAGAGGTAGTGGAGGGGGGCAGAGTGGTAGCCACAATGATAGATGTGGAAGATACTATAGCATAGCCTGCCTTTGCTGATGTGTGGCGATTAGGTCTGGTGGAACTGCCATCAATAAACAGAGTGTGATCAGGGTGAGGAACAGGAAAGAAGGAAATACCAGGAAATGGACTGAATGTCAGGTGGATCAGAGAGATACAGTCATGGGGTGAGGGCCAGCCTAAAACAGTAAGGTCAAGTTTGGACAGAAAGGCTACAGGGCATGGTCTCAGCTCTTGTGTAGGAATTTTGACCACACAGTCCTGCACTTTGACTGTGTGTAATGAAAAGGGTTGAGATGAGTTAGGGAGAGCTAGTGTGGGGCAGCTTCTAGGGCTGTTTTAAGGAACAGAAAGAGGAATGGTGAAAGGATTTAGGATCTATGGGGTCAGCTAGGTTTGTTTTGTGAGTTTGTATAATGGTTTAGTCAGGATGGTAAAACTAAGTATCCAAAGACGGAAGTACCTAACCATACCTAGGAAGGAAAGAGTTGTTGTTTTGTAGAAGGGGTTGGGGTCTGGGAGATTAGCCAGACAAGATCAGCAGGGAGAACACGTGTGTTTTCATGAGAATTATGCCAAGATAGGTAACAGACGAGGAAGAAATTTGGGCTTGACTGAAGTAATGGGGCTGTCCATGAAGCCTTACTGCAGTACAGCCCAGGTAAGTTGCTGAGCCTGATGGGTGTCAGGGTCAGTCTAAGCGAAAGCAAAGAGAGGCTGGGATGAAGGGTGCAAAGGAAAAGTAAGGAAAGCGTGTTTGAGATTCAGAACAGAATAATGGATTATGGAGTGGTTGTGCAGGGAGGTATTGAGGATAGGAGAGTCTATGGGTTTGGCACCATGGGGTGGATAGGCAAGACAATTTGGTTGATAAGGCGCAGATCCTGAACTAACCTGTAAGACTTGTCCAGTTTTGGACAGGTAAAATGGGGAACTCTAAGGAGAGTTCATAGGCTTTAAAAGGCCATGCTGTAACAGGAAAGTGATAACACGCTTTAACCCTTTAAAGCATCCTGTGGGATGGGATATTGGCATTGAGCACAGAAAAGGGTGATTAGGTTTAATGGAATGGTAAGGGGTGCATCATCCGTCGCAAAGGAGGGATTAGAGGTGTGGGGAGATACAAGGAGAGGATGTGAAGGAGGCTTTGAACTAGGGGAAAAGGCAGCAATGAGGAGTGGCTGCAGCCCAGGAATAGTCAGGGAAGCAGATAATTTAGTTAAAATATATTGACCAAAAAAGGGAGCTGGGCAGGTGGGGATAACTAAAAAAGAGTGCATAAAAGAATGTTGTCCAAGTTGGCACCAGAATTGGGGAGTTTTAAGAGATTTAGAAGCCTGGTGGTCAATACCCACAACAGTTATGGAGGCAAGAGAAACAGGCCCTTGAAAAGAAGGTAATGTGGAGTGGGTAGCCTCCATATTGATTAAGAAGGAGACGGGCTTACCCTCCACTGTAAGAGTTACCCAAAACTTGGTGTCCGTGATGGTCCAGGGGCCTTCCGAGGTGATCGGGCAGCGTCAGTCTTCAGCTACTAAGCCAAGAAGATCTGGGAAGGAGTCAGTCAGAGCCTTGGGCCAGTTGGACATTCCAGTTTCCAGTGGGGTCCCACACAGATGGGACATGGCTTAGGAGGAATCCCAGGCTGCGGGCATTCCTTGGCCCAGTGGCCAGATTTCCAGCACTTGAAGCAAGATCCTGGGGAGGAAGTCCTGAAGCAACGCCTGACTGCTGTGGCTTAGGCGTTATGAAGTTTTGTGTGCTGGAGATATGGCTGGGATTTCTCTCACAGCAGAGGCAAGTAATTGCAACTCTTTATTATTGTACACCTTGAAGGCGAGGTTAATTAAGTCCTGTTGTGGGGTTTGAGGGCCGGAATTTAATTTTGGAACTTTTCTAGTGTCAGGAGCAAGTTGTGTAAAAAATGCATATTGAGAATAAGACAGTCTTCTGGCCCCTCTGGGTCTAAGGCAGTAAAGCACCTAAGGGTTGCTGCTAAGTGGGTCATGAGCTGGGCTGGGTTTTCTTCTTTACTTTGGGTAGTTTCTTTAAGTTTGTCATAATTGACAGCTTTGTAAGCTGCCTTTTTAAGCCCTTCAACTAGGCAGGAAACCATGTAATCTCACCTAGCTATACCTGGGGAATCTGCCTGATAGTTCCATTGGGGATCTTCTCGGGGAACTGCTCTAATGCCTTCCTGGAGGTCTGGCTCCTGAAGCCGGTGGTTGTCAGCGTGAGATTGGGCTACAGAAAAACCATTCATCTGGGGAGAGGGTAGAAGTTAGGATGACATTTAAGTCACTCCAGGTTAAATTGTAGGGCAGAGTTAGATATCGGAATTCCTGTGTATATTTAGTGGGGTCTGATGAGAAACAGCCTAAACGCTGGCTGATTTGGGAAAGGTCTGATAGAGAAAAAGGCACATGTACCCTGACTATGCCTTCAGCCCCAGCCACCTCTCTAAGAGGAAATTGTTGGGCAGGTTGGGGAGAGCTAGTCGCAGAACGAAACTGTAAACCAGATCCGGTATGGGGAGGGGAGATGATAGAAGGGTTATAGGGTGGAGGAGCAGAGGCTGAAGAAGAGTTGGGACCTGGCTCAGCCCAGCAAGGAGCAGCCTGGGGAGAAGGGGAGAGGTCAGATGAGTCTGTAGAAAAGGATTCAAAGGACTCAGAGCTTGGGGTGGAGACTGAAGGAACAGACAGGAGAGAAAGAAGAAAGATTTGGGAAGAGTCACATTGGGAGCAGAGACTAGGGAGGGACCAACGTACAAAAGAATGCCTGGACGTCAGGCACCTCAGACCATTTGCCCATTTTTCGACGAAAATTATCTGGATTTTGTAAAATGGAGAAATAAAAAGTGCCATTTTCTGGCTATTTAGAACCATTATCAAGTTTGTATCGGGGTCAAGTAGCGTTACAGAAGAAAATAAAGCCTCTAAGTTTTAGGTCAGGTGTGAGTTGAAGAGGTTTTAAGTTCCTGAGAACACAGGCTAAGGGAGAAGAAAGGGGAATGGAGGGCGGAAGGTTGCCCATAGTGAAGGAGGTAAGTTTAAAGAAAAGGGTGGAGAGATGGAGATGGGGGGTGGGGAGCAGCCCTGGGCTGCAATGTGGGTGAGCAGTCAAAGCAGGCGTCCCCGCAATTGACTTGCCACCAAGGGAATGTGGGTGAATGACCAAGGCAGGCATCCCCGCAGTGATCAGACACCAATGGAGTGTGGGTGAATAATCAGGCAGGCGTCCCCGTAATGATTAAACACCAAGAGAAGTCTGTCTTCCTGAGTCCGTGACTGGAGTCAGAGTTTTGGGTCCACGGATAAAACGTGTCTCCTTTGTCTCTACTAGAGAGGAAAAAGAACTGGAATTGGAAAGACAGAGACTGAGGGTAGTGAAGAGAGGCTGGAGAAGAGAGTGAAAAGTCCGCTTACACAATTTGAAATTGGTGATATGTTCCTTGGGCTGGTTGGTCTGAGGACCCAAGGTCGTAGGTGAATCTCTTCATGGAGTGAGGGTGAGGACAGGTTACTGGTCTCCCGAAGGAGTCCCTCTGACCTGGGTCTTTGGCACCAAATATCTTATGCGTCCATGTGAAGAGACCACCAAACAGGCTTTGTGTGAGCAACAAGGCTGTTTATTTCACCTGGGTGCAGGCGGACTGAGTCCAAAAAAGGAGTCAGCAAAGGGTGGTGGATTATCACTGGTTCTTAAAGGTTTTGGGATAGGCAGTGGAGTTAGGAGCAATGTTTTGCAGGCAGGGGTGGATCTCACAAAGTATATTCTCAAGGGTGCGGAGAATTACAAAGAAACTTCTTAAGAGTGGGGGAGATTACAAAGTACATTGATCAGTTAAGGTGGGACAGAAACAAATTACAGTGGTGGAATGTCATTAGTTAAGGCTATTTTCACTTCTTTTATGGGTCTTCAGTTGCTTCAGGCGATCAGGATGTATACATGCAGGTCACAGGGGATATGATGGCTTAGCTTGGGTTCAGAGGCCTGACAATACACACATACATATATGAACACACACACACACATATATATACACACACATACATGTATATGTATGTGAGTGTATCATTTTTCTCATATTTTATGTATCTATTTATTAAATTTCTCAAACTAATTTGTCTCTATAGTGACTGTTTTGTTGATCAGGAATCAGAAAGAAATGTTCCCATTTCTTGAGAGAAAAACTCTTTTCAGCTCCTTTGGCATAAGTAAAATCAGATGTTGTTCTGTCTCAGTATGTTCCATTTTGAATTGCTTCTCCCATAGGCAGAACCTATAATTGACATATTTTTACTTCCCCTTGTGTGCCATGTTTTATTAAGCTAATATGTCTTTACGTTATTGTAGGTTCAACTAATTTTGGATGTAAATCTTTGTGAAATATAGATTACTGAGGCCAGCTTGGTCGTGGAGACCCTAACCTGGTGGCACTAGAGGAATTAAAGACACACACACAGAAATATAGAGTGTGGAGTGGGAAATCAGGGGTCTCACAGCCTTCAGAGCTGACAGCCCCGAACAGTTTGACCCACATACTTATTGACAGCAAGCCAGTGATAAGCATTATTTCTATAGATTATAGATTAACTAAAAGTATTTTTTATGAGAAAAAAAGGGATGGGCCAAAACAAAGGGATGGGCTCTGGCCAGTTATCTGCAGCAGGAACATGTCCTTAAGTCACAGATCCCTCATGCTATTGTTTGTGGTTTAGGAATGCCTTTAAGTGGTTTTCCACCCTGGGTTGGCCAGGTGTTCCTTGCCCTCATTCTGGTAAACCAACAACCTTCAGTGTGGGCATCATGGCCACAGGAGTATGTCACAGTGCTGCAGAGATTTTGTTTAAGGCCAGTTTTGGGGCCAGTTTATGGCCAGATTTGGAAGCCTGTTCCCAGCAATAGACTTGTAGCAACGTTTTGTCTTTTATAGAGTAAGCTACTTTTTAATTC
Organism: Rhinopithecus bieti; assembly: GCF_001698545.2. NCBI lineage: Eukaryota > Metazoa > Chordata > Mammalia > Primates > Cercopithecidae > Rhinopithecus > Rhinopithecus bieti. The sequence continues at coordinate 1,720,519 of NW_016805390.1, forward strand.
AGCAGTGGTACTAACATCTATTATATTCATATCATTAGTTCAGGAATTATCAATGGTGTACATGTTTAAAAAAGTTGAAAGTGTTTTAGTGGACATGTATTTTTTTTTCTTTCAAACACAGACTCTTCTATGGAGATCCAGCATCTTTATAAATAACTAATAATTTATAAATAGATAATCATTATTTGGTTAACTCTAGTTTTTAAAATTCTTGCCTTAAGTAATTATATTTTCTCTGGACATACCAAGAACTTCACAAAAGGGCATATCTAAATGGTCCCTGGACATGAAAGCATTGCATGTCATTAGTCATCATAAAAACACAATATAAAATAATAATTCAATATCACTATACACCTATTTTTTTTTTTTTTTTTTTTGAGACAGAGTCTCGCTCTGTCACCCAGGCTGGAGTGCACTGGTGCGATCTCAGCTCACTGCAAGCTCCGCCTCCATGGTTCACGTCATTCTCCTGCTCAGCCTCCCAAGTAGCTGGGACTACAGGCACCCACCACCATGCCTGGCTCATTTTGTGTGTGTGTGTGTGTGTGTGTGTGTGTATTTTTAGTGGAGACGGGGTTTCACCATGTTAGCCAGGATGGTCTCGATCTCCTCATGATCCGCCTGTCTCGGCCTCCCAAAGTGCTGGGATTACAGGCGTGAGTCACTGAGCCCAGCCTATACACCTATTAGAATGGCTAAATGCCACACAAACAACTAAAGATCATATTTTAATTTTTCTGCTGACTCTGATATAGCAAAATCTGTATAGTTCTGCAAAATTTCAACTTGTATTTCTGGGTGCTCTGAAGAAGATCTCCATTGACATCACAAACAATACTCACATTTTTTTCACTTTTGTACCCCTAAGTTTGCTGCCAACGAAGAATCTTAAAGAAGAAAAATTACCACAATAAATGATGCTAATAGCAGTCTGATAGGCACTAAATAAAATTAATGACAGGTCAGCTCACAAGAATTCTTCCAAAGTCATATAATAGGTATATATTAATAAAAACACAAAATATTGTTGATTTCATCTCGAATAGTACACAAAAATAAAATCTGGATAGACTGCACTTATATTTTTTAAAAAAAGAATCACAATTCTAGAAAAAATTTCAGAGTAGCATCTTCCTAACCTTCAAACAAGCAAAGATTTATTGAAAAGGACAAAATGTGTGCTAACCATAAATAAAATAATTAGTAGCATGACATTTTTTAAATGAATGACTTTTATTAATTAAACAGTAAGATAGGTATAGGTTAGTGACTGAATGAAATGTTTTCAGTAAATATACCCAAAATAACACTGACACTGAGAATAAATGAACTCTTAGAAATTGGGAATAAGCAGACAACCCAGTAGCAAAAGGAAGGAAAATAAAACATGAATAAATACTTCACAATAGCAGACATATAAATGGCCTCTGGACATAGGAAGATGTTGCACTTTATTTTAAAATAATAGTTGAATGACAATACATATCCATTAGAATGTCTAAAACACACACACACACACACACACACACACACACACACAATACCAAGCATTTGGAAAACTATGGAGTAACTAGATCTCTCACGTACTGACTGTGAAGTGGAAATTTGTTGCAATAGTAGAAAAACTGATTGACAAGATCTGCTCATGTGTAACATATATGTATCTTGTGACCTAACAATTTCACTTTTAGATATGTACCCAACAAAAATGCATGCATATATGTAGCAAAATTTAGATTTACAAATGTACATGGCAACTTAATTTGGCCCAAATTAGAAACAATCCAGTTGTCCATAGTAATAAATCAATTAATTGTGGACTATTTACACATTTGAATACTACGAAGAAATAAAAATAAAGGAACCATTGCACATGTACAACATTTGAATTTCAAAAACCTTAAGTTTAGCAATAGTTAGACACAAATGAGTTAATAATGGTTATTGCAAGTTTATACATTTTCCAAACAAGTATAACTAACCTATGATGATAGACTTTACAGTAGTTATAACTTCTGTGTAGTTAGTGACTGGGAGAGGGCAAAAGAGGCACCTTTGGAATGCTAGTAGTGAAATATTTGTGATTTGGCTAGTTGTTACAGATAAAATATATGGCCTCAAGATTTGTGCATGTCTTTGTAGGTTTGTTAGATTTCAGATAACAGTGTTCTTAATAAATATGTAAATAAATAATCCAGGAGAGAGAGAATGGTAGTTTGGACTAGAGTACTAATGAAGTGGTAAGAGGTGGTTCAATATATTTAGAAGGTAAAGTCAATACTATATGCTAAAAATTAACTGTGCAGTGCCAGAGAAATAAATTATAGATGACTTCTGAGGAAGTAGAAAGTTATACTTGGTACTAAAAAGAAGAAACAGCAGGGTTTGGGAGGTAAGATCACATATTTGGTTTGTGACATGATAAATTTGATGTGCTTTCAAATAGTCAAGTGGAGATAAAAGAAATAAATCTCATATTCCTATTCGCCGTTTAGAAGAGAAATCTTAGAAAAACTAAAATACAAAAAAAAGTTGAAAGAAAAAAGCAAAAGAATATACACAGTTGGCATATCTACAGTATTATGTAAATATACGTCATTTTAGGAGCATTTTAGATATAGTGAGAGAAATTCATACATATGAAATATTTCATTCATCATATAATTTCCAAGATCCATCAGCCTAATATCGCTGCAAACACACAAATTTAAACTGAATTATTATTCACATATCTCTTTCATAAAATAAGAAATCTGCAGACAAAAACAAACAATAGTTTGGGCATAGAATATTTGGGAAGAGAGGCCGGGCGCGGTGGCTCAAGCCTGTAATCCCAGCACTTTGGGAGGCCAAGACGGGCGGATCACGAGGTCAGGAGATCGAGACCATCCTGGCTAATACGGTGAAACCCCGTCTCTACTAAAAAATACAAAAAACTAGCCGGGCGAGGTGGCAGGCGCCTGTAGTCCCAGCTACTCTGGAGGCTGAGGCAGGAGAATGGCTTAAACCCCGGGGGGGCGGAGCTTGCAGTGAGCTGAGATCTGGCCACTGCACTCCAGCCTGGGCGACAGAGCGAGACTCCGTCTCAAAAAAAAAAAAAAAAAAAAAAAAAAAGAATATTTGGGAAGAAAAAATACATCTTGTCTAATGAGCATATATTATATGTATATACACACACACACACACACACACTGACTATAACATAGAATATGTATGTTCTTTATAAGCATACATGAAAGTTATTTTTTAAATTGAACACACAAAACTATAAAGCAAAGTCAAAAATAGGAAAGAATTGTACCTATTAGATTTCCAAACACAATACAATCTTGTTAAAAATGCAATAAGCATAGACAGTGGTTTAAGTTGGGAGAGTCTATTTTTTTTTTTAACTTATTTCTTTTTTTTTTAATTTTTTT
>NW_016805390.1:1727362-1741275 GCF_001698545.2 Rhinopithecus bieti
AACATCTTTATTTCTGCCTTCATTTCATTATGTACCCAGTAGTCATTCAGGAGCAGGTTGTTCATTTTCGGGAGAGTTATTTTTATGTCCAATAGCCCATATCCATGGAAAGACATATAAAAGGATACCATTAAAAGCACCTTTATTTGTATGTTAAATTACATTATCATCCTAGTTATACATCAATAATAAAAGATATTCTCAAATTATGTTTTGAAACAAAATTTAAATAAGTAATGGATTAAGAAAACATTATATGGGAAATGATACTTAGAACTGATCAATAACAAATTTCTATAATCATGTACATTGGAGCTTTAAAGAAGAATTTCTCAAACTTTTTGTTCTCGGGACTCTGTTAAAATATTAGGCATTATTGAAGTACCTTATAGATCTTGTGCATGTAAGAAGTATCTTTCAATATTTTCCATATTAGAAAATAAAGCAGAAAAATTTTTAAAATACAATATTGCACCAGCACAAATTTGATTAGCCATAAGAGCAATTATGTCATATTACCTAGCTTCTGGAAAATTCCATCTTGCTTTATGAGAGCAGGAGAGTGAAAATAGTGAATAATATGTAAGTATCATTTTGAAACAGTTTTAAACTCATAACCCTTTGAGAAAATCATGAAATCAACCTAGATGTCCATCAATGGTGGACTGGGTGAACAAAATATAATACATATACATTGTTGAATGCTATGCAGTCATTGAAAAATCTCAGAGACAACCAGGTGTTTTCAAGTCACACTTTGAGAGCTTCTATTTTAAGAAAATATATATTCATTTAAGTTGTTTTTAAGAGAAATTTATAGATTTAAATAAGATCTATTTAATTATCATACTAAACTCTTATTACTAAAACTTATGTGAGCTGCCAATTAGTGAGTTAAGTAGCACCAGTGAAAAATTAGAATATAAAGAATTAAACTATAAAATGAAGGAAGGACATTATAAAATGACATAAATGAAGCATACAATTAAAAGTAACAAAGGATATCAACAATATCCTAGTTACGTTGTAATATTTAATAAAATAGGCATACTTCTGTCTATACTGATGAAGACAATATAAATAGGAATAATATGAAGAATAAATAATGTTCATAAATAATACAAAGAAATAAAATAATATGCATAAATAATATGAAAAATAAAAGTGAACATACTACAAATACAGTAAAAATCAGCAAAATAAGAGAGAAGAAGGATCCTCAGGAAGGATCTTGTGATCTTTTTGTGTTGTGTCTCCTGCCATAAGGTCTTATATGCCTCCTCTAATCCCATACTATATAAAGAACAAAAGATGGAAGAAGAGGATAAGGAAATAAAAAACACTGATAGTTAAAAAAGGAAGGAGAGAAACTCAGAGAAAGGATTTTTAAACCCAAGAAGGAATTCACAAACTTCAAGTTCGCATGTTAAGTCCATACATTCTACTACATAGATAGATGGTAAGCTTGTGATGAAAATCAGTACTGAGTTAGACAGTTTTTATCGTACAGTTTAATGAACATAATAAATGATTAGTGTGAATAAATTTGCGGTTCTAATTCCAAAGCTTATTCTTTAGAGGATCCATTATCTCAATTTTTCTTTCAAATTATTTACACCCAGTTATAGTTCATAGTCAAAGTCTCTCTCTTTCTCAAATTGTGTTGCTAAGAACAGCCTTGGGACTGTCAGATACTGCTGATCCCAGCCACATTTGTGTTGTTAGTGTTAAGGTGAGGCTAAGCCATGAGCCACAGTGTGATTTGCCTTAGACAAGTCTACCTACCAGCCCAGGGAAAGATTAATTGCTTCCATGGTTTTTCCTTCACAGTGCCTTACATGAGGTTTCATTTTCTAGGCCCCAGGGCTTTTGTAAAATAAGCAAGTGAAAAATAGAGGATATTTTATTCTACTCTTCATTCCCTTGGTTCCCATAGGCAGTGAACTGAATTAAAAATGAAATGTGAGAGAGTGGGAAAGAGAAAATCTCTTTAATAAAAGTGCGGCTCTGTTCCTATTACAAGTGTTTTACATTCTGGCTACATATTACATGTAGTACAGGGACCCAATTCTTTAGAAGAGATATTTTCAGAGGGAAACAAATAAGAAGGCATCAGCTATGAAGCTGCTTCAGTATTTGTGGATTTTATGCAGGAATATAACCTCACAACTCCTCCACTTTCTCCTTTCTTTTCGGGAAAAGCAGCTTCTCTCACTGGCATAGAGCTGCCCAAGATTGACTGCCTTTCATCTGGACCAATTATCTTTCTTCTGATTCCCCTAGCAGAGACAGTAGCCCCTGCTTATCTGCAATTTCAGTGTCCTTCTTTGACCCATCTGGGACATGAATTATCCCTTTTTCCAGACTATCCACACCATCTATGCTATCTGCCTGTTAGTCACTGAGCAGCCATCCCAGTTACTAAGTCAACTGTTGCAGTACCTCAGTTCTTGTGTTCAAATTTAAAAAAAAAAAAAAAAAAAAAAAGCACATCTTATTATATTTAATAATGGTCTCAAAGTGCAAGATTAGTGATGCTAATACACTGCTGTAATTGTTCTATTTTATTATTGGTTGTTGTTGCCAATCCCTTTCTGTGCCTAATTTATAAACTAAATTATAAACTAAATTGTTTTATAAATATGTATGTATTGAAAAAACATTAAATATATAATACACATATATATACACATTATACAGATATAATGTGTGTATATATAATACACACACACACACGGTTTGGTACTATCCATGGTTTCAGACATTTACTGGGGATCTTGGAAACATATTCCCTGCATTTAAGAGGAAACTACTGTATTTCTCTTTCTGTTGATTCATTAGTCTTAGTAATTTCTAAAAGAATGAATTCTGGCTGGCTCTTTTGGCCCTTATTGCACGTTTACTTTATCACTCAGGGTGGTGATGGAGAGAGGAGCTACTCAAAGTGCTTGGGTATATTTAACAAATTGATAAAGCTCTCTAGCATATAATCAGGCTGTTAAGGGCTCAAAAACCATCAACTTTTGAATGATGAGTAGAATTCCTACCAAATTCTCTATTCCTCGGGGAAATAGTTCTCCAACCATTTGCTAAACCTCCTATGTATTTTTATGGAACCCATAAATAAATTGAAATTTAAAAGATTTAATTTGCTCCTGAAGGTCTTCACAAAGCTCTCCACAATGTAGGAGTTTAAAAAAACAAATGACAAGTTAAAGAGATGGAGTTGCACAGTGAGATTTTACAATTAAATTTTAAGGAGCAATGTGACATTGGGTATTCAAAGAAGAAAAATGGATAGGAGCAGGAAAGCTGGAACAGAGAGACAGGACCAACAACATAAAGCACCCATGAAACAGTGCTCAAGTGCTCAATCAGATAAGATTTTTTTTTTTACTCAGTTATAGTATGAGCACCTTGATCTGGCAATGATTTACATCTAGAGATAAGAATTAGAAAAAATATCCTAGAAAAAAGTATTAAAGAGTGAAATTATAATAATCCCCAGTGCAATTAAACAATTAGGTTATATGACATGACTCTTGCCCCTTTAATTATTCCAATTATTCCTAAAAAGAAGAGATCTGTGTTACTAATAGTAACTAACAAAGTGGCCCATGGATACAGGCAGAATAAAATTCAATGCTTATTCACAGCTTGGTCTATTTCAGGTAGTAGGATTTTCTATTGATTATTTTGTTTGTTTGTATTTTTCTTATTTAATCCTTAAGAAAACCCATTTCCAACTAGCTCATAAAATTTTTTTTGAGGGGGGCACTCAACATATTTTTATAAAAATAAAAAATAGAAGATAAGACAAATATAAATGACTTCCAGGTTTTGAGTTTTATATAATACACCTAATTGAGTTAATAAGCTTCTAGGTTTTGAGTTTCATATGATATATAATATATCATATAAAACTACAATAACTGACAGAGCTTTGCTAGAACAGCTCACGGCCTGCATCTACTGAGGAAGGCAATATAATTTAGTCTGCTCTGGTAGGCACTGAGCCTGTATCCCTGGCCACCAGCCCAAAGCCTGGGCCACAGGGGCTGACTTAATGGCAGGGTAGACATAAACCCAGAAGCTGCTGAGGACAGCCTCATGCTGAGGCAGGCCCAAAGCTCAATGCTGCTTGGGCAGCTTGGCATTGGAGTAAGTTGAAGGTGAGTGCCACTAGGGGTGGCCTGGTTTTGAGTGTAGATCAGAGTGTGGGGCCACTGAGTTTGACCTTGTAGTGGGACAGACTGAAGATAGAGTCTGCCTTGCAGGCCTGAAGCCTGGGTCTATGAGGTCCAGCCTAGCACCTGGAGAAGCCTGGAGGAGGATCAGTCTGTGGGCATCAGTATAGAGGTGGGGTGGTCATAGTGGCCTGCTCAGTGCTGGATTTTGCTATAAGAAGTCTGGTTTTGAAGTCCAAGGCAAAGTTCTGTGCTCGCTTCCCAATTCCTTCCTCCACATGGAGGGTATCTTTGTCAATACCTTCTTGCCTAGGGGATATGAGTAACATAAAACTATACTTTCTACCCTCTTTAATGCATTTGTTTCTATTTTTGTGTTACATCCGGGTGATATCATCTCTCACCTGATTTGCACAGCTAATGTAAAAGTATTTTGATGTGTGAATAGTTGTTCAAACTGATGTTTTTACAGGGGACAACCTCTGTAGAGTCCTAGACCACTATCTTGCTGCCTTGGAACATTCTTAAACTAGTTTTTCTCTCTATATATCTGTGTGTGTATATGTGTGTTTGTGTGTGTGAATATGTGTGTGTGTGTAGCATACATATATTTTAATTTATCTTGAGTAAATGGCAAGATATTGAATTGCTGGGTCATAGTATAGGTGTATATGTAACTTTGTCAGAAACTGTTAAATGGTTCTCCAGGTTGGTTGTATAATTTTTGCTACCCACAAGCCACCAAAAATGAATGACTATTTTTTGTTTTTTCCATATTGAAAACATTTGATATTATTGATCTTTTCTATATTTGCTATTTTAATGTTTTCAAGAAAATACTTCATTTTCATTTTAATTTACATTTTCCTAATGACAATTTTCATCAGCTTATTAATGTGTTTGCTAACCATTCATACATCATCTTTCTAAATCTATATTCCAGTCTTTTTTTCATATTGAATTGATGTCTATATTGATCAAATATCAATAAAAAGCACATAATTGAGTCTATTTCTGGACAATCAATTCTGTTTCAGTGATTTTTTTTATACTTAAACTTTACTACACTGTCTTAATTACTTTAGCTTTAAGTAAGTCTTAAAATCATATAATATAAATATTCTGATTTCTTTTTCTTCAAGAATGCTTTTGCTTTTCAGTTCTTTTCATTTCATACAAAATGATTTTGCACAGCTTGCACTGGAGCTGTTCTAGAGACAAATTATATTCCTTTTGAGAGCATATACCTTTACTTTGTTTTCATATTTGAATAGCAATTTATTTGGATATTAACTTATAGGCTACTTCTTTTCTTTACAATGGTTTGAAGATGTAATAGTTATCAGTTAAATATATCCAAGAACACACTTGTAATAAATGTTTACTGTATGAAAAAGGCATCCCAGGAGGAAACATGAAGCCTCTCTTTTAGAAAGTGTAAAGAATAAAGTATTATAGAATTTGAACTTGTGCTAAATAATTTTGTGAAAGATTCAAGGGAAAAAGTGGTTCAGTTTTGGTGCTATCAGTAAAGAGAGTAATCTAGTTATTAGTAAACCTCATCGAGAAAATCGTAACAAACAATAGCAGCTTTAGGATACAGCTATGTTGTTAAAGTAAGTATCAGTAGAGTGAAGATTATATTTATTCTTGCATTGCTATAAAGAAATACCTGATACTGGGTAATTTACAAAGGAAAGAGGTTTAATTGGCTCATGATTCCACAGGCTATGCAGAAAGCATGGCTGAGGAGACATGAGGAAACTTTCAACTATGGCAGAAGGCAAAGAGAAAGCGGGTACATCTTACATGGCCAGAGAATGAGAAAGAGAGCAGAGAGAAAGCGCTATGCACTTTGATAAAACTAGATCTCAAGCGAACGCACTCACTATACAGTACCAAAGGGGATGGTACTAAGCCATTCTTGAGAACTCCAGCTCCATAATGCAATCACCACTCACCAGACCTCACCTCCAACACTGGGGGTTACAATTTAACATCAGATTTGGGTGGGGACATAGATCCACACCATATCAAACAGATTGTTCATTTTGTGTCTTTCACAGGGACTTCATTTTATCTGTGTTCAGAAATGATTACCAAGTGGTTCTCTCTTTTTTTTTTTTTTTTTTTTTTTTGTCAGTTTGTCATAGTCACAGGGTGATCATTTAATGTAGTTCTGAAAGATTGTTTGTGCTTAATGTGAGACCACTAACATACCTGTAAGAACTGGGCCGTTCCTATCAGCATGAAAGTATATTTATTAGTGAGTCTGGCTTCCAAATATCAGAGCTTACTTGACATTGTTTCTAAGATGTTTTATTATTTCTGGTTAGAAATTATCCATTTTTATTTTTTAGTTCCTCAAATACAGTGTATCATTATCTTTTCTAGCTGATGTTAACCTTTCCTCTTTTTCTTTGATTTTCACCAGTACAACAATGATGTGCCTAATTTCAGTTTCCTTGTATTCATCCTGTTTGGTGGTGTGTGTGTGTGTGTGTGTGTGTGTGTTTGCGTTTTACTTTTATTTTAGATTCAGAAGATAAATGCACAGGTTTGTTTTATGGGTAAATTGCATGTCACTGGGGTTTGGTTTATGCACGATCCTGCCACCAGCGTAGTGAGCATCATATTGGTAAGTAGTTTTTTAACCCTCACCCTCCTCCCACCCTCCTACTCTAGTAGTCCTCAGTTCCTATTATTCTCATCTTTGTGTGAATGTGTACTCAATGTGTAACTCTTATGTAAGATGTGAGAGAACCTGTGAAATTTGTTTTTGTTGTTGTTGTTGTTGTTCTCATGTGAATTCCACTAGAATGATGGCCTCCAGCTCTATCTTGCTTCAAAGGACATGATTTCATTCTTTTCTATGACTGCATAGCATTCCACAATGTATATGTATTATATTTTGTTCATCCAGTCCACCATTGATGGACATTTAGGTTGATTTCATGTCTTTGCTATTGTGAATAGAGCTGCAGTAAACATACAAGTGCATGTGTCTTTCTGGTAGAATTATTTATTTTTCTTTGAATGTGTAACTAGTAAAGGAATTGCTGGGTCGAATGGCAGTTTTGTTTTAAATTATTTGAGAAATCTCCAAAATGCTTTCCACAGTAGCTGATGGGTACATGATATAAATAGACACTTCCCCAAAGAAGACATACATGTGGTCAATGAATATAGGATAAAAGGCTCAACATCATTGATCATTAGAGAAATGTAAATCAAAACCACAATGAGATATCATCTCATACCAGTGAGAATGGCTATTATTAAAAAGTTAAAATATAACATGTTGGCAAGTTTGTGGAGGAAAGAGAATGCTTATACCCAGCTGGTAGGAATGTAAGTTAGTGTTCTTAATAAAATAATTTTAAAACATTCTCAGTCATTATCTCGTCACTTCTTTTAGATGATTTTTTCTCTTCTCTCCTGGGATTCCAATTGTATTGTTGTTTATTTTTCTACAAATATTTGAAGCTCTGTATTTTTTCAAATCTCTTTTCCTCTTTATGTCAAAATTTAATTTCTATTAATCTGAGCTGTTTCAAATCCATCCTTTTCTTTCTTCTGTTATGTTTAGCCTTCTCTTTAGCTTATCAAATAAATATAAATTTCATATTTTTTTGTTTCACTTTTAAAATTTTTGATCTGGTTGATTATAATGTCTATCCTTCTGTTGAAATTTCTCATATGTTAATAAATGTTATTCATGTCTCTGAAAAGACCCTTTAACAAAGTTTTGTTAATTATTTTAGATTTCTCATTTTACTATGCAAACATATGAGCCATTTTAAGTTTGATTTTCTCTTTTCTTTAAAATATGAGTCTTACGCTCATATGTCTTAATTTCATGCAAAATATTCTCTGAGAGATAACCAGAGAGTGGAGTAAATAATATTGACATTAAGTAAAGAGCAACACGCTTATTCTTTTAGGCTACTTGTATGAAAATTTGAGTTAATAAAAATTTTAAGTTGAGCACAGTATGGGCTATGCTGTGACTTTAATTAGGTTCACTTCAGTACACGCTTTAAGTTTTAAGTGTACCATCAAGACTGTTGGAAGAGCTTGAGATATGAGCATAGGTAAAGAGTTAAAGATTCGGGGAGACCTATTAAACAGCTGCTAGCTTTTGGAATAAGAAGATATTTATATCTGCGTTGTAGTCTGGATACCACCTTTGTGTGTTGCCACAGATTTCTTTTTTTTTTTTTTTCACTCTTGTCCTCCAATTTTTGCAATAAGAAAATCTCTCTGTGCTATACTTCCCTAGCCCCTAATTTAGAAGGCAGAAACCATACAAATAATGAAGACCCAGATCATCTAGAATATTTCTCTCAGCTCTCCTGTCCTGCATTTATCCATTGAAAACTGTTGCCATGCTACCAGAGATGTTGCATGCTTCAGAAGGAATGTCTTTGTGCGATTATTTCCTTCCCTACCCTTTAGCCTAGTATCCCCATGCATTTGTAAAGTTTCAATAGCATGCTTTGGAGAGTGGCTCAAACCTCTTCAGTGTCTGAGGTATGCCAATAATTTCATGCACATGCCACAGACAACTATTAAAAGTTGGTTGGTTTCTTCTTAAATACACCAATTGGGAATTTATTTTTTACCTGACCCTCATCTAGAGATGAAAGCAGCCATGGGTATTTTTTCTCTTCATAATGACTTGTTGCTCTGCTGAAATTCAGTTTAATCAGTATTCATTGCAGATCACAACCTGGAGATTTGTGATTAACAAACTATCATTTGTTAATCATATCTGGCTGGCCTTGGTTATTAAGAAAAGTAATGCCTATTGTGACTTTTCAATTCCTAATGAGAAGATAAGCTCACTATTATTATATTTGATGGCATTTAATTTATGTATGTGCTGTTAAAATACAAGAGAAAATCACAAGTTTCCACTATCATAGATGCTTTTATTTATGAATTACTAATACTTGTAGAGGATGATTTTTTTCCCATCTTAACTGAAAGAGCTACTTGATATTTTCTTAATAATTAGACTTATAAACATTTAAATTTAGTCAATGCCCTTATTATGCTAAGGAGGGTGAATATGATCATTCTCTGCTACTTCGGGAAAGATTGAGATTGAAATTTTACTTGAAGCAATATATACATATGTGTGCGTGTATATATATGTGTGTATATATGTATATGTGTGTGTGTGTATATATATAGATAGAGAGAACTTTGAGAAATTTGAATAAGATGCTTTTATTTCTAATATCCACAGTGAAATTCTATATAATGGTGACTCTCACTCTAAGGAGCTGTCCTTAGACATGTGTCTCCAGGAACTAGTGCAACTAGAAAGTTTTAAAAAAAAATGCTTTAGGTTATTCTGGAGAGACAAACCAGATTAAATTAGAATTGAGAATTGAATCTCTCTTTTTTATATATTATGTGAATGATATCTTGATAACTTATGTACCTAATTAATTATTTAATCAAGTCAATCATTTAGCAAACATTTATTGATATGTGACCTGTGGTAATAATAGCCAAGAGTACAAGGTACCTTTCCTAGTATCACTTTCCTTTGTAACAAAACTTATTTTTGGTTGTCATTCAGATCTGCTGTTGATGAATTCTCTCAACTTTTGTGTGCTTGCAAAAGTCTTTCTTTTACTGTTATTTATGAAAGATAATTTTTCTAGATATAAATCCCAGGCTGTCAAGTGCTTTTTTGTTTTGTTTTTAAAGGTGCTGTTTAATTATCTTTTCACTCTTAAGATTTCATGATCTGACAGGAAATCTTCTGTAATGCTTATGTTTGTCTCCAACTCTCCATCTAAAAAAAGTGTCTTTTATTGTGACTGTATCTAATAATTTTTTATCACTAGTTTTATCACTAGTTTTAGGGACTATCATAATGATGTGTCTTCATGTTATAGTTGAGGTTTGTTGAGAAACTTATATCTGTGGATTTAGTTTTTAAATTAAATGTGAGAGAAATTAAATCATTTTAATTTATATATTTTTCTTCCTACCCACCAAGCTATTTAGCTATTTCTCACCTTTTTTTTTTCTTTAGACGGAGTCTCTCTCTGTCACCCAGGCTGGAGTGCAGTGGTGCGATCTCACCTCACTGCAAGCTCTGCCTCCTGAGTTCAAGCAATTCTGCTGCCTCAGCCTCCTGAGCAGCTGGGACTACAGGCGCCCGCCATCACACCCAGCTAATTTTTTCTATTTTTAGTAGAGATGGGATTTCACCATGTTAGCCAGGATGGTCTCGATCTCCTGACCTTGTGATCCACCCACCTTGGCCTCCCAAAGTGCTGGGATTACAGGCGTGAGCCACTGCGCCCGGCTATTTCTCACCTTTTATTTGGGAATTCTAGTCACATATATAATGGACCCTTTGATGTTGTCCCAAAGATTACTGGTGGTATTTTTTTTTTTTTTTTTGTCTTTTCTTTCTCTCAGTATTTCATTTTGGATAATTCCTATTGCTGTTTATTCAAGTTTAATATTTTATTTCTTCTGCTAAGTCTAATCTGCAATTAATCAGTTGTAGAGTAGATGAAAGGTCTTCGTGGCAAATTGTTACTTAACTAAGACTTGAATGACAAAAGGTCAGTTGTGAGAATATCTTGGAGAACAACTCAGGCAGAGCAATTGACCAGAGTAAATAACTTCCATAAAAATATGTTTGAGTGAGTGGAGCAAGATGGCAGAATAGAAGATTGCACTGAGCAGTCCCCACTTCAGGAACAACAAATTTAACAATTATCGACACACAAAATAATGCACCTTCATAAAAATAAAAATAAAAAAAATAGGTGAGCACTCACAGTACTTGGTTTTATTTTATTGTTTATTGTTTATTTTTATTTTTTGAGACAGAGTTTCACTCTTGTTGCCCAGGCTGGAGTGCAATGGCGCAATCTTGGCTCACTGCAACCTCCGCCTCCTGCGTTCAAGAGATTCTCCTGCCTCAGCCTCCTAAGTAGCTTGGATTACAGGTGCCTTCCATCATGCCCAGCTAATTTTTTGTATTTTTAGTAGATATGGGTTTTCACCATGTTGACCAGGCTGGTCTTGAACTCCTGACCTCAGGTGATCCGCCCATCTCAGCCTCCCAAAATGCTGGGATTACAGGTGTGAGCCGCTGTGCCTGGCCAGTACTTAGTTTTAACTTCATATTACTGAAAGGCACTGAAAAGGGTAATAAAAACAGTCTTGAATTGCTAATGCCACTCCTTCCGCATCCCCCAGAAAGGGTGTGTGGTGTGGAGAATCTGTGTACTGAGGGAGAAAGAGCTCAGTAATTGTGAGATTTAGCATTTAACTCTATGCTACACAAAGCAGAACCAGGCTGTACTTAGCTGATGTCTGCCACAGAGGAAGAATTTGAACTGACCCTGAACAGATGAGAATCACCCGTCTCAGTGGTCAGAATTTGAGTTCAGCAAGCCTTTCCACTGTGGGCTGCAGTGCTCTGGTGCTTTGAACAAACTTGAAAGGCAGTCTGGGTCACAAGAATTGCAACTCTTAGATGAGTACTAATGTTGATCTGGACTCAGAGTCAGTGGACTAGAGGAGCATGAGACACCAGCAGGAACACATAAGGGAGTGCTTGGGCCACCATTTCCCCAACACCTGGCTACACAACTTGTGGCTCCAAAAGAGACACCATCCTTCTGCTCGAAGAGAAGAGAAGAGAAGAGAAGAGAAGAGAAGAGAAGAGAAGAAAAAAACAAGTAAGATTGTGTCTTGCATCTTACATAGCAGCTTAGCCACCGTAAAATAGGGTACTGGGCAGAGTTGTGAAGTCCCCATTCTAGGCCTTAGCTCCTGGATATCCTTTCTAGACAAATACTGGACTGGACCAGAAAGGAAACTGTTGTCTTGAAGCGAAGGACCCGCTCCTGGCAGGACATACCACCTGCTGACTAAAGAGCCTTTGAACCCCAAATAACCAGCAGCAATTCCCAAGTAGTAGGTCATGGGCCTTGGGTGAGACTCTGAAACATGCCAACTACAGGTGAAACACAGCATATTTCCAGCTGTGGTGGCTAAGGTGAGAAAATTTATCTCCTTGAGAAAAGCAGGGGGAGAAGTAAAGGGGACTTTGTCTTGCACCTCAGACACTATCTTGGCTATAGGATAGTAGAATAGCAAACAAGCTATTGAGGTCACTAATTTCGGGACTTGGCTTTTAGACAGCATTACTGAACATTACCTGGGCCAGAAGGGAGCCTACTGTCCCGAAATGTGAGTCCCAGGCCTGGCAACCTTTACCACAAGCTGACTGAAGAGCCCTTGGGCATCAAGTGGACACTGGTGAACCCCTGGCAGTACTCCCAACGGGCCTGTGGTGGTGGTGGCCATGAGGTGAGGCTCCTCTGCCTGTGGAAGAGGAGAAAAAAGTGGGAAGGAGTGTATTAAATGGTTTGAGAGCCAACTCAGCACCAATTCATAGGACACCAGGTAGATTTCTAAGGATTTGTACTCCAGACCCTGGCTCTTGGACAGTGTCTCTGGATCCACCAGGGGCCTGGCAGAACTCATGACCTGGAAGGGAAGGCCACAAGCCTATCTGGCTTCACCACTGATGATTGTAACTGTAGGTGGTAGCCAGATAATGGTTACTGTGGGCCTTGTGTGAGACCCAATGCTGTGCTGGATTCAGATCTGACCCAGCGCAGTCCCAGTGGTGGTGGGCATAAAAGTGTGCTAACCCATCCTCAGCTCCAGGTAGCTCAGCACAGACAGAGAGACTCTGTTTATTTGGAGGAAAGTAAGGGAAGAGAATAAGAGTCTCTCTCTGTTAATCCTGAGAATTCTTCTGACTCTTATCCAAGACCACCAGGATTGTATCTCTATGCGCCTGCACGAACCACAGAGTTACTGTGCCTGGGATGCCCCCTAATCCAGATATGCCTTAGACTGCAACACTCAAGTGCTTTCAAATACCTGAAAGGCCTTCCCAAGAAGGATGGGTACAAATAAGCCCAGACTGTGAAGACTGCAATAATTACCTCACTCTTAAATGCCGAGGCATGGACAAACATCTACAAGTATCAACAGCATACAGGAAAATGAAACCTCATCAAACAAGCTAAATAAGGCACTAGGGACCAATCCTGGAGAAACAGAGATTTGTGACCAGTAAGACAGAGAATTCAAAATAGCTGTGTTGAGGAAACTCAAAGAATTTCAAGATAACACAGAAAAGGAATTCATAATTCTATGAGGTAAATTTAAGAAGGAGATTGCAATAATTAAAAAGAACCAAGCAGAAATTCTGGAGTTAAAAAATGAAATTGACGTAATGAAGAACACATCAGAATTCTTTAATGACAGAGTTGATCAAGCAAAGGGAAGAATTAGTGAGGTTGAAGATAGGCTATTTGAAAATACATAGTCAGAAGAGGCAAAAGAAAAAAAAAAAGAAGAAACAACAATGAAGCACACCTACAAGTTCTTGAAAATAATCTTAAAATGTACAATTTAAGAATTACTGCCCTTAAAGAGGAAATAGAAAAAGAGGTAGCAGTAGAAAGATTATTTAGAGTGATAATCACATAGAACTTCTCAAACCTAAAGAAAGGTATTAATATCAATGTTATAGAACACCAAGCAAATTTAACTTGAAGAAGACTACTTCAAGGCATTCAATCATCAAACTCCCACAGGAGAAGAAAAAAAAGAAAGGATCCTAAAATCGGCAAGAAAAAAGACAAAAAAAAAAAAAAAAAA
>NW_016805390.1:1741596-1772400 GCF_001698545.2 Rhinopithecus bieti
AAAAAAAAAGAAAAAAAAAAAAAAAAAAATTACAATAGAGCTCCAATATGTCTGGCAGCAGGATTTTCAATAGAAAACATACAGGACAGAAGAGAGTGGTATGACATATTTAAAACACTGAAGGAAGAAACTCACCCAAAAAATAGTGTATCTGGCTAAATTATCCTTCAAACATGAGGAAGAAATTAATGCTTTCCCAGAAAACAGAAGCTGAAGGTCTTCTCAACACCTGGGCTGTCCTATAAGAAATACTAAAGGGAGTCTATCAATCAGAAAGACACCTGAAAGTACAAAATTCACTGGTAATGGTAAGTACAAAAAATGTTAATTGCAGCACTGTTCACAATAGCCAATATTTGGAAGCAACCTAATTGTACAACAACAGATGAATAGATAAAGAAAATGTAGTATGTACACAAAATGTAATACTATTCAGCCATAAAATAGAATGACATCCTGTCATTTGCAATGACGTATGTGGAACTGGAAGTCATTATGTTAAGTGAAATAAGTCAAGCACAGAAAGACAAACTTCATGTGTTCTCACTTACATATGGAAGCTAAATATTAAAACAATTAAACTCATGGAGATAGAGACTAAAAGGATGGTTACCAGAGGCTGAGAAGAGTAGTGAGAGGTGAGGGGAAAGTGGGGATGGTTAATGAGTACAAAAGAACACTACAAAGAATAAATAAGAGCTGGTATTTGCTACCACAACAGGATAACAATAGTAAAAATAATTAATTTAATATTATGTACATTTACTAAAAGAGGATAATCAACTTTTTGAAACACAATGGATAAATGTTTGAGGGGTTGGATAACCCATTTACCATTATTTTTATACCTTGCATGGCTGTATCAAAATATCTCATGTAACCTATAAATATATATGCCTACTATGCACTCACAAAAATTAAAATAAAAAAGTAAAATAATATGTTTGACGTTATGCCTCAATAATGCAAATAACAAAGTTTCAAGCTACATCTAATAAATACTTTTACCTTGTAAAAGTGTGGAATTAGTAGTTACCCAAATGTCTACTACTTCCTCACTGAAAACTAATGGGTCTCACAGATATTTCCTTCTGGTTCTGGGAAAATGCTTACTTTATTAGCCCATCGACGCAACTGATAATGAGAGAACCTAATATTAAGCCAATGCATAGCCTCCTAGAATGAAGCAATCTGAGATCTTCTATCCAACTATTCCAACAACTCATCCTTCAGCTAATTTGGGAAACAAAACAAAATGCAGAAATTATGGTTGATCCATAGTTTTGTTATATACAGCTGCAAAGAAGACCCATTGTTTTCCAATGAAATAATTATTTATAGCACCAACAAATTAATTGTACTTCAGTAACAAAATGGGCATTCAACCAAATGACGGTCATAGAAAACAGTAGCTTCCTGAGACCACTTTAAGAGAGTTTGGTTCTCATTCCTGTGCCAAGAAGTGTAAAATAATTTATCCTGACATGTAACAGTATATATACACACACATATGTATTATATGTAATATATATGTAATGCATATTATAATACATATGTATAATATATAATACATACATTACACATATATAATACATATCTATTTCACATATACACACTTTTTAATACTAAATTTTAGATTGTTAAAAGATAAAATCTGGGTACATTTTGGAAATGTTATATTTAAAGTATTAAGATATAATCTGTCTGCTGGTATGCACTCCAAGTCTGCCCTTCACAGGCCCTCAGATTAAATAATGACATTGAAAAAATTTGTTTAAGTTATGACTGTCACTTCTTCTAAATGACTATTTTCCTTTGCCTGACTGCAGCTCTTGCAAACTTGTAAATAATATAGGTTTATGATAGCCCACTTTCTTCCCAGCAGGAAGGAGTATGTTTCTTACTGAGTTAACAGGCATATGTTTAACTTCTCTTCAGTTTTCTCGTGTGTTACTTAATCTTAACAATTTAAGTAGCCAGAGATTTGGATTATTCCATTTAAAAAAATAACTATGCATTTCAGACATTTCAGTCATGCCCCCAAAAGCATTAATTTTAAAATTTTATCTCCCCAACTGTATTATTCTTTAAAATTCATAAGATTTATGGTGAAAATAATATTATCTTCATTTCCTTTACTGGTCATGTGTCTATTATGATACCACATTTGCTGTGAAGTTGGTTATTTGGTCCAAAGTTATATTATATGAGATTTCATATTAGTAGAGCAAATACTATCTAAATCGTTATATATTAGTGAAGAATGTGGCCAAGAAATATGAATCTATACTTGCAAAATGTTTTAATTCTATTTAGGATTTATTTTTGCTCTTTGTAGAAGGAATTGGTCCAATATAACCATCTTGCCACCAAGCGCTGTCCTCTTTGAGAAGAAGGTATCATATATCTAGCTTAGCATTGTTTATGTTTCTGACAGGTGAGATAATGAGCACTGACATTTTAAATATATATCACTCTTCAGATATGGTGGGCCAGACTTTTCTTCTGTCCCATTTACTGCTTTTCTGTTAAGACTGAATTAGAAATGGTAATCAATTTAATATGGTCCCATATGTATCTCATATTCCACTCATGTCAGCCTTTTAAAACTAATTTTCAGTTTATATATTTTTTATTGACGAACCTTATGGTTTTTAAATCATTTCTCCTGATGTGTCCCTTGTGCTGGTGAGTCCATCTGTTATATTCTTAATTTAGATGTTTCTTTTTCATTTTAGAATACCAATATTTTTCTTTTCTCAGTGAGTCTGTCATTTTGTTAAAATATCTATTTTAAAATCAAATTTCTCTGTACTTCTTGTTTTTTAACGTGTGTATACAGTTCCTCCTGTTATTTCATATCTGGGACATATGTAGATGTGGTTTTGTATACTATTTTCTCTCTTAAATATGAAACACATTTTTCTGTTTCTGGATGTGTCTCATATTAGTCAGTAAAAGGAGGGCATTGTGTTTTTAAAAATAAAAAAGAAGACATATAAATATAATTTTCCACAGAAGGGTATGCTCTTCCTGTCAACCACTGAGACTGAAAGGCCAATCACTTTGATCCAACCAGAGGTAAAGCAATATCAGGGCTGGATTACATATTTTGTCAATTTCATTTCCTTTTTAATTTCACAAGGTTTATGTGTTGAATCTGTCCTGTCTGTATAATAGGATCCTTCTTCTATAAGGACTTCTGACACTACACTAAGTAACTTAAGACTATGCAGCCTCTCTCTCTCTCTATCCCATCCAAACTTCCAGTCATGCAAACACTATTCATTATAGCTCTGAACTTACCAATAACCCATCAAATGAAAATTAGATGACAGAGAGAATTACCTGTATGTTGGAGTTGCCTACAGATTCTAATTTATTATACCATTCCTCATAGCTCTTATCAGCTCTCCTAAACTTTTCTCACCTTAAAAATGTTTACTTATTGTCATATTTGATCAAGACAACCAACCAGGGAAGAAAGTAACCTGCAATCCGTCCTCACCTAGGGAAAACTTCTCTCTCTTTCTTAGTGTCTTCAATGTTTTTAAGATCTCCATGATATTGAAAAGACATTGCTTTTTGATTTCTAAATTGTTATAGCATTGATAGTGTGAACTTATCTTCTACATTCTACCTAATAGATATATATCTGGATTGTTTTAGAAGTACTCTGCCCAAGAAACCTAGGTCATCTAAGTAGAAAAAGGCTGGAGATGTACCTCTATTGGAGTGACTTACTGCTCTGAATTCTTCAGCCCGCATAATACATTCACATCTATTGTCTTGGCCTTACCTAGGGTACAAATGATTCCAATCTCCATCTTTTGACTTTCTGTTAAACTTTGCTATAGAGTTTGGCCAATGGCATGTGGCAGAAGCAACAGTGTGTCGGTTCTAAATCTTACCTTTCAGAGGCCCCCTTGCATATCTCTTCTCACCTTTATGCTCCTTTCTCATCCGCGTTAGCCCACTAGTCTAATAGCAGGGGAATAATGTGTTTGGTGAAATGCCCTCACCAGTCTGTAGATATGTACTTAAAGGCAGAGCCACCTTATGCACTGGAACTTCAGGAAGAGGTACCCAGTCAAACTAAACCACCATCAGCTGAATTACAGCCTACCCACAGACTGTGAGCAATAATAAACAATAAATACGTGTAAATTTAAGCCACTGTGATTATGAGTTGTTTCTTATACATACTGGGTTTGAAAATAGGTGTCAATATTAATATTCTGGATGCAAAATCTGTACATGTGTCATAAGGTATGTTAGCACACATATGTACTGCCCAAGTCAAGAGAGCTATAGTCAAAAGACTAGCCAGGAAAATGTTCATGAACACATGGAAGGAAGAGATATTTTAGACATCTGTCACAACCAAAGGGAAGTATGAACAATCATGTTTGTAAAGGTAATATCTTTCATTTCCCTTACTTCTGCCTCTCCCCAGGTCAATCTGGGGAAATATAGATGTTGTCTAGGAAAAGGAAGGGCATACTAGTCGGGCGCGGTGGCTCACGCCTGTAATCCCAGAACTTTGAGAGGCCGAGGCGGGGGAATCATGAGGTCAGGAGATCGAGACCATCCTGGCTAACACGGTGAAACCCCGTCTCTACTAAAAATACAAAAAATTAGCCGGGCATGGTGGCGGGCGCCTATATTCCCAGCTACTCGGGAGGCTGAGGCAGGATATAGGCATGAACCCAGGAGGCAGAGCTTGCAGTGAGCCGAGATGGCGCCACTGCACTCCAGCCTGGGTGACAGAGCGAGACTCCGTCTAAAAAAAAAAAGAAAGGGCATACTATTAATAATCTATTTTATAGTTTTAATTTTTATACTGAATTGATATATTAATTATAATTTTGACATGAACTCACAATTATGTGAGTTATTTCATAATTCACAATTATGGAATCTGCCCCTCCAAAATTATGGAATTCAGTGGCTAAAAATAAATAGCCCCTCCAGAGGGAGTTTGAATAGACAGCGTGACAAAGAAAAATTCATTATTGATTGGATTCAAAGAGTGCCTCTGTAAAGTCATCAATCGTGTTACCATACTTCCATTTCATTCAAACTATAATTCATAAATAACTAAAATGTTTAATCAGTGGATGTGAATAATAAAATATTTTCATATGTTTAAAATAACAAGGGATTCTATTTTCTTATAGAATCAATTAACTGTGAAAACAATCTAAATGAATAGTCAAACATGCAGGAAGTGATAGCTTTCTTTTTTTAAAATTATAGAATGTTGTGAATACTTTCATTTTATTTCCTTCTCTAAATTTCATTGATGTGATCAACAAAAATACAAGAAGACAGAAGCTATAGGAATGATTAAAAAATCTTTGGTGTCATAATGATTAATTTGTATATCAACTTGGTAAGCCACAATATTGAAATATTTGGTCAAATACTAGTAGAGATGTCACTAGAAGGCATGTATGTGTGTGTGTGTTTAGATGAAATTAAAATTTAAATCAGTAAACTTTGAGAATAGAAGATTATTGTATGTAATGTGGGTGGACTAAATCCAATTAGTTGAATGCCTTAAGAAACAAAAGCAAAATAAAACTGAAGTCTTATGTGTAAGAAGGAATTCTGTCTCCATACTTCCATCAGACCAAACCTGAAACATCAGCTGTTCCTTAGGTCCCAGCTTCCTGGTCTGCTTGGCAGAATTCTGACTTGTCAGGCATAATAATCAGATTTCCAACCCAAACCCCAAGAAAATCTTTAGTCTTTGTCAGCACAGGAATAGGAAAAGGAGAGCAAGAACCCCCAGTGCACCTGACTGCTACATGGGAATGATGTTCAATCACATTAACAAACACACATTAAAATGTTATCTCATTGGGAACAAAAATGAGCATATTAATCATTGTCAAGGCTGTTTTTATATAAGTGCTATTATATATTAGTGATATATTTATATCATAACTTATAAAAATGAATATTGAAAAAATATATATTTAAAATTCATATTAAATATTGAAGTCATACATTCAAGAATATATGATTGTGCTTTCAGTAAAATATACCTTTATATAGGAAGGAAATTAAAATGTAGTAGAAACATAGTGAAATTTACATAGGCTTGAAGCTAGGATTGTTTAAGTTCATTTTACTGAAAGGAGATTATAAGTATAAATAGGATATTATTTTATAGAATACATTTCAGACAAAACTTGTATACATTACAGCTTGACTTAATATCCTGCATGGTTTTAGGACTCTATCAAGTTCCCTTGAGTTTCCTTGCTGCTCTAGAAATTGGATAAATATTTTCTCCTCTAAGGAACACTGCTATCCTTTAGCAGTAGTGAATCCAGAATGACTGATGAGAATAAAATAGTGAGTCAATATAGAAAACACTTAATATAAGTTCTTGATGTTTCAATGAGGCAAAAATCCCCATCTGCCTTTTATTATTGCACTAAAGAGCTGGATTTTTTGAGAAAATAATTTGAACACTTCAGTTGTGTGGAATTAATTATATCAAATTAAAGAGACACAGATCTTTTCTCTGTATGTTTATTCACTGCCAGGGAAAAAGTGAAATAGAGGCATTATTGAAATGACAAAAACAAGAACCCCATTTGACCAATTGCCAACACACACACATTCTTTCTTCACTGAGAAGAAAAGGTGTGTCTGCTTACATCTAATATAAAATATTGCTATTCTGTATCTAAACATAAAACTTGTCAATAACGCACTGGTCAGCTGGTCCCGACGTTCAGCTGCTTGTGTGTGTGCCCGCTAAGGTCTCAGTTTTTTAGGTATTTTATGGTTTTTAAAATTACTTATTTATTTATTTATTTAGAGGTGGATTTTCTCTTTGTCATCGGTCTGGAGTGCAATGGCACGATCTTAGCTCTCTACAACCTCCACCTCCTGGGTTCAAGCTATTCTCCTGCCTCAGGCCCCCGAGTAGCTGGGATTACAGGCACCCGCCACCACGCCCAGCTAATTTTTGTATTTTTAGTAGAGACAGAGTTTCACCATGTTGGTCAGGATGATCTCGATCTCTTGACCTCGTGATCTGCCGGCCCCGGCCTCCCAAACTGCTGGGATTACAGGTTTGAGCCACCGCACCAGGTCAGTTCTCAGGTTTATATGGGGACAGGATAGGTGACGTGGTGGGCCAAAAGGCCACTTTTTGGACATGAAAACAGAAATGCCTGTCCTCATTTAGGGCCACAGGTCTTCAGGCTCGAGGAAGGAGCATTTGCCAGGGAACCGCCCTCTTCTACCCTGTCTCCTGTCCCTATCACTGTCATGGAAAATGTTTATCCCTGCTTTGGGTGGACATTTTGTGCCTTGACTACAGTCATTCACTCGTTGGTAATTCCAATTTTTCTTTATGGCACTACCAAACCTCCACTCCTTTCTTATTATTTCCTACATTCATTGGTACAGGCGTAGCGTTCTGTATTAATGCTAACCTCTATTTACCACATGTAGCTAAAATTATAATGTAATATCATTTTGTGACTCAAGTGTTTTGAGTGGAACTGACTCTATCCCACAGCTACAGAAGTGGATACCAATGCCCTTCTTGGCTATCACAGACATTCAGAGATTTATAAGCTCTTGCTCACTTTTATTGGTTGAGGGATAATTACTTGACCCAAGATAAATGAAAAAGACTTAATAAAAGAATTTGGCTGGAATCATTGTGACAGAAAATCTTTATTTTCCTTTGGAACTGGTAACTATAAAAGTAATATATATTTGGAGTTGCTGAGGGCTATTGGGTAAAAGGACCTACATGACAATGAATCCATTCAGAGGAATTATGAAGCAGGAGATGTGTGAGAGATTCAATTGATGGTGTATTTGAGCCTCTGGTTTAACCCAAATGAAAATGCCAAACTGAACATGAAATTTTATGTTTCGTGAGGCTATAATATCACATTTTTCCTTAAACCAGTTTGAGTTGATTTTCCATGATAGGGAAGCCAAGGAATCACAAATATTGTATGAAATAATTATAGATGATATTAAATTATCAACATCATCTCATGATTGAAATATATTTGAGTACTCATTGTATTTAGATCTTCCTTTTTCAATGTTTAACATGATTGAAATAATGTTAAGTGAGGCTCCATTACAGTAAAATTAATTCTATCAATCTACTTGGTAACCAATAATAATTTAAAATATTTTAGAAAGCACTAGTAAATAAAATAAGTATTATTTAGTTAAAAATATGTCTACAACATGCTGCCGATAGCTACTCACGATGAATTTTTGTTTTAAATAGAAAGAAAAGCAAGGAGTATGAATCATCAGCTTATTTGAGTTAAGCCATCGGAATTATGATTGATCAATTTTTTGAAAAAATTAAATACGTCCAGGTTCGTGTACTTATTGATATCTGCTCAAGAAATAAAAGTTGTATTAATGTATTATTTGTACTGCGTGTACAACCGTACATGGAAAGTTCAAGTTTATTACTGATATTGTTTTTGGTTCCTGTATATAAAGGTAAGTGATTTATCATATGTTTGAAAATCCAAAATAAGGAAATCACGTGCGAAAAGGAAAACCTTTAAAAACCTATGTCTAGTCCAAAACAGTTTATTCTCGTTTGTATTAGGTAAATATTTAATAGTGAAAATAGGTTCTAGGGCTTTAAGAGAATGACCATTCTAATTAATAAAGATGTACTTTAATGCTATGGCAAATTTAACACCTGACTTCATAAACTCCAACTTTTAAAACTTGTATAAACATGTTACAGATCAGTTTTATTATGTTCTCAATAGGTACTTTGAAGCTAATAAAACTGTAATTTAGAAAATAATTTGACCTGTATTAAACTCTGAATCAAGTGCTATATGTACTTTCTTACTGTCTGCCAATCTGCAAGACGATCATGGCAAAATTTAACTCCAAGATATAGATGCGTTTTAATATCTAAATATAATTTTGTTGACTCTTAAAAATACCTGATGTAATTTTCTCTTGACAAATAATTATACTCTTTATATTCTGATTAAAATTTGGTAATTCAGGCCTCACTTATTTCAACTTATACCGGAATGAGTCGAAACATTTTGAATTAACATTTAAAAAATTATTTACTTAACATAAGCTAATTTGGAGCCATTAAGATTTAGTCACTCCTAATTATTATTGTCTGAATTGTATGAAATAGCTATTTTGTTATTTTAATACAGCTTGGCAGAATTCGATGCCTTCTTCTTTATTTCTGTGGGTTTCTTAACGTAGGATTTTTGTGTTTTCCTTTGTGGCTCTCCATCCTAAAGAAGAGTGCCTAATACATGTAAGAGTGCAATACATATATTAAATGAATAAATGAATACTTAGTATATCATACTTTTATGAGTTTTTATTATACATTATTTCTGTGTGTTTGTTAGAAATTATTAAGGACCTTATAACAAAAATGTCATCAGCCAGACAAGTTACTCTTTGATGAATGACTAACAGATCAATATTCTTTTGTGTGTGTGGTATTATTTACATTTATTATATTGAAAGCTGCTTTCCATTTATATGAAAGCACAAGTATCTGGGGGGTTGGAACACTCAAAATCATAGCAGTGATAAAAGGTATCTCATTTCACTGAGAAGGAGATTAATTAGAATTGAAATTAAACTAGGGCTATGTGCTAACAAAAGCAGAATGAATCAAAGCTATAGAATAAGTCCAAAGTTTATTTCTGAGAAGAATAATAAAATAAACTAAGAAAAAATATATTTACATATAGATAAAGAACCTTATGTATATTTATTCAATGTCAAATTACTAAGTGTAAAGCTAAAATATGTTATATTATTGAAATTCTTTCTCTCTCTTAAGTTATTGGAATTAAAAGGAAACTAGACTAGATTGGTATTTAAAATAACTGGCTACAATTGTGTTTCTGCACATTACAAGATAAGTAAACTTGGGAAATACTAAAACTCAGAAAGGCTCATTCACTGTCTTGTAAATTAAGAAACAGCAGGAACAGAAAAAATGGCAATAATATTATCTGACTTGCCTAAGTTAAATATGGAGGCTTAAAGGAGTAATTTCTATAACTAGTCAGATATTCTATGGAATATATTTTTTACCTGATTTAATTTAGTAGGAGTGAATACCTTGTAAGATAGCAATCATTGTTTTCAGTTTACAAATGAGTTTATATTTAATAACACACTTCCCTTACTAAAAATTCATTACAAATAATTATTAACATTGTACATAAAGGCTCACCACACATTCTTTGTTGAGTAAGATAGGAGAATAGAAATTACATCTGTAATGTTTCATGTCAATAGTTGTGATTTGCGACCTAGCAGATTTGTTCATTATGCATATCATATGCTTAAATATGGCTATATTTATGAGTCTTCCAGGAGAGATGGGTGAGCTCTGTGAATAAGTTACCATAACACAAGATATAAAAAATTTATAATTGCTATAATGTTTAATATGAAAGTTAGATTTTTTTGTTTAATTTCATTTTGCTTATCCTGGCTGCCAAAAGTAACAAGATTTTTTTTTATTATGCATAAGTAAATTAATGATTCTGTTGAGCAATGAATCAATGAAGATATTGAATAAATAGATCAATGGATCTCATCCTTCATTGTATGTGTACAAAATACAATACTTAAGGTTTTCACAAATAAGGAAAAAATGCTTTCCAAGAATATCATCCTAGTGATCATGCCCCTAAATACGACACCATTAAAGTCATGAAAAATTACTTTTCACGTTCTGTGTATATACCAGAACCACAAATTAATAACATTTTAGTGTTTCATGAGTTATTATTTTTCTTCATACTTTCTCTTGCTGTTTACTCTCAATATAGCAATTGCAATCATCTATTTTAATGAAATATAAAATGGCAGAATATTACAATTTGTGTGTATGTGTATATGTAAATATGTGTTTGTTTTATTATTGATACATAATTTTATGCATTTTGTTTGTTAGTTTTTGAGATGAAGTCTCACTCTGTAACCCAGGCTGGAGTGCAGTGACACGATCTCGGCTCACTGCAAGCTCCGCCTCCCGGGTTCACGCCGTTCTCCTGCCTCAGCCTCCCGATAGCTGGGACTACAGGCGCCCGCCACCATGCCCGGAGAATTTTTTGTATTTTTAGTAGAGACGGGGTTTCACCATGATCTCGATCTCCTGACCTCATGATCCACCCACCTCGGCCTCCCAAAGTGCTGGGATTACACGCGTGAGCCACCGCGGCTGACCAATTTAATGCATATTTACAGGGTACATGTGATTTTTTTTTACAAGCATAGAATGTGTAATGAATCAATCAGTCAGGGTATTTAAGATATCCATCATCTCAACATTTATCATTTTATGTGTTAGGAAGATTTTAATATCTTTATTCTCTAGCTATATTCAAATACACAATACATTATTGTTAACTATAGTTATCCTAATCTCTTATCAAATATTAACACTTATTCATTCTAGCTAGCTGTATGTTTGCATGTATTAACCAGTCTTTCTTCACCCTTCCCCCAGCTCACCCCACAGCCTTTCTAGTCTCTAGTAACTATCATTCTACTTTTTACTTTCATGAGATTAGGTTTTTTAACTCCTGCATATGGCCGAGAATTGATATTTGTCTTTATGGATTTGGCTTACTTCATTTAACATAAGGACCTCCAGTTGTATCTATATTGCTGTAAGTGACAGGATTTGATTTTTTTATGGCTAAGTAGTATTCAGTTGTGTAAATATCCTACATCTTCATTATCCAGTCATCCGATGTAGGGCATTTAGTTTGGTTCCATATCCCTGCTATTGTGAATAGTGCTGCAATAACCATGTAGGTGCAAGTATCTCTTTGATATACATATTTTTTCTTTTGAATAAACATCTAGTAGTGGGATTGCTGGAACATATGGCAGTTCTATTTTAGTTTTGAAAAAACATTCATACTATTTTTCATAATGGCTCTACTGATTTACATTCCCACCAGGAGTGTAAAAACGTTCTCTCTTCTCCACAGACTTGCCAGCATCTGTTAATCTTTTTTAATAATAGTCATTCTAACTGGAATAAGATGAGAGCTCATGGGGTTGAGCATTTATTTATATTTCTGCTGGCCATTTTTATATCTTCTCATGATAAATCGCTATTTAGATTCTTTTCCCAATTTTTGTTATTATTTCTTTTCATGTTATTTCATTAAGTTCCTTGTATATTCTGGATATTAGACCCGTGTGAAATTAATAGCTAACAAATATTTTCTCCTATTTACCAGGTTGTCTGTTCACTCTGCTAATTGTTTTTTTTGTTTTTTTTGTTTTTTTTTGTTTTTTTTTTTTTTTTACTGTGTAGATATTTTAGTTAAATATAATTCATTTTTTAAATTTTTTTTATTTTGTTGCTTATGTTTTTGAAGCCTTAACTATACAATCTTTGCCTAGAACAATGCCCTGGAGTGTTTTCCTATACTCTCTTCTAGTTGTTTTATAGTTTGGGGTCTTAAATTTAAGTATTTACTCCATTTTGAGTTGATTTTTAACATATATATATACAATGAGAGACAAGGGTCTATTATCATACTTTTGCATGTGAATATCCAGTTTTTTCATTACTGTTTATTGAATATGGAGTCCATTCTTCAGTGTATGTTCTTGGTGCCATGTCAAAAATCAGTTGACTATAAAAATGTGGATTTATTTCTGGGTTCTCTATTCTGTTCCATTGGTTTATGTATCTGGTTTTATGCCAATACCATCCTACTTTGGTTACTGTAGCTTTGTCAAATATTTTGAAGTCAGATAATATGATGCCTTCAGCTTTTTTTTTAAATTGCATTGGCTATTCCGGCTATTTTTTGGTTCCATACAAATTTTAGAATTGTTTTTCCCATTTCTGTGAAAAAATGTCATTAGTATTTTGACAAGAGATTGCATTGAATGATTGCTTTGAAATGATATTAATTCTTCCAGTTCATGAACTTGTACTGTCTTTCCATTTGTTTGTGCCCTTGTTAATTTCTTTCATCAGTAGTAGCTTTCTTTGTAAAGTTCTTCCACCTTTTTGGTTATATTTTCTCCAAGTTTTTTCTTTTTTTGTGGATAAGTAAATATTCTTGATTCATTTTTTATCTAGTTTATTATTGTTGTATAGAAATGATGCAGGTGAACCCCAAAATTGGGAACCGAATCTGGAGATATTTTGGCCTCACTCAGGAAAGAATTAAAGAGTAAGCCGAAATGAAGGAAAGCAATTTTTTTTTTTTTTTTTTGAGGAAAATTGTACAGCAATATGGTTGCTCCTTAGACAAAGCAGGGCTATCCCATAGGGAGAGTAGTTCCTATGGTGCTGGGCTACCCCAGAGGAAGCCCTTATGGATTGCCAGCTAGCTATATTTATACCTAATCCTAATGATATGCTAGAAAAAAGGTGGATGGGGGGAGCAAATTATTTACAAACTTTCTGGAAACAGGGAAGAGAGTTCCTGGAACCATAAATTCTAGGTTGCTGCTATGGCATTTCTAAACTGTCATGGCACTGGTTGGAGTGTCTCATGTAAATGCATTAATTCCTAGCCCTAATTGGTTTGGGCTGGTTTCCTTGCTACATCTTGTTTTGATCAGCCAGGTGGGGGAAACAAGTCCTGCTGATCTCCTATCTCAGAAAGAGTATTGATCTTTTTATGATGATTTTGTATCCTGCAACTGCTGAATTGTTTATGAGATCTAAGAGGTTTTAGTGGTGTCTTTAGGTTTTTCTAAATATAATATCATGTCATCTGCAAAGAGGAACAATTTGACTTCCTCTTTTCCAATCTGTAGGCCTTCTAATTTTTCTCTTGCCTAATTGTCCTAACTAGGGCTTCCAGTACTACACTGCATAGGAATTTTGAAAGTGGACATCTTTGTCTTGTTCCAGATGTTAGAAAAGCTTTTAGCTTTTCTCTGCTCAATATGTTACTAGCTGTGGTCTTATAATATATGATCTTTATTATATCTAGGTATGTTCCTTCTATGTCTAGCTTACTGTGAATTTTTATCATGAAGGGATGTTGAATTTTTCAAATGCTTTTCAGGTATCTATTGAGATGACTACATTATTGTCCTTTGTTCTGTTGCTACAATGCATCATGTTTATTCAGTTGCTTATGTTGAACTATCCTTGCATCCCTGGAAGAAATTCCAGTATTGTTGGATTCAATTAGCTAGAATTATGTTGAGAATTTTTGTATCTATGCTCATAGAAATATTGCCTTATAGTTTATTGTTGTTGCTGTTGCATCTTTTCTGGTTTTGGTATGAGTATAATGCTGGCCATATAGAATGAGTTAGGGAGAATTTCCTCCTCTTCAATATTTTAATAATTTGAGGAGATTGGTTTTAGTTCTATGTGTGTGTGTGTGTATAAATATATACATAAATATATATTATATTACAAGTAAATATATATAAGTATATATATTATAAGTCAATATATAAATATCTATACTTATATATAAATATAAAACATCTATATAAATATATGTATATAAAATATGATTTGGCTATGTCACCACCCAAATCTTGAATTGTAGTTCCCATAATTCCCACGTGTTGTGAGAGGGAGCCAGTGGGAGGTAATTGAATCATGGGGGCGGTTTCCCCCATACTGTTCTAATGGTAGTGAATAAGTCTCAGGAGATCTGATGGTTTTATAAGGGGTTTCTCCTTTCCCTTGTCTCTCATTCTCTCTTGCCTGTCACCATGTAGACATGCCTTCTGCCTTCCACCATGATTGTGAAGCCTCCCAAGCCATGTGGAACTGTGAGTCCATTAAAACTCTTTTTCTTTATAAATTACCCAGTCTCACATACGTATTCATCAGCAGTGTGAAAACAAATACAATATATAAACATATATGTGTGTGTGTGTGTGTGTGTGTATCCACACACATGAAATTGTTGTATAGAAATGATGCAGGTGAACCCTCAAGTTGGGGCTCAGCTCTGGAGTGATTTTGGCTTCACTCAGGAAAGAATTCAAGAGCAAGCCAACATTGAAAGATTCATATATATATATATATATACACACACATACATATACATATATATATATATATATATAAAATCAGACTAACAGGAGCAAAAGCAGTGAAGTAGCTGAGTTTGAGCCTTGTGCCCAGTCATGCTTGTTTAGGCCGTTGTCCCTGTCTGCTTCCCTGGGTCATGGCTGATCATATATATATAATATATATATATAAACATATATATGTGTGCATCTAAACATATATAAATATTTATATATATAAACATATATATTTATTTAAACATGTATATAAGCTTATAGATATGTGTATAAGTTTGGTAGAATTCAGCAATGAAACCATCTGATTTTGGCTTTTGTTTATTGGAAGACTTTTACTATTCATTAAATCTTGTTATTTATTACTAGTTCATGGAAGTTTTGTATTTATCTTGATTCAATCTTGGTAGTTGTGTATTTCCTGAAATTTCTCCATTTCTTCTAGGTTTTTCAGGTTGTTATCGTTCATTATATTCTCTGATGATATTTTGGAGTTTTGTGGAATCAGTTGTAATGTCTCCTTTTTCATTTTTAGTTGTGTATATTTGGATTCTCTCTCTTTCTTCTTGGTTAGCTAAGCTAGTCATTTATCAATGTTGTTTGTATTTTTTAAACAGCGACTTTTTGTTTCACTGATCCTTGGTATTGTTCTTCTAGTCTCCTTTCATTTCATTCAGTCACTATTTCCACTTTTTCTTCTTTCTTTCTACTAATTTTAGGATTAGTTTGTTCTTGTTTTCTAATTCCTTGAGGTTCATTTAGTTGCTTATTTGAAGGCTTTCTACTTTTTTATTGTAGGCATTTGTTGTTATAAGTTTCCTTCCTAGAACTGCTTTTGTTGTATATTATAGATTTTGGTGTGCTGTGTTTCCACTTTCATTTTTTAAAAAATATTTTTTTTCTCAATTTCTTCATTGAATAAATGATTATTCAGGGGCATGTTGTTTAATTTCCATACGTATGTACAATTTCAAAAGCTCATCTTGCTATTGATTTTTAGTTTTATTCCATTGTAGTCTGAAAATATATTTGATATGGTTTTGATTTTTAAAAATGTATTGAGATTTGTTTTGTGTTTTACATATGGTCTATCTTGGAGAATTTTCATGGGCTGATGAGAAGAATGTGTATTCTGCAGCTGCTGGATAGAATGTTCTGTTAATGTCTGTTAGGTTCATTTGGTCTAAAGTGCAGTTTACATCTGAGGTTTCTTTTTTTGATTTTCTGTCAGGATGATCTATCTAAAGCTAAGAGTGAATGTAAAAGTCCCCAACAACTATTTTATGAGAGTCTATCACTACCTTTAGATCTAATGGTATTTGCTTTGTATATCTGGGCACTGTGGTATTGGGAGCATATATATTTAGAATTGCCATATCCTCTTGCTGAGATAATCCCTTTGTATAATGACCTTCTTTGTCTCTTTTTACTGTTTTTGACTTAAAATATATATTATCTGAAATAAGCATAACGACTCCTGCTCACTGTGGCTTCTATTTACATGGGATTTTTTTTCACCCTTTTAAAAAATGTCTATATGTCTTTACAGTTGGAACCATTTTCTTGTAGGCAGAATTTTGATCATGTTTTTATTAATTCATTGAGTCTAACTCTTTAAAGTGGAAAATTTAATTTATTGACATTGAATGTAGTTATTGATATATGAGGACTTATTCTTGCCATTTTGTGAATTGTTTTTCTGGTTGTTTTGTATATCTTTTATTCCTTTCTCTCTCTTATTGTTTATTATCGTGTTCTGGTGGTTTTCTGCAGTGGTAATATTTGAGTCCTTTTTCTTCCTCATTTGTGTGTTTGCTCTACCAATGAGTTTTATATTTTCACTTGTTTTTATCATGGTAGATAGCATTATTTTGCTTCTAGGTGTAAAACTGCCTTAAAAATTTCTTGTAGGGTAGATCTAGTGGTGATGATAACTTTACTGGGCAAAGTATTTTTGGCTGACAGTTTTCTTTATTTTGTTTGTTTGTTTGTTTTTCTCTCAGTACTTTGAATGTATCATCCCATTCTCTCCTGGCCTGTAAGGTTTCTACTGAGAAGTGTTTTGTTATTCTGATCAGGTTTCCCTTATATGTAGCTAGACACTTTTGCTGTTTTTAGGATTTTCTCTTTATTTTTGCCATGTGACAAGTTGACTATATAATGTGCCTTGGAAAAGAATTTTGTGATTCGTATGTTGGGATAACTGACTTCCAGTATCTGGATATCTAAACCTCTTGTTAAAAAAAAATAGTTAACATGTTTCTAGCTACTATTTTGTTAAATAGGTTTTTTAGCCATT
Source organism: Rhinopithecus bieti (assembly GCF_001698545.2). Lineage (NCBI taxonomy): Eukaryota > Metazoa > Chordata > Mammalia > Primates > Cercopithecidae > Rhinopithecus > Rhinopithecus bieti. The sequence goes on from NW_016805390.1 coordinate 1,758,956, forward strand.
TATCTTCTCTTTACTTTCTGGAATAGACAAAATTCAGATTTTTGGTCACTTTATTGTGTCACATATGTAACATAAGCTTTTAAAAATTATGACTTGTCTTATTTTATTTTCTCTTATGGCATTATTTCAAAAGAAACATTTTCAAGTCCTGATATTTTTTCTTCTGCTTGACCTAGTTTATTGTTGAAGCTCTTTTTTTTTGTTTTTGTTTTTTTGTTTGTTTGCTTGTTTTCATCCATTGAATTCTGCAAATCCAAGGTTTCTACTTGGTTCTTTTTTATGATATCTACCTATTTGATGAGTTTCTTATTTATATCTTGAATTGTTTTCTTACCTTTTTTTTGTATTATTCATCTGTGTTCTCTTCTATCTCACTGAGCTTATTTAATATCGTAAGTTTGAATTTGCTATCAGGCATTTCATAATTTTTAAAATTGAAATCTATTGCAGGAAAATTACTGTCTTCCTTATGAGGTATTACATTTTCTTGTTTTGTCATGTTTCTTGTGTCTTTATAGTCATATCTCCCATCTGGTGACAGTCACTTCTTCCACTTTTTTTGAATGGCTTTCATAGGGGAAGACCTTCTACTGAAGATGTATTTATGGAGTATTTTGGGTAGGGTACTTTGGTTTTTATTTTGGGTACATGCAGTAGTGTAGCTTTCACATTTTTTTTTCCAACTGTAAACCGTCAGTGGTGTCTGTGATTTACTCAGTGACTGATGCCGTGTTTGTTAGTGGAAACTGTGGTGAGGGTTTGCTGAGGAGAGGGACAAATGAGTGATCTTCAGAAGCTTGGTGACATTTTGATGGTGGTGACAGTGTCATCAGTGGTGGACAGGAAAGTCCTATCCTCAGGGTGCATTAAGTCCTTTGAAATCCTGCAGTTGGTTGCAGCAGCATCAGGAAAGCAGCTCTCAGGCTTTGGGAAGCATGAGCTATGGCCTCCAGCATTGGTGGCAGTGGTAGTGGCAGCAATAACAGTCATAGTGGAAGCAGTTGGGGAAACCTGTGTTCAGGGGATATGAGAGTGTGTAGCATCCCTGCTGCTGGTGTGGAGGTTTGCTACCAATAGCAACAACCCAGGGTAGGTAGCTGTTGGGCTCTGAGGAATGTGTATTTTATGCCCCAGCAGAAGGTCGGAAGAGTCTGTCCTCAGGTTTGGGAAAATGTGTGGTGGTCCTGCTGCTGGGAGGTAGAGTAGCTGTCAGTGGCAGTTTCCCCAGAAAGGTGGCCCTCAAGCCTTGAGAAGAATGTGTTTCAGCCCCTGGAAGCAATGGTTGTGGTGGCAGTAAGCACAGGACATTATAATTTTTGTAAAAATGTATTAATACTAAAATTGAATGATTCTCAAGCTTTATTGTTAAATGAAAAAGTAAGCTCTAGAAAGATATATTCTGTAATGTTTGTTTATTTTATATATTCCAATTAGTAGCAACAACAAAAAGAAAGAGCCATGGCACATTAAGGAATGGAAATTCATGTAAGCCATTTTGGGAAAGAATATTTTTATGGAGAACAAAAGTGAATTTAATGGTTAAAATGTGCTTTGGGAATATCAGTCATCCATGTGTAGACAATGATGAATGAACGTTGGCTCACTCAACTTTCACACTTCCTCTCCCTTGCTTCACCCCAGTATTAAGTTTGGAAGTAAAATAGTTCTACTATAAGCTTTTTATTTTTTATTTTTTTTTGAGACGGAGTCTTGTTCTGTCGCCCGGGCTGGAGTGCAGTGGCCGGATCTCAGCTAACTGCGAGCTCCGCCTCCTGGGTTTATGCCATTCTCCTGCCTGAGCCTCCCGAGTAGCTGGGACTACAGGCCCCCGCCACCTTGCTCAGCTAGTTTTTTTTTTTTTTTTTTTTTTTTTTTTTGTTTTTTTTTTTTTTTTTAGTAGAGACAGGGTTTCACCGTGTTAGCCAGGATGGTCTCGATCTCCTGACCTCGTGATCCGCCCGTCTCGGCCTCCCAAAGTGCTGGGATTACAGGCTTGAGCCACCGCGCCCGGCCTATAAGCTTTTTATAAAGCTGTAGCTGACTGTCTCATAGATGACAGTGGGACATACATTAAATTATGTGGTGAAGATTTTTTTCTCAAATGAAACCTTACAAAAAATAGCTCCTTTCCTGTTTTCTTGCCTAGAATGTTAGTATTATGCCTGCAAATGCAATAACACCCCTATGACCATAAGGATGAAGAAAGTTGGATCCTTGATCTGGGCAATCCCTGGGAGAGCATTCACAATGTACTCTGTGTAAACTGTTCTGTTTCCTTCATGTTCTGCAACAGATTTGGCCCTGAATTAAAGTCAAGTGCTAATGTCAGTTGTGTGGAAAGATTGTAACAGCCAGGGTTTTTATTATATTTAAGAATTCTGTTGGATCAGATTTGAATAGTATCCCTGAAGATCTCTTTTGTTACATTAAAAAATATACTATGTTTTCCTGGTTTAAGTAATTTGTATTGACATTTTTTGTTACCTTTAGATAAACATAGACCTAACTTACCCAACATGCTACTTGTGTGTTTTTTTAAGGTTTACCTAACATGAAGTTTTTAAACTGATAAATATCCAGGTCATGTAGTAATAATTGTAGTAACAATATGTAATGGTAGAAGCACCACCATATATATAAATTAACTTGTATTCTATAATATTTTAGATAGCTTGATAACCTGACATCATTTACCTCAAATTATATTTGAACTCTATGAGCACAAATAAATTAATATTCCCATCTCACAAAAGACATGATATTAAAGAATATGTTCCTGTGACAATTATGTTTTCTCAAATAAGAAAAAGGAGAAGAATATAAAATGAAAGGAAGGAACAAAAAATAGAACAGTTTTTTACATTTATTTAAGGTATAAAGACTGGTATCTTTTCCATTTCCCTCATTCACTTAAAATATACTAAAACAAGCTGGATGGATAAATATTTATGTATAAATTTTATCATTTTTTTCTCATTGAGCAAAACTCCTTAAATGAAACTTTAGGTTCATTACACAACCTTTAATTTCATTTGGGTTACAAAAATCTGCAGCATTCACAGATGCATATAAAATAATTCCCTTTAAAAAGTAGAATTAAATGTATTGAATTTATGTGATAAGAATGTGTCCATTATATAAAATTTAGAAAATAAAGAATGGAGAACAATAACATATTTTAGTTACCTCATCACACAGAATACTTTAAAAAATTTGACTTTGCATCTTCCAGATTCATAGATAGATAAGTAGACAAACAGTTGATTGTTTTCTCTGTATCTCTAATTCTCTCCCATTCCTTACAAAAAATATAAAAGTGATTATACTATTAACTACATTATGCTTTGAAATGTTCTTTGTAAACTTACTATATTGTGAACCAATTCATAGTGACTAAAGAATATCAGTATAATGATGGTTACTGTTGTAATGTGTTTATCCAATTGGGAGATATTTAAATTATTTTCTGTCATTTCTTTTAAAATAAGGCTATGATAAAAAAAAAAAAAAAAAAGCTTTCTACAAATTACCATTATGAAATTGCCCTTTAAATTAGTTGTACCACTAGGCTTAGGAAAGTAATTGTTTCTCCACATTGGCATTAACACCATGTACTATCTTTTTCTCTTTTCTATTTTACTTAAAATGTTAATTCCCGTTTTTTTATTCTAATTTGAATGCTTTCATAAGCTGCTTGCTTATATCTTTGTGTCATGTTTCAATATAGTTGTCCTAATTAATATTTTAAATTATTTCATAAACTAAATATTATCTATTATAGATGATGTACATGAATTTATTTCACATTTGTAATCCATCATTTTCATTTGATTCTAATTTTACTATAGTTGTAATTGGTAGTGATGATTTTTTTTTTTTTGTCTTTGTGAGTTAAATTTTTTTTTGTGTTCAGGAAGCTAGAAAGATGACTTTAATTTTCTATCCAATTCCAAATTTTCCTAATATTCTAAGATGCAATATTTATAAATAATACGTTTTATATATTACTGAGTCAGCACAATATTTTAAACTTAAAATGAAATTATAATAAATTTTACTGTTTGATAAAACAAACTTTTTTCTCATTCTTCTTTTTTGATATATGTATAGTTATTCTGAGTTTTTAATCCATTTAGATAATGTTAGAATCATTTATTATTTTTAGAATTGTGTTTGGACTTTTGCTATACTATCCATCCAGCTGGGTTGATTTTACATTTCGTAATGCAACTTCTCATATAGGAACGTTTTGTATATTTTCATTTATTTAAGATATTTTTTGAACTTATATGTCAACTTTCATCATAGTCATCATGTGTCTTAAACATTTTCTATTTTTTATTATGTATCTTAATTTTTCATTATTATATTGAATGAAATTTGTCATCACATTTTCTAAATGTTTGTGAATTAAACAGCTACCTAAAAATTCTTTTCCTATTACTGCAAAGTTTCCAAATAATTATTTATTATATTAATATTAAAATTTTCGCATTATATTTTTAGTTATTTCTATAGTTTCTATTTTTTTGATAATTTTTCAAAACAGCATTAATAGGTTGGAAAGTAAATCTGAAACATAAGTTTGGATAATATATTTGAAATATTTCTATTTCTAAGGGGCAAGAAATTTCAAGGCAGACAATGTCTCTCCTTAAGGCTGAAACCATTCAATATGTTATTTTACATATTTCTCAAAACAAAACAGAACACACTAGCATCTGTCCCTTTAAGAGAAAATTAAGAATAAGATTGATGATCTGAGTAAAACCCTGACTTACTCCAGGCATTGACTCTAGAGTCAAATGTCCAGAGAACCAAATTTTGTGGTCAGTAAGAGAATATTCCTAACAAGGTTATAGCTAGTGAGATTAGTCTTCTTGTAAACAGACGATAAAAGTTCAAACAGAATGGCAAATTGTAAAGGAGCTCAGAGGCTTGAGTCAGAGGGAGAGGTACTTTGTATGAACCAAAACCTGCACTTTGTAGCAAGTTATTATGATCTTTTTCTCTTCTGTTTTGCTTCCCTTCTGTGATATCATTTTCTGGAAAACTTCAGTCTACAAAATCTTCTAAGATGAAGCTATGGAAAAGTTTATTGTTTCCCGATTGGTTATAACTATTTGAATCCAAGAAGAGTTCTGTCCTTGGTTGGGTAGAAAGGTGGTGGGCTACACTTGGGACAGTATAAATCAGAACCTTAGAATTTATAAGACAGTAATTTTCCACATCTGTTAATCAAATCAACTTGCAGCTTTATATGACTTACAGATTCTTCAAATTCTCCCTAAAGTATCTAATTCCTGAGCTTTTAAAAAATATGTATTATTTGAAACTTTCTCAGAGATTGTGTGTATTTAGACTGTTTGAGAAATTAGTGTGATGAGAAAAGAAAACACACGAAAAGAGGTAATGCTCTTGTCCCATCTCCCATCATTGATAAGGAGATGTCTTCAAAAGCAAAATCATAGAGGACATGGGTCTTGTTGTATCATCTCAGAAGTTTTTACATTTCTTTGTTTGAATCCTTCCAAGACTGAATATTTTACCAGCAAACAGATTTATCTGGTACATTAGGAGCTGGGTGCCTGCTATTCTTAAATAAATCTTATGTTCACAGGAACAAATATCCTCCTATTACTCTAGATCAGTAACACTTAGAGGTCAAAGACAGAGACTATCCAAGTTACACAGTACAATTCTTAAGTTTTTCTTGGCGGGCTGGCTGTTGGCACAGACTTACTCAGGGAAATTTAGAAGCTGTAAAAGGTAGGCTCTTCCAGAAACTATAAATAATGGAAGACCTTGTTTCTGAACATATTTTGTCAAGACAGATTGTAGGAACCTGAAATCCAGGCTGATATCCCAGGAAGTTTCCTTGCCTCTCTGGGGAAAAGGGTGGTGGTAGGAGGCATGCTGGGAAGGGAAGGAAGATATTTTGTTTCATTGCCTTGAATTGTGTCTGAATTTTTTAATGAGGTATGAAATTCTATACTTGATAGCTGATTAGTATGTGGCCTTCAGAAGTCAACTTTTGTTTACTTTGCTTAAACATAGAGGCACTCATATTTTACAATTACACATTTCATTTTTTTAAATTCTTTTATGTTTTGTATTAAAATTACATATTAGTGCTTAGTAATAATGATGGAGAAGATAAACCTACAACTATCTGACTATTATAGTCAAGTTCAAAGTCAAGAAGTTCATAGTCAAGAAGTTCAAAACCGATTCCTAGAGTTGAAAAGACAGGAGGCATAATGCTGTAGTGATATAGCACAGAAGCCTTGATTTTAGAATAAATTGGAATCAAATCCTATATATGACAAATATATATGTTGAGGTCCTGACATGTAATGTTTCTATTGTCATCATCATCATCATCATCACCATCACCATCATATAATCCACAGCTGTGTAATTAGATTTGAGAAATAACAACCATATAGCCTTTAGAGTAAAATCTATCATGTGTTTTCTAGCATTTATGAAAAAAATCTGGCAGTAATTGAGGAATCTGTTTCTAGATTAGTGAATTTTGAAAATTTTAGGCATCCATCTGCTTTTTCTTAATCTCACCAGAGAGAGAATTCTATCTGGTAGGCAGCAAGCAAATTTATTGGCGATATGACAATTTGGGGATCTTGTATGAAACCAGAAGGGCTTTGATTTGCCTTCTATTGATTTTTTTTTCCCAAATTAAGACCTCTTAGATATTTGCCTAAGTCCAATAATCGTTTTCTTTTTTATCATTTTTTTGATCGACCGAATAAAACTGTATTTATTGTGTACAATAAATGTGTACATGATATTTTGAATTTCGGATGCATTGTGGAATGACTAAAACTAGCTTATTAACATATGCGTTACCTGACATAGTTATCTTTTTGTGGTGAGAGCACTTTACATGCACTCTCTTAGCATTTTTCAAGAATGATTATAAATCCAGACAAGAACATTACAACACATGAAAATTAGCTCAATATTACTGATGAACATAGATGCAAATATTCTCAGAAAATACTAACAAACCAAATTCAACAGTACATTAAAAAAATCATTTGCCATTATCAAGTGGGATTCACTTCAGGAATGCAAGGATAATTTAACATGCATTTATAAATCATTAAATACAATACATGACATTTATAGAGTGGAGGAAAACAACTATTTGATCATTTCAATAAACATTTGCTCATTTTTATTAGAGAAAATTCCCGTGCTGCACTATCAGTACCTGATTATTAGGGCCAATACTTAGGATGCTTATCCAGTTTTACACCAAGAAAAACTGTGAAGGAATATGTTTAAAGTGGTTGCATGATTTTTTGGATGAGGCAGGCAGTTTAAAGAGTCTAGATTTTCTGTGTAATATAAAGAATAATCTGAAACAAAAGAAAAAATCAATTTTTTCTCCGTTTCTGCCTTGGCAGCCTGTGGCCATTGGGGAAATTACTATTTGTTTAATCAAAATTTATTTTCTACTTTTAAACACACAGAAAACAATTTTATGCCTTTTAGTTAACTTGTATTAGTGGGTTGGCATGTATCCTTCTGCACACTTCCTCTATTCATAGAGCGAGTGCTGATTATGAGCAGGGCAGAGGGATAAACGGATTGCCTCTTTCTATCAGCTCCAGGACCAGATCACAGGTTTATGTTTTATCCCAAAGCGTCTGGGAATAAACAAGACATCCATTTACTTACTAAGAGAAATCTGCTCATGTATTGTACATAGTAGTACATTATTATTGTTTCTCATGAAGCTCATGAGTGCACCATTGCCTGTTAACCTCATCAACGTTTCACATTGTAATGTTGGGTCCTTTTTGTTGTATTGCATGCTATTGAATACTTCCTATTTCATTGATATTATTTTATAATTGGAAAACTGAGGAAACAAAAGTCAATCATGAGGGCTAAGAATGATATCTTTGCTCAAATACTGCTTAAATGCAGTTAGGTTAGACAGTACTCAGAAATTTCATAAATTCCTGATACAAATATATGGTCTGTAATATAATACACATTTAGTACTTTGTGATTATATTCGAATAAAAATAAATGTTTAAAAATGCACATGTTATGTTCAATGTGGAAAAGATATTCGATTGTTTAGGCTACCATTAAGCTGAAAATTATGGAAAATATGACAGTTGTTACATAGATATTATTATTATTTTTATTTAGTAATAAGTCTGAAGTCAGGAAGCATAATGATGATGCAGCTTCTGAAGTCATGAAAATAATACTTCTACCTTTCTGCTCTATCAGCGCCACAGCATGTGGTGTTTGCATCCATGGTCATAAATTGTGTATATATGTATATATGTATTATATATATGTGTGTGTGTATGTATATGTGTGTGTTATCTATCTACCTACCTATCTATCCACATGTACATATATCCACCATTATGTGTCTTGATGTTAAATTCGTGTTCCAAGAAGCAAGAAGGGAAATAGAAGAATTCAACTGCTTACTGCCTTCATATATTTAGCCACGGTGGAGTCATATGACCAACCCAGCTGCAGGCAGACTGAAAATTTCAGTATTATGTTTCCAAGTTCTGGTAAAGGAAGATAAGTGAAGAAATAGTTGCAATGGATATTGTGTAAGTCTTCCTGCCAATATTTTTCACCAAAAAGCAACCTGCATAAACCAAAACAAACTAATTTTCTTGAAAAGAAATCTTTCCCTCTGAGTGAAGTGCAGTCCTCAAATGATCTCCTCTTTATGTTTTTTGTATTTGATTTATCCAACATGATGGTTCAAATAAGTACCAGTGTTGTTTTTTATTTGGTTTGCCGAAAACAATGTAAGAGACAACTATTGTTTATTTTCTAATTATATGCACAATCATCTGTCACAATTATAGGAGTTTATATTTTCTTTTGAAAGTATAATACAATTTCTTCTTTAAAATAAGAGATAATGTTTTACATTGAAAACAATTATTTGTTTCTCACACATTTATAAATTATTCATTAAACACTTTAATTAAGTGACAGATACTTTTCCAGGTGCTAGGGATTTAACAGTGAAAAAAGACTAACAGTCCTTTCCAGACAAAGTTTGTATTTATATAACTTTATTAAGATTTCTCCCTCCTTCCTTCCTTCCTTCCTTCCTTCCTTCCTTCCTTCCTTTCTCTCTCTCTCCTTCCTTCCTTCTTTCTTTCTTTTTTCTTTCTCTCTCTTTCTTTCTCTCTCTCTCTCTCTTTTTTTTTCTGTTTTTGACAAAGTCTATCCCTTTTGCCCAGGCTGAAGTGCAGTGGCACAATCTCGGCTCACTGCAATCTCCACCTCCCAGATTCAAGTGATCCTTCCTCCTCAGCTTCCCGAGTAGCAGGGATTACAGACATGTCCACCACGCCCAGCTATTTTTTGTATTTTTAGTAGAGACAGCATTTCATTATGTTGGCCAGGCTGGTCTCGAACTCCTGACCTCAAGTGATCTGCCCACCTCGGCCTCCCAAACTGCTGGGATTACAGGCGTGAGCCGCTGCACCTGACCCTTATTATTAAGATTTCTAAAATACATACAGCTAGAGTATAAATAAGCAGCACTTTGTAATTTAACACTAGCATATTATGATTTAATATGCAGCATTCTTATATGTTGTATAGTTATCTTCATAAAAATTCAAAGAACTGAGAAAAATATGTAAATGTTATAAACTTCAAAAAATGATTTGTAAATATAAGGCTTTTACAGATAAAAGAAATGTTAGCAAAAGAGTCTCAATAACATTTTGATTGCATGAACCAGAAATATAAAATTTCATTTAATACACTTACTAATGAAAATCACATTGTTGGATGCAGGCTGAAAAAGATACTTCATCATAAACAAATTTAAAATAATACTTTTGAAACAGATGATGTATTTGGTTTAGTGTTCTTTAGCTCCATCTCAGGCAACACACTAGCTTTGCTGTATACCCACTTATTCATAGACTATCTGCCTACTTTCGCTTAATGATTAGGTGTTTTATATACCATCATTACTTTATTGATTCGTAGCATTTTTTAAAAATTTACTAGAACCACACTCACAAGCACTGTATTCCTTAGGATGAATGGTAATTTACAAATTTCTGTGTCTCTGTCCAAGCCAAAAGTCATCATTGTTTTCGTAGTCAAATAGAAATGTTAATTACTGTTGAAGTGATGCTTTTTGAGAGCATTCATCCTTGAAACTTAGACCTTGCTTATAAACTCTTTGCTGATATTTGCTAAGAGGCGAGAAACATTTATTTAAAGTCTTTATATTAGAGGATGATAGAGCAGAAGACCTTGGCTAGATGGCTAAGTGGTATGTGAGGATTATTTTGAAAATATTCCATAGCCAACTGACTACTGGAAGCTAATAACTTATGCCATTGGCAAGAGCTCTGTGCTGATAATATGGATCTAATTGGCTGAGTGTTTAAGTGTGAGTTTTATGTCAAATAGTACAATCTACAGGAACTATTCAGAATATAGTTGTAAAACTAAGAGTTTTACAGACACATCTAGTTTACTATACAGGCTTTTAAGTCATTAGCATAGTCTCTAAGGTTATAGATGGGAATGGGTTCACCCAGATAATAAAGTAAAAGAATGACGTTATAGAAACTCAGGGGACACTAATCCTGTTTTGATAAGATAATTAGACCAACTAAACCATTGACCTAATGATTTCTACCAAGCAGACAGATTTTCTCCAGTAGCACTACTGCTAGGAACTTCGAGTTAAAATATATGTATATAAGATCATTAAGCAGACAACATTGTGAAACTGCATAGGATTCTACTCACACTAGACTAGACCTAACAACATTCTATAGTTTTTGTCATTAAAGCACTAGAGTACAAATAAAGCTGAAGCTACTTCTATATTTATATGGGATGCCACTTCAAAAACTCTATCTCTTCTTTTATTTTTCAGAAATATTTAAACCAATTAAAGTCTAATGTCATTATACCCACATTTCTGAAAGAACTTTCAGTTGAGATAATTTCCCCTTCATTATATCTAAAACAAACAAAGACATACTAGATCTAAATGTAACACAAGCAGCACATGCTGTATTTGGCCAACAAACACTGCTGAAGGTTCATGTTAATATTATGACTATTTTTGCTTCTGACTGGTTTCAGCTTCCTAAGGGCTTCAAGTTCGTAAGAAAACTTTTCATATATTTCTATAAATGTGTGTTCTGGATTGTATTAATAGATATGTAGTTTTACTTCATTTTAACTGTATATATTGAGGAAAATATGCACTAATTGCCACAAAATGCAAAACTCTCAGAGACTTAAAACAATAGATGTTTATTTCATATTCTCTCAAATTTCAGTGTGGGTCAGTAGATGTTCTGTATCCTGTCACTTAGGATCCATGCTGTCTCCATTTTTTAATGTTATCTAAGCTTGAAGCATCCACATTCATTGCATGATGGAGGAAAATGAAAAAAGAGAATGATGAAGGAGGCATTAACAGTTTTTGAGGGCCAAACCAGAAGTGATGCACCTTAGAGTCACGTGTCCCCACGTGATTATAACTCCAAATCCGGTTTAGAAATCCTCTAAGTATAATAGAGAGGTTTACTAAAATTTCTGAAATTCACAAAAAAACTGCTTTTAATGACTTTTCCGAAATTTGTAAATTGTTACAGTGAAAAATATGATATTTCTATCTATGACATATCTTTGAAAGTTTCACAAGAAACCATAAACAGCTAATTAAAGTCTATTGCAAATGCCTTTTCAACTTTAACTTTGGGAGTACAGCTACAGAGCTACCAGTACATACGTGTGTCACGTTCCTCTATGGATGGTAAATCAATAGGCATAGGAAAACTTTTAATTAATTCAATATAAAAGAAAACATTTATAAAATGGTATTTTGCAAAACACAATTTGTTCTTCCTTAATTTAAATATAAATATTCATAAAATTATAATAAGGTTATTTTAATGTTTCTAAATATAAATAGAAGAGGCTCATTTTATTAAAAACAGTACATGCCAGACAATTCAGAAGTAATGTAAACATACTACTTTTTATTTAATCATTTAACAAGCTCATGAAGTAAGTAGTAGTATTCCCAATTTGTATTTTCAATAAAGATGCTGTAATTTATCTAAAAGTCCACATAACTATAAAATTTATGGCCAGAATCTATACATATTTGTACCTAAAGCCTACTTTTTATTAAACTGTGTATAAGATCACCCAACTGAAACATTTGAAAACAGACTTTAACCTAAATTGCTAGTAATCCCATACTTCATTATAGAAGGAAGGGAGTCAAAACACACTGCTGTTTTTAGGAAACATACATTCATAGTATATGAATAGATATTTCACTGACCCTATTAGAAATATGGTAGTAAGTAAGTGATAAAGACTATTTAAAAGAGAGGTAGGTTATCAGAAGTGTATGTGGTCATAGAATAAAATGGCAGAACATACAGAGGTTCAAGAGAATGATTTTGTCAATTATATTAAATTCTGGGAAGATTAGAGAAGAGGTTCATCCTGGGAAGTCAATTTTATTTCACAATTATGAAATGATTATAATTTGTTCAGTCAGAGTTCAGTTAGGAAAAATAAAATATCTTAAAATAAATAATGATTTATTCTAGGAAGTTAGAGATTTACATAAACTGGGGAAGAATTAGAAAAGAACAGCAAACTGTTTTCAGATATTACCAAAGTGAGAATATCTAAAGTTTCTGCAGCCAATAAAGCCAGATGTCTACAGCAGCAAAGTCAGTAATTCTCATGAAAAGCCTTGGAATCCAAGCGATGTTCTGAGCTGCCTGCGCACAGTAGATATGATTTCGAGTGTCTGCCTGCAACAGGTGTTTCTCAGTAGGACTCCGAAAACAAGGAAAGCTGCAACTGAAATTCTAAGCTGTCTATCTGCATTTGCCATCATAGAATATTGGCTTTTATTTTTCTTCCACTTTCCAAAAATTTGATTAAATGTCTCTCACTGACTAAATCTAAGGGCTGAGATTCTGGAAATTGTTTAAGGCTTCTCCGCAAAATGCAAAAGAGAATGCCAAATAGGGTAACTCTACTGAGACCCTATTTCTTACTAGGGAGAAGGTTAATGGGAAAATATAAGGCTATGACGCAGAAAGTATGTGCAGCAAACATTGTGTAGCAATCCACATAGACTTTCTGCATTTTATTAAATATTTGTCCCAGATGCTATCAAATTATAGAGAATAAAAAAGAAATTTATGGAAAATGAGTTTCTGTGGAAAATTGTATATTTTAAAATTTCTCGAGGTCTCTAATGTAGTGGAATGTTTTAACTCATTAAAAAGAGACTCTCCATTATTATGTTGGACATTGTTATTATCTGGCATTATGTCTTGATTGGTGTAAAGTCCTAGCTACAGACATTAGGAAAGGTTGTTGTGGGCGGGGGCGGAGCAAGATGG